>NW_028241892.1:0-466665 GCF_964263255.1 Lissotriton vulgaris
CTTCGATGCTTTGCCAAAACCTCCGGAGAGTCCAGGGCATCAACTGAAACCCGGCGACCACGTGGTGGTCAGAAACTTCGCGAGGACAAAGAATCTTCAGCCTTGCTACATCGGCCCCTTCCAGGTCCTGCTGGCAACGAGGACAGCCGTACGTGTCGCTGGCCGAAAACACTGGATTCACGCTACTCACGTAAAGCGTGTTCCGTTGCCGCTCCCTTACGACGACTGGATGAAGAAGGGAATTGGTGCCTCCGAATCTGAAATCACACCGAAATTTATCCCTTTCAGCGATGCCGATTTGATTACTGACACTTCAAAACCTGACTCTCCTCCTGGAAAACTCCTTTGAACACTGAACATTTGTCTCCAGCATCAAAAGAAGCTTTGCCATCTGCGAACTTGAACTCTGCAACAGCTGCTAGTGATACGCTATTTTCCGATCAGACAGTACCAGCGAAGCAGAGATACAACCTTAGAAGCCATAAAAAGGACAAATAAAGCAGGCAACTGCATATTGTGGTTTTTGATATATTGAACTTTTGCCTTCAGCCAGGAAGTTTGCTATTGTTTATTGTTTTTTAAATTGCCTTGCCGTCTGGGTAGCCGTAGGGTCGTGGCTGTGTGCCTAGTTTGAATTTGCAGGGGTCTGACACAAGGTCGATCTTTCTGTTGGTTCTGGGAACTCCCAGGGCTGATAGAGGCATTTTCATCTACGTACACATCATCAGTGGTCGCGAGCGGATTGTAGAAGATGGAGCTTCCTGCGCTGCAACGAGAAAATGTGATTTATGTTCGCAGAAACAGACTTAATAGAATTCTTCACAGCAAATGTTTTCTGATGCAATGTGCCATTACATTTTTGATTGTTTTAGCAACATTGGTGGGTGGAATCGTCTTTAGCATAAATTTCATTTTTGTGCCAGTTACTACAGTACCTCCCCTTGATCCTGCTATTTCTACTGTTTCTTCTATACACTCATTTCACTCTTTTCCGGAACATGAGCAAGCCAGACGCTCAGAGTTCATCAACAACACTTTTGTACAGCTCTTGCACCAACACCAACTGGTAGTTAACACTACAGACTGCTGGGTGTGTGGCTTGATACCCCACACTATGGATAAAGGTATTCCCTATCTGGTTTTGCCTTACAGCTATAATGGATCATTTCAGGCCTTCCAAACCATCTTTGCTTATGCCCTTGAAACCTATCCTCCACGTCCACCGCGTTCCACTAAATATAACTCTGCTAACAAAGCCTTAGTCCAGGGAATTATTGACATGGTCAAGGACGTCAATAATACTCCATCTTACCCTAGAGACGAATTGCGAGTATATTTAAGTTGGAATACTTCAGAGTATCGCCTTAGTTTAGGAGAAAGCAAGCGTAAAAGCTCAACTCCAATCTGGGTCGTACCTCACCGAGGTCAGGTCTGTTTGCAAGGTAATGGGAGAAATCCGAGAGCTCAGCTAGGGAGGAGTGAGTGCGTAGAGACTTATGTGTTTCCGGCTAACTCTTCCCCTGCCTTTCTTACTGCTAGGGGTACCTATTTCATTTGTCGAGACAGAGCTTATACATGGTTGCCTGCCGACTTCTCAGGATCATGTTATATTGCTCGATTGTTACCTCCGACATACACTGCTTCATCTGATTACCACAGAACAAGAATAGCAAGAGGTGTCTTCAGCAAGGAAGATACCGCTGGTCAGGAAGCTGGAGACTTCTTCAAAGGCTTCCTTCCATTCTGGGGTCCTATGGCCAATAGTAGAAACATACGTCAGCTAACACGGGTAGTTGAATCTACTATTACCGAAACTGCTGGTGCCCTTAGCAATCTGACAGCTGAGCTTCAGGCGGATAGGCTCATGACGTTGCAGAACCGTATGGTTCTAGACGTTATACTTGCAGATCGAGGTGGGGTATGCAGAATGATCCAATCGAGCTGCTGTGTCTTTATTCCTAATAATGCTCCAACAGTCTATGAGGCGATCTCTAAGTTGCACAAGATTTCAGACTCCATACATGTAGACAAAGGAAACTGGTCCTTCATGGAGTGGTTTTGGACTCTGATATCAGCGTGGGGATGGAAGGTTCTAATGGTCATTGGTGTCATCCTAGTATTCCTATTCTCATGTTGTCTGATTATCCAGTGTGGTCCTGCTCTGTGTAGTCTTTGTGCTGCAACTTGTCTCAGAAAACCACCTGCGTTTGGAGAAAAGACACGAGAAAGGATGATGATACAACAGCATGTCACTGACCTGATGAACATAGAATTAGATTCTGACATAGACTGAGTAATTGCCTATGTAAGGGCAAAAGGAGGGTCTGAGGTTCCGTGACGACTTGAACCCGTGTTTTCAAGTTCGTCGGAAATACATAATATTGGTATCAGTGAACCGCAAATGATCCATTTAGTATATCCTAGTGTTTTCGCTACGCTACGAGCAAGAGCACTCCTTCCATTGACATATTTCTGATATACCCATGGCATCCATCTTAGATCATGGCCGCCATTTTGTGTTTCCTTGCCCTCACATATGCAATAGCCTCTGATCACTTCATTCACTCCACTTTGATTAAGGACACGTAGCTTTAGCCGGAGAACCACCCTCTTATGACACGTGCACCTTAAACCAGATCACGCTGTAGCTGCATGACTCGACAAAGGCTGCCTCCTCTGCCCGAGGCCAGTCCTGCCAAACTGGTCTTCGTGTCCATTGTACCTGATCATGATTAGGCGGCCGAAGCCGGTAGCCTTGCCCATTTACAACCCACAAACATCCCTTATCCCGCTTTTCTATCTTCCACACCTGGCTCTGTTTCTTTCTTTCTGAATCTTTATTAGGGGGAGGTAACGAACTTTACGATGAGGCGGTCCGGGTCCTGAATGCAATATTGACAGGGAATTGTGACGAACTAGTGGGAACCCCTCTTTTCGCAATGTTTGGCCTCAGATATTATCGACGGTTCCTGTGTAACGCCAAATATTTATTGTTTTAGACACAAAGGTTTTGGGAATGTATTACATGTAAAGAATTCGCCCCCAGCTAAAAATTTCGTATATAAGGAGCAACCCACTTTGTACAAATCGAACAGGCTCCTAGTCTCTGCCCGTGTGTAGATTCTGTGACTTCTGTGTCCCTGCAGTAATAAACCTTTGGTCTTTGACGCCACCATCGAGAAGCCCGTGTTTCTGTTCATTTGTGCACCAAGGCAGGTGGAACTCCGGGGTCTTTGGGTGTTGTACCCTGACACCTCTGGACGGAACCAAAAAGTCCAGAACTCCAGCTTTGCCGGGTAAATAGACTTACGTCCGTCTTTTATGTTTCTGACATTTCGAAACAAGAGTCCATCATTTATGTTATTTCGCACCGGCCAATCGTTCTCTCGCGATACAATGGGACGGCGTTATAAACCGGACTAGAGACACTACAGGTCGCTTACCGCCGACGACCGAGGAAGATCTGAGTAAACTCCGAGACCCCACATGTACAGGTATGTCGCCATCTGGGACGCGGTTCATTTGTTAGTCCGACCGGAACCTTTGCTGCGCCCGCGTTGTTAGTAATCTCACACCATTAGAAGTCTTTAGACTATCGCGCATCAACTGCCTCAGTTTTACGCTTAGACTCTACCACGTTCGTGTTAAAAACCCTGCTATTTATCCCTAACTGTCCTACCTTAGCATTTAAACTCCACCGAGTTTTTCTGGTAAAAAAATGGTAGAAAGTTTAACGCTTAGACCCCACCACGTTCTTGTTAAAAACCCTGCTATCTATCTTTAACCGTCCTACCTTAGCATTTAAACTACATCGACTCGTTCTTGCAAAAAATAGGAGAGACTTCGAACAGTATAGTAGCTTAAATCCACCACACTGCTTCAGTTTGTACAAATGTCTCCAACCTTTCTAACTATTAGATGGATGCAGTGTAAAGAATGGGGTCAGATTCATCAAGCTGAAAAAAGTATTATCACTATTCCTGGTCCAGGAACTGGCGGCAGACCACTAGCCATATAAAGGAATGATTCCCTCATCTATGCAAATAACGAGACGTAAGTTCACTTTATGAGTATCCATCTGCAGAACTTGTGGGACCAAAGTGCAATAGATCTGACGAAATGTGGTTCTTGTGTTTCCTTTCTCTACTTGTGTAGACCGCAACTACTGAGACCACATCTTACCGATTCATTTTGTACTACTGAGGGCATCATCAGCCATTTAAAGGTATATCTCCACACATTACACCATTTAGGCTAATTATATTCCGCTTATATAGTGTATGTACATATCGAAAGGAGAAACCAAATACTATATATGGACACTTTTCTTGCTTTATAGTTTTTAATTGACTCCCTGGAGAATAAATAATCGTCTCTGAACAGGTTGAAGTAATCGAACCCTGTCTCACAATGAAAAGTGGTAAGAATGACAGCCTATTGGGTACTATATATTGTACATATTTAGTCACAAATGATAAAACAAGGAATATTGTATTCTCCATGCAGGTGTTTTTAACAAGTATTCAATCCGAAAATCTAGCAACTGAGCACGCAAGGAATCCATATTGGCCTATCCTTTCTTGTGAGTAGCACTATGTCCTGGTTCATATGATAACAATCCCTGTATTTTAAACTAGCATAGAGGGTTCTCAATCAAAAAGAGCACTACCTGTCTTCTATTCCTAAATAATTGGAACTCTCTTTTCAAGTCCCTGTTGGCCTCTCATTGTAACAAATTAATCATCTACGACCCACGTTTATCGGAGTCAGTGGCTTTGATGTTTCCAAAACTTGTCGGGCATGTGGGGTGCAGCCATGCTAGACCTAGGCAATGTTTTATATTGTTGTATCTGTAAATCAATAAGAAGAAGTGTTGGTGACAGATATTTTTTCTTGTCTTTTCTTGTAAATAAACTCCTTTTAGGTCCCCTGATATCTTTGACCCACAAGAGAAAAAAAGGTCCTGAGGAAGGTGGTTATCCACCGAAACGCGCGTCGACCAATCATGTGCGGGGGTCCTAAGTTCTTCTGAGACCCTAAAACCTGACAACCTGTGAACTTGTCAGTCCATACGTAGTTTCTCTCCCCTTTTTTCCCCTTTTGGTAGTGTAATTGTGGTATGCATGTGTGTATGTTTGCAAATTGAGTTGTGTATTTAAATATCAGGTGGCCTTCTTAAAAATCAATTTCTTTTGTGTATAAATAATTCTTTCTTGTATTTCTGGTGTGTTATCAATAATGTGTGTTTTAAAAACCCCAACATTTTTCGAGTCTGTAAAATGTATTTATGATGAATTATGTAATTTGTATATGAGAAATTGAAATGAAAAAAACTTAAGCAAATGAAAATAAAAACTATGACAAAATAAATATGTTTATATAAGTCTGTCACCTTTCTCAAAATTATCTGATGTATATTGCCAATAGATATATATGACCACTGAAGGAACAACTTTCTAGAACAAATTTCTCTCTTCCCCTCTGTTCCTTGGTCGCAAATTATCCTTTTGAGGGGGTCCCATTCCTCATGCTGTAGCATTCGCGGTTTTTTAACCGTGGGATTTTCTTCCTTGTTTATAGAAGTAACTTTCCTTAGTAATTTGATGTTGTTTTTTGTTGTTGATGTGCAAGATTTTACATTGTTTGGTTAATCACTGGCTTCCCTCACATGTCCGCTTAATTAGCCTTTCTGATGATAGGGGTCGTTTCACCTTGAGACACTTGATCGGCACTTCCCTTACTAATAAGAATTATCTCTTCTTTCTTCCGCCTATAGAACTGGTCTGTAAATAACTTCCATTGATTGATTTCAGGGTAATTCATAAAGAAATTGTAATATTGTATCTGTCTAAACAGAAATAGGCCTCTGTAAAGTATCTCATAATGGATAATTTCCAAACCTTTGGATTTTCCGATGATGACTTTAATGCTCTGATGGGTAAGGTTACGGGGGATAATGTACCCGTCCCCTCGCACCAATTAGGTAATAGCGATTGGCAAAATCTCCTTAATATGCGGAAAAAACTAAAACGGATAGAATCTCATGCATTTTATATGTTTGAGTATCTCAAGGCAGGAGTAATCCCCATAGGATTGAGAGTACGGAATGCCCCAGCACTTTTTGTCGACATCAGAAAGTTCCTGGAGCGGTGGTCCCTTATTTCTAACCGCTGCTCCAGGGACTGGATGATGCTGATAATAGAAACAGCTAAAGATATAGCATCCACACTCCTACAGGAAATCAATGACCTAGAAACTAAACTAAACTCATCCACAGCAGTGGATGAGGCTAAGACCAGCCTAGAAAAAATACAAACTGAGATGAAGGACTTTGAGGCTTACATAACTAACAAAAAGACAGAGAAACTGAGAAAGGATGTTAGGTGGTTCACAAAGGAAAAGATCTATCCTTATCTTACCCCCAATTACTATCAAGAAGGAGCCCAAAGTAACTACAATTCTAACTTTAATAGTCACCCTGGGAGGAGATACACTAACTTCTCAGACTCTGGCTCCTCGGGATCAGATGGAGACAACTATCAGGAAATGAACAATGGGCAATACAACCCCAGACCATTTAGAGGTAGATCCACCCAACGCCCATTTAATGGAAGGGGTTTTTTACCCCGGGGCCAGTACAGAGGGAGGAATGTACGATGGCAGGACCAAGCACAAGCCCAAATGAGCCCTCAACCTCCACAACAGTATGTGAGGACACGCAATCAACAGTACTGGTGGTAGGTAATACAAATGACCCTACTTCCACTACTGAAGAGAATCTACCCATCTACAACTTGTCCTCCATACCACTCAAACCCGAGGATATACAAATTCTAAGCAAAGGACTATCTTTTGTCCCAAGCACATACCTGAACAAATTTAAATTACATCAAGATTTGTTTTCCTTCTTCCGGAAGGTGAGATTAAACAAATTCTTTTTAGACCGACCTCAACAGGAGGAGGATAATAATCTCTCAGGATGTAAACCTCCATCGACCTTCACCCCGACATTGGACATGGTTAGTGCTGACGTAGGTATATTCGAACGAACCGTTCTTCAAGACATTGCTAAGATTGTGAAAAACCCATACAAACCCAAACCTAATCTATCAAGCTCAGAAATCGCATCCCTTAATGATTTGAAAATTAATCCTTCAGTCATTATCAAACCTTGTGATAAAGGTGGGGGTATCACCATATTTGATAGAGTCACCTATGATGAAAAAATGTCAGAGATGTTATCAGTGACAGATCACTATAGACCAGCTCAACGAAAAGAATTAGAAAGACTAAACAAACATATTCAAGAACTAACTCGCGAGGCACTCACAGATGGGCTCATCTGTGATGAGGAATATGTCTTTTTGAATAAATCTTCCCCTGTGACTTCGGCCCTTTATGGCCTGCCTAAAACTCACAAATCAGAAACAAATCCACCCATGCGACCCATAATATCGACTATCGGGTCCTGTACGGAACCACTGTCCAAGTATGTGGATAGATTCCTCTGCCCCCTGACCCAGAAGTATACCTCTTATATCCGAGATACTGGGGACATAATCAACAAAATAGAGGGCCTACCATTTAACTCCAACTCAGACATCCTAGTGACGCTCGACATTGAGGCATTATACACCAATATCCCTCAATGCCGAGCGTTACAGGCGGTCTCAGACCTCTTACAGAGATATCCGTCGGACCGTCCAGACATGTTTATCCTTCAATGTCTGGAGGTCGTCTTACTGAACAACTTCTTTGAGTGTAATGGCCGCCTGTACAAACAGATTAAAGGGACATCAATGGGGGCTTCTTGTGCCCCTAGTGTAGCTAATACCTTTATGGGAGAATGGGAGCTTAAGAACATCTACAACGAACTGGCCCCATTCTTTGAAAATGTTTCCTATTGGAAACGTTTCATAGACGACATTTTTTTTGTTTGGAAAGGCCCGGAAGATCTTTTACAATCTTTTATTCTTTGGTTGAATGCCAGTGACACGAATCTGAAATTCACAGTGAACTTCAACAAACAGAAAGTGGATTTCCTAGACATTAGCATTGAGAACACCAATGGCCAACTGTCAGTAAGCCTGTTCATAAAAAACACAGCCAAGAATACTATTCTAAAGTTTGACAGCTACCACCCCAACTGTCAAAGGGAATCTATCCCCTTTGGGGAATTCTTGCGCATCCGTCGCAACTGTACAGACATGAAATCCTTCCATAAGCATGGAGATGCCCTCCAGGATAGACTCCTCAAAAGAGGATATCCCCATCGCCTTGTGCGACATGCTTATAAAAGAGCCAAATATTTTGACAGGTCAGCATTACTTCAAGGCACCAAAAGGATGAAACAAAATAGGATTACATGCGTAATTAATCACTCCACCCTGAATTTTAAAATCAGGAATATCATCAACAAAAACTGGAGAATCCTAAATTGTGATGAAAACACGTCCCCTCTACCATTACCATTGGTAGCCTACAGAAGAAATAGAAACCTCAGGGACATGCTAGTACATACTAGACAAAACAAAAATGTCCCATCAGAAAATCAACGTTCAATTACTGGCTTACCGGTAGTCCCAGGTAATCACAGATGTGGCTCTTGCCACGCATGTGATACAGCGATCACCTCAGATACCATAACCTATAATGACAGAAAGATTAAACTACGCCATCTGACAAACTGCCGTTGTAGCAACATTGTCTATATTCTTTTTTGCAGTTGCGGCCTGGCCTATGTGGGAGAAACGGGTCGTGAATTTCGCGTCCGTTATAGCGAACACAAGTCTGCCATTAAGACGAAAAAATTGTTGGCACCCCTGGTCCAACACTGCTTGGATAACAATCATTCTGAGCAAGACATCAAATGGTCGATATTGGAGAAAGTAATCACCAAAATAGGTCAGCCCAATGAAGTGACTCGCAAGAAGCGAGAAACATTTTGGATATTCCATCTTGACACTGTGAAACATGGACTGAATGAGGAAATCTCATGGTATGTTACAAAATAAACTTACACATACCTCATTCTCATCCAGTACTTAGCCCATGTGACCTTCTTCTGATTACTCCATAGAACTCTGGTCCTCCCTCTCTTCTGGGTTACACTATACCCTCTGTGTTACTGTGTACACATTACTATCCTGCAGAATCATGCCCAAATCACATGCCAGGGGTCCTCCCAGCGTGACATTCAACTCATGCTAATAACAAAACTTCAGTGGCAGACCCTGTGGGATGTACCCATTAAATCCTTGGACCCCTATCACTCACTCTCAATTGACCATATTAATACGCCTGGCCCATCTCCTTTAATTAAAATTTTTTTTTTTTTTTTTTACCTCACTTTTCGATTAGGTGCCAGCGTAATAATCAGTGAGTATCACAGCCATTATGTTCCTTCAGGACATATGAGATAGTGATATATTTCGAAATTGACCAATTAATGATGGTTCAGCACCCACTTTCTTCCGGTTTCCAGCATGGCCACTCTGCCCTATTAGAACATTGGAGATGATTTAATGTTCTGGAACAGACTAATAAATGATCGTTTAGCCCCCGTCTCTACTCGATCAAAACAAATAAAAAAATCAGTATTTCTTTCTTTTTTGTATTCGGTCCCGCTTTGAGGTTCCGTGACGACTTGAACCCGTGTTTTCAAGTTCGTCGGAAATACATAATATTGGTATCAGTGAACCGCAAATGATCCATTTAGTATATCCTAGTGTTTTCGCTACGCTACGAGCAAGAGCACTCCTTCCATTGACATATTTCTGATATACCCATGGCATCCATCTTAGATCATGGCCGCCATTTTGTGTTTCCTTGCCCTCACATATGCAATAGCCTCTGATCACTTCATTCACTCCACTTTGATTAAGGACACGTAGCTTTAGCCGGAGATCCACCCTCTTATGACACGTGCACCTTAAACCAGATCACGCTGTAGCTGCATGACTCGACAAAGGCTGCCTCCTCTGCCCGAGGCCAGTCCTGCCAAACTGGTCTTCGTGTCCATTGTACCTGATCATGATTAGGCGGCCGAAGCCGGTAGCCTTGCCCATTTACAACCCACAAACATCCCTTATCCCGCTTTTCTATCTTCCACACCTGGCTCTGTTTCTTTCTTTCTGAATCTTTATTAGGGGGAGGTAACGAACTTTACGATGAGGCGGTCCGGGTCCTGAATGCAATATTGACAGGGAATTGTGACGAACTAGTGGGAACCCCTCTTTTCGCAATGTTTGGCCTCAGATATTATCGACGGTTCCTGTGTAACGCCAAATATTTATTGTTTTAGACACAAAGGTTTTGGGAATGTATTACATGTAAAGAATTCGCCCCCAGCTAAAAATTTCGTATATAAGGAGCAACCCACTTTGTACAAATCGAACAGGCTCCTAGTCTCTGCCCGTGTGTAGATTCTGTGACTTCTGTGTCCCTGCAGTAATAAACCTTTGGTCTTTGACGCCACCATCGAGAAGCCCGTGTTTCTGTTCATTTGTGCACCAAGGCAGGTGGAACTCCGGGGTCTTTGGGTGTTGTACCCTGACACCTCTGGACGGAACCAAAAAGTCCAGAACTCCAATTGGCGCCCAACGTGGGGCGACGTCATTCGGTACCGGTTCAAAAGCCTGAAGAGTTCGAGAAGCTTCGTGTGAAGATTCCTGAGGGAGGCGCCCCACTTCATCGATCCCGGCATATCGCAAAAGTGGCCCGAAGTTCTCTTCCACGAGGGTTTCCCGTTCAGGACGGCTGCAGTGGGCCGTTGCCTTGACCGTCGCCCTGTCTTGGACCCGAAGTGGTGCAGTCCTTAGTACGGCGAAACGTGACGGGTTTCTCCTTGGTGACGTCTTCAGTGACTCAGTTAAGTATTTAGTGATAGCTAGCTGGTTACTTTGTGAGGATTGTTAAAATCCTTGATCGGTTCTTGGTTTGGTTTGGTTTTGTAAGATTATCACTGGTTGTTCTAGTTACGATAATCTATTTGGTTTAGTTTGGGTATCGATACATCAGTTCGTTTTGGTAGGCCTAAGTTCTTGGTTCGAGTGCACATATTTGTTCCGTGTTTGTTTGTTTTGTGTTCCTGACTGAAAATGGTAAGTCGGAAAATGTTGTCTTGTTTTAGTTGCAACAGTGACTCACGATTGGAGGACTCTTGTCTGGTTCCTCCGATTGGGACTCCCCTATATGAGTTATATTGTAAATTTGGTGTGGGTCCTATATCTTATAATGAGATATGGGTCCGTTATTGTAAGAATGATGGTGTCCTTAGTTGGCCACTGCATGGTAGTTTTGAACCAGAGATTCTCGACAACTTAGAAGCGAAATTGTTCAGGAAGAAAGCCCGGCCGGCAATGTTTGATTCTTTCCGTTACTGGCGAAAAGAATCTAAACAGAGAGAAATGAAAAGATTGAAGAAAGAACAGAAAGAACAAGAAGAGTTAACTCTAGAGCAAGCGGCTAAACAGTTGCAGGCTAACGAGTGTGAGAAGGCCATAGATGTAGCTATTCGAGAGCATAACTTAGCGATTGACAAGTGCTATCCTGCCTTGCCATCGAAAATGGCTAAGATACTGGAGGACTCCGAAAACGATCCTCTGCTATCTTATCTGTTACGGTCACCTCCACCGTATGCACAAGGTGCTACGGCTCCGCCTGTCCCGAATGTTCAATTGCCGGTTGCTGGACAACCTGGTGCTCCTGCTCTTATCCCTCAGAATCAAGTTCCTGTACTTCCTGTGGTGAATGTGAATGTTCCTACAGCTCCTCCTCTTCCTACACTGCCAGCTCCTGTACCTACTGTTCCAGAAACTATTTTTCTCGATACTCCTACTGTTTCGTCATCTATTCCTACCTCTACTGCATTCTCTATGTCTGCGAGTGTGCTAACTCCACTTTCTGTTCGTCGAAGAATCACTGATTCTGTTACTAATATGCTGTCTCCTATATATAAAACTTTGATTAAGACTCCTACTACTGACTCTGTACAGAGACGGAGTCAGCTTCCAAGTACTGAGGAACGGGGAGTTTTAGATTCCACGGCTCTCAGATGGATTTCGAAGAGTAGAAGATATAGTGCGAGAGATGTGCTAGACACATTTATGCAATGGGGGGAACCAACACAACGGTACGTCTTTGATGAGATGTGCTCGTTGTTACGTGAAGATATGGAAGAAGATGATGTCGAATCAGATTTGGAAGATTTAATTAGGGTTCAAAAGGAGTTTGCTGCTGGAATGATAGTGGGTGAGAATATAAAGGAAGCGATGGAACTCATTTTAAGTTTCAGGAATGATCCATCTCTTCGTTCACCGAGAGATTTAGAAAAAGGTAAAGTGAAGCTAAGTCGCCAATATCCTATGAGGGAGGTTCCTCCAATTTGGCGCGAAGCAATACAACGTGATGATAATGCAGGAATTGCAGCTGCTCCAGCACAGTTCCAACGAGTGTGGATACACATTCCATGGAAGCGAGCAGAAGTGTTAGCGGTGAAACAGGCCTTGCCAGATCCACGTAAGAATCCAGCTGGATATTACAAGGAATTAACACAGACAGTTGAGGCTTGTATAATGAACTTAGCCGACATTGATATGTTGTTCGGTAATGTAGTTCCGCAACCAGTGTGGGCTAAAATTCGTAGAGAGGATCATCAGGCTGCTTTAGGTGGTGATTGGGCAGCTATCACTGCAGCAGATGGTCAACAAATAGGTGGTGCGAAACCCGAACCTCTGATTGCTAATCTGCCAGGTAGAATAATAGATCTAATGAAGACCCTGATGCCAGCATTACGTGTAAATTGGGACAAGTTGTCAGCATGTAGGCAGAAGAAAGACGAAAGTGTCTCGGACTTCTTCACGAGGTTCGAAGAGACTTTTGTGGATCATAGTGGTCAGGACATGAGTACAGAAGGAGGGCAAAGATTGTTTGTCGATAAATTTGTGCATAATTTGTTACCTGAATTATGCAATAAACTGAAAGACTCAGAAAGTGCGTGGGCTGTATCTACGACAGCACAAATCCTTGCGACTGCACAGTACTACGAAAATAGAGATAAAGAGGAAAAGGAGAAATCAGAGAAGAAAACGAAAGATTTAAAAACTAAAGTTCTTTTGCAGCAGGCGTATCCGCCTCGCACGAATCAGACTAATACGCAGCAAAACTCATACCAAAGGACAGATTATAGTACATCAAGGCCTCAATATCAGTGGAATCAGTGCGCGTACTGCAAGAAAGAGGGTCACTATAAAAATGAATGTCCGATCTTAGCGCAAAATAATGCAGCAGCAGCTCAGAGAGGTCGTGGTGGTTTTGTGCAGAATTCTAGAGGACGAGGACGAGGTGCTATGCCTCCACAAACGAATGATCGTCCCTCCAATCACTTTGATCAGCGAAATGGACAATCTGCTCAGCAAAATAGATCTCAACAATATCTTGTTGAAGATTATTGTGAAGCAGATGAGGGTTTTCAGCAAAATGGGTACTAGGACAGCCATGGACAAAGAGAGGGAGTAGTATCAGTTCCAGTGGATCAGAGTGGGCCTTATGTCGCAGTAGCAACATCAGGTGTAGTCGAACCGTTTCTGTTGGATACTGGTGCCGCAAAAAGTTCTATCATTCATGCGAAACTCCCTGGCGCACCTTTGTCTGGCTCAACAAATGTTTCCGTAGGTTTTTCAGGCGCCCCTGTGTACAACCCGATATCTGGTCCTTTGTCTATTTCTGTTGGACCATGCCAATTGAAAGCACCCCTGATTTTGACAACAGGTTGTAATGAAAATCTGCTTGGTTTAGATTTGTTAAAACGACTATATGCGACATTGTACTGTTCTCCGGAAGGAGTACAGCTTACGTTGGGTAAAAATATCACCTCTCCGATGTATTTGTCAATGGACGCACTCCCGCCGGAGCTACGTTCACTCCCTGATTCTCTTTGGGCGACTGGTCCTAACGATGTAGGTCTCCTAGAAATTCCACCGTATGTGGTAACTTTGAAAGCAAATGTGAAATTTCCAAGAATTCCTCAATACAAAATCTCGAGTGAAGGTGAGCGTGCACTTTTATTGATTGTGCAAGATTTGATTAAAAAGGGTGTGGTTGAGGAAACTAGAGGAAATGTCTGTAACAGTCCTGTATTACCGATTCTAAAACGAACTGATCCTACAAAACCTCCAGTTTATAGGTTTGTCATAGACCTTAGAGAAGTTAATAAGATTGTAATCCCACAGTTTCCTGTAGTACCAGACATTACTGCCTTGTTAACATTGATTCCTGCCACAGCTACATGGTTCTCAGTTATTGACCTAAAGAATGCCTTTTTCAGCATTCCGATAGCCGAAGAAAGTAGGGATATTTTCGGCTTCTGTTTAGGAGGTCGCAGTTTCAGATTTAAACGCGCTCCACAAGGCTATTGTGAAAGTCCATCCATTTACAGTCAAGCATTAAAAAGCCAGTTAGATTCTTTTGTCCTTCCTCCAAGTTCTGCCCTTGTACAGTACGTAGACGATCTTTTAGTGGCTGCCGATGACAAGGAAACTTGCAAAGCAGCTACAATTTCCCTATTGCATCATTTGTCTAATTTGAATCACAAAGTGTCTCCTTCCAAGATACAATACTGCTGCCAAGAAGTGACCTACCTAGGTCACCTCTTATCAAAGGAGGGAAGGAAGTTGACCCCAGAGAGAATAAAAGCCATTACGCAGATGAGTGTGCCACGCACACAAAGAGAGGTACGTGCCTTCTTAGGTATTACCTCTTATTGTAGGCAGTGGATTCCAAATTTTTCTCTTTTAGCGAAACCATTGGTAGCTTTGACTGGGAAAAATGTTCCGAGTCCGGTGCCATGGTCTGATGAATGTCAAAAGAGTTTTACTGAATTACGGAAAGCATTGTGTTCAGCTCCTGTATTGGGTACACCTGATTACAGTAAGCCATTCACGCTCTACGTTCACGAAAGAGAAGGTTGTGCGTTGAGTGTTCTGACACAGAAATTTGGTGATAAACAACGCCCTTGTGCGTATTTTTCATCAACATTAGATCCGGTAGCTAGAGCATTGCCTAGTTGTTTGAGAGCTACAGCGGCAGCTGCAGCTTCCATTCGACAATCTGCTGGTTTGGTGATGAACAATATGCTAGTGGTCATGGTTCCTCATGCAGTGGATACACTCATGAACCGAACAAAGACTCAACACCTGACTAGTGCGAGATTATCTGGTTACGAGCTGACATTACTAGCGAGTCATATTCAGATTAGAAGATGCAATGTATTGAATCCAGCAACATTGTTGCCGACTGATCAAGAGTCGAGTGATTCTGAGCCACATGACTGCTATTTCAAAACGGAGGAAGAGACAAAAGGACGTATCGATTTGAAGGATACTCCCCTATCAGATCCGGATGGTACGCTGTATGTGGACGGGTCATGTTTTAAATTGGAGAATGGTGATGTGACTGCTGCTTATGCAGTGACGACTTTGAAGACGATTGTGGAGACTGCAAGAGTAAGTCAGAATTCTGCCCAAGCTGCAGAATTAATAGCTCTAACGAGAGCGTGTGTTTTAGCTGAGGGAAAGAGAGTGAATGTGTTTACAGATAGTCAGTACGCATTTGGCGTGGCCCATAGTTTTGGCCGGTTGTGGAGAGAAAGGGGTTTCATTACGTCCCATGGGACTAAGATCCAACATGGTCAGCTAGTTAACGACTTGTTGGAATCTCTAACCTTACCAACTGAAGTTGCGATTGTGAAGTGCAGTGCTCATAAAGCAATCACGGATGATGTTGGTCGTGGGAATGCCTTTGCTGATGAAACTGCTAAACAGACAGCTAGAGACATGATGAGTAGAATGTATGTTGCTACGTCTGCAAGATGGATTGCTGAGTCTGGAATGTGTGAGGACACTATGGAAAGTGTGAAAGAGATTCAGAAAAAAGCGACTGAGGAAGAGAAACGTGTATGGAAAGAAAGTACGGGCAAGTTGGACTCGAATGGATGTTGGATTGATTTGACAGAACAGCAGCGTTGGATGTTGCCCGATGCGTATGTGCTTGCAGTAGTGACGATGGCGCATGGAGTAGCGCATATAAGTTCTAAAGGGATATGTAAGATGTTGGCTCCGGTCTGGAAAAATGAGGGAATCAGTAAGTGTGCAGAGAGAGTGGTGAAAAATTGTATGGTGTGCTTGATGCATAATCCTGGCAAGGGAACTCCAACTCCAGCTGGTCATTTCGCTCCTCCTTCCTGCCCCTTTGAAGTGATTCAGTTAGACTTCATTCACATGGAACGCTGCAACAATCTAAAGTACGTCCTGGTGGTAGTTTGTGCTTTTTCCAGGTGGATAGAAGCATACCCACTAAAGGACAACACTGCTCTATCTACTGCTAAAATTCTTCTCAAGGAATTCTTCCCTAGGTATGGAATGCCACGGATTGTATGGTCAGATAACGGAAGTGAGTTTATAGGGAAAGTTATGCAGAGTGTGTGTGCCGGCCTAGGATTGAAACAGAAATTCCATAGTGCAAATCATCCCCAGTCTGCTGGTTTAGTCGAGGGTTATAATGGCACCCTCAAGCTTAAAATAGCCAAAATACAAGCATCCACAGGTTTAGCTTGGCCAGACGCACTTCCTTTGGCCTTGTTATCAACGAGAGCAACAGTGCATTCTAGAATAGGGCTTTCTCCATACGAGATTGTGTTTGGCCGCCCGGCAAATATCTGGGGTGTGCCGAGGCCTAAACAATTTTGCTCCATTGAATATCCTATGTTGATAGACTACCTTTACGACTTGACTGCTAAATTGAGTCTTATTCATCAACAGGTCTTCGATGCTTTGCCAAAACCTCCGGAGAGTCCAGGGCATCAACTGAAACCCGGCGACCACGTGGTGGTCAGAAACTTCGCGAGGACAAAGAATCTTCAGCCTTGCTACATCGGCCCCTTCCAGGTCCTGCTGGCAACGAGGACAGCCGTACGTGTCGCTGGCCGAAAACACTGGATTCACGCTACTCACGTAAAGCGTGTTCCGTTGCCGCTCCCTTACGACGACTGGATGAAGAAGGGAATTGGTGCCTCCGAATCTGAAATCACACCGAAATTTATCCCTTTCAGCGATGCCGATTTGATTACTGACACTTCAAAACCTGACTCTCCTCCTGGAAAAACTCCTTTGAACACTGAACATTTGTCTCCAGCATCAAAAGAAGCTTTGCCATCTGCGAACTTGAACTCTGCAACAGCTGCTAGTGATACGCTATTTTCCGATCAGACAGTACCAGCGAAGCAGAGATACAACCTTAGAAGCCATAAAAAGGACAAATAAAGCAGGCAACTGCATATTGTGGTTTTTGATATATTGAACTTTTGCCTTCAGCCAGGAAGTTTGCTATTGTTTATTGTTTTTTAAATTGCCTTGCCGTCTGGGTAGCCGTAGGGTCGTGGCTGTGTGCCTAGTTTGAATTTGCAGGGGTCTGACACAAGGTCGATCTTTCTGTTGGTTCTGGGAACTCCCAGGGCTGATAGAGGCATTTTCATCTACGTACACATCATCAGTGGTCGCGAGCGGATTGTAGAAGATGGAGCTTCCTGCGCTGCAACGAGAAAATGTGATTTATGTTCGCAGAAACAGACTTAATAGAATTCTTCACAGCAAATGTTTTCTGATGCAATGTGCCATTACATTTTTGATTGTTTTAGCAACATTGGTGGGTGGAATCGTCTTTAGCATAAATTTCATTTTTGTGCCAGTTACTACAGTACCTCCCCTTGATCCTGCTATTTCTACTGTTTCTTCTATACACTCATTTCACTCTTTTCCGGAACATGAGCAAGCCAGACGCTCAGAGTTCATCAACAACACTTTTGTACAGCTCTTGCACCAACACCAACTGGTAGTTAACACTACAGACTGCTGGGTGTGTGGCTTGATACCCCACACTATGGATAAAGGTATTCCCTATCTGGTTTTGCCTTACAGCTATAATGGATCATTTCAGGCCTTCCAAACCATCTTTGCTTATGCCCTTGAAACCTATCCTCCACGTCCACCGCGTTCCACTAAATATAACTCTGCTAACAAAGCCTTAGTCCAGGGAATTATTGACATGGTCAAGGACGTCAATAATACTCCATCTTACCCTAGAGACGAATTGCGAGTATATTTAAGTTGGAATACTTCAGAGTATCGCCTTAGTTTAGGAGAAAGCAAGCGTAAAAGCTCAACTCCAATCTGGGTCGTACCTCACCGAGGTCAGGTCTGTTTGCAAGGTAATGGGAGAAATCCGAGAGCTCAGCTAGGGAGGAGTGAGTGCGTAGAGACTTATGTGTTTCCGGCTAACTCTTCCCCTGCCTTTCTTACTGCTAGGGGTACCTATTTCATTTGTCGAGACAGAGCTTATACATGGTTGCCTGCCGACTTCTCAGGATCATGTTATATTGCTCGATTGTTACCTCCGACATACACTGCTTCATCTGATTACCACAGAACAAGAATAGCAAGAGGTGTCTTCAGCAAGGAAGATACCGCTGGTCAGGAAGCTGGAGACTTCTTCAAAGGCTTCCTTCCATTCTGGGGTCCTATGGCCAATAGTAGAAACATACGTCAGCTAACACGGGTAGTTGAATCTACTATTACCGAAACTGCTGGTGCCCTTAGCAATCTGACAGCTGAGCTTCAGGCGGATAGGCTCATGACGTTGCAGAACCGTATGGTTCTAGACGTTATACTTGCAGATCGAGGTGGGGTATGCAGAATGATCCAATCGAGCTGCTGTGTCTTTATTCCTAATAATGCTCCAACAGTCTATGAGGCGATCTCTAAGTTGCACAAGATTTCAGACTCCATACATGTAGACAAAGGAAACTGGTCCTTCATGGAGTGGTTTTGGACTCTGATATCAGCGTGGGGATGGAAGGTTCTAATGGTCATTGGTGTCATCCTAGTATTCCTATTCTCATGTTGTCTGATTATCCAGTGTGGTCCTGCTCTGTGTAGTCTTTGTGCTGCAACTTGTCTCAGAAAACCACCTGCGTTTGGAGAAAAGACACGAGAAAGGATGATGATACAACAGCATGTCACTGACCTGATGAACATAGAATTAGATTCTGACATAGACTGAGTAATTGCCTATGTAAGGGCAAAAGGAGGGTCTGAGGTTCCGTGACGACTTGAACCCGTGTTTTCAAGTTCGTCGGAAATACATAATATTGGTATCAGTGAACCGCAAATGATCCATTTAGTATATCCTAGTGTTTTCGCTACGCTACGAGCAAGAGCACTCCTTCCATTGACATATTTCTGATATACCCATGGCATCCATCTTAGATCATGGCCGCCATTTTGTGTTTCCTTGCCCTCACATATGCAATAGCCTCTGATCACTTCATTCACTCCACTTTGATTAAGGACACGTAGCTTTAGCCGGAGAACCACCCTCTTATGACACGTGCACCTTAAACCAGATCACGCTGTAGCTGCATGACTCGACAAAGGCTGCCTCCTCTGCCCGAGGCCAGTCCTGCCAAACTGGTCTTCGTGTCCATTGTACCTGATCATGATTAGGCGGCCGAAGCCGGTAGCCTTGCCCATTTACAACCCACAAACATCCCTTATCCCGCTTTTCTATCTTCCACACCTGGCTCTGTTTCTTTCTTTCTGAATCTTTATTAGGGGGAGGTAACGAACTTTACGATGAGGCGGTCCGGGTCCTGAATGCAATATTGACAGGGAATTGTGACGAACTAGTGGGAACCCCTCTTTTCGCAATGTTTGGCCTCAGATATTATCGACGGTTCCTGTGTAACGCCAAATATTTATTGTTTTAGACACAAAGGTTTTGGGAATGTATTACATGTAAAGAATTCGCCCCCAGCTAAAAATTTCGTATATAAGGAGCAACCCACTTTGTACAAATCGAACAGGCTCCTAGTCTCTGCCCGTGTGTAGATTCTGTGACTTCTGTGTCCCTGCAGTAATAAACCTTTGGTCTTTGACGCCACCATCGAGAAGCCCGTGTTTCTGTTCATTTGTGCACCAAGGCAGGTGGAACTCCGGGGTCTTTGGGTGTTGTACCCTGACACCTCTGGACGGAACCAAAAAGTCCAGAACTCCAGCTTTGCCGGGTAAATAGACTTACGTCCGTCTTTTATGTTTCTGACATTTCGAAACAAGAGTCCATCATTTATGTTATTTCGCACCGGCCAATCGTTCTCTCGCGATACAATGGGACGGCGTTATAAACCGGACTAGAGACACTACAGGTCGCTTACCGCCGACGACCGAGGAAGATCTGAGTAAACTCCGAGACCCCACATGTACAGGTATGTCGCCATCTGGGACGCGGTTCATTTGTTAGTCCGACCGGAACCTTTGCTGCGCCCGCGTTGTTAGTAATCTCACACCATTAGAAGTCTTTAGACTATCGCACATCAACTGCCTCAGTTTTACGCTTAGACTCTACCACGTTCGTGTTAAAAACCCTGCTATTTATCCCTAACTGTCCTACCTTAGCATTTAAACTCCACCGAGTTTTTCTGGTAAAAAAATGGTAGAAAGTTTAACGCTTAGACCCCACCACGTTCTTGTTAAAAACCCTACTATCTATCTTTAACCGTCCTACCTTAGCATTTAAACTACATCGACTCGTTCTTGCAAAAAATAGGAGAGACTTCGAACAGTATAGTAGCTTAAATCCACCACACTGCTTCAGTTTGTACAAATGTCTCCAACCTTTCTAACTATTAGATGGATGCAGTGTAAAGAATGGGGTCAGATTCATCAAGCTGAAAAAAGTATTATCACTATTCCTGGTCCAGGAACTGGCGGCAGACCACTAGCCATATAAAGGAATGATTCCCTCATCTATGCAAATAACGAGACGTAAGTTCACTTTATGAGTATCCATCTGCAGAACTTGTGGGACCAAAGTGCAATAGATCTGACGAAATGTGGTTCTTGTGTTTCCTTTCTCTACTTGTGTAGACCGCAACTACTGAGACCACATCTTACCGATTCATTTTGTACTACTGAGGGCATCATCAGCCATTTAAAGGTATATCTCCACACATTACACCATTTAGGCTAATTATATTCCGCTTATATAGTGTATGTACATATCGAAAGGAGAAACCAAATACTATATATGGACACTTTTCTTGCTTTATAGTTTTTAATTGACTCCCTGGAGAATAAATAATCGTCTCTGAACAGGTTGAAGTAATCGAACCCTGTCTCACAATGAAAAGTGGTAAGAATGACAGCCTATTGGGTACTATATATTGTACATATTTAGTCACAAATGATAAAACAAGGAATATTGTATTCTCCATGCAGGTGTTTTTAACAAGTATTCAATCCGAAAATCTAGCAACTGAGCACGCAAGGAATCCATATTGGCCTATCCTTTCTTGTGAGTAGCACTATGTCCTGGTTCATATGATAACAATCCCTGTATTTTAAACTAGCATAGAGGGTTCTCAATCAAAAAGAGCACTACCTGTCTTCTATTCCTAAATAATTGGAACTCTCTTTTCAAGTCCCTGTTGGCCTCTCATTGTAACAAATTAATCATCTACGACCCACGTTTATCGGAGTCAGTGGCTTTGATGTTTCCAAAACTTGTCGGGCATGTGGGGTGCAGCCATGCTAGACCTAGGCAATGTTTTATATTGTTGTATCTGTAAATCAATAAGAAGAAGTGTTGGTGACAGATATTTTTTCTTGTCTTTTCTTGTAAATAAACTCCTTTTAGGTCCCCTGATATCTTTGACCCACAAGAGAAAAAAAGGTCCTGAGGAAGGTGGTTATCCACCGAAACGCGCGTCGACCAATCATGTGCGGGGGTCTTAAGTTCTTCTGAGACCCTAAAACCTGACAACCTGTGAACTTGTCAGTCCATACGTAGTTTCTCTCCCCTTTTTTCCCCTTTTGGTAGTGTAATTGTGGTATGCATGTGTGTATGTTTGCAAATTGAGTTGTGTATTTAAATATCAGGTGGCCTTCTTAAAAATCAATTTCTTTTGTGTATAAATAATTCTTTCTTGTATTTCTGGTGTGTTATCAATAATGTGTGTTTTAAAAACCCAAAAATTTTTCGAGTCTGTAAAATGTATTTATGATGAATTATGTAATTTGTATATGAGAAATTGAAATGAAAAAAACTTAAGCAAATGAAAATAAAAACTATGACAAAATAAATATGTTTATATAAGTCTGTCACCTTTCTCAAAATTATCTGATGTATATTGCCAATAGATATATATGACCACTGAAGGAACAACTTTCTAGAACAAATTTCTCTCTTCCCCTCTGTTCCTTGGTCGCAAATTATCCTTTTGAGGGGGTCCCATTCCTCATGCTGTAGCATTCGCGGTTTTTTAACCGTGGGATTTTCTTCCTTGTTTATAGAAGTAACTTTCCTTAGTAATTTGATGTTGTTTTTTGTTGTTGATGTGCAAGATTTTACATTGTTTGGTTAATCACTGGCTTCCCTCACATGTCCGCTTAATTAGCCTTTCTGATGATAGGGGTCGTTTCACCTTGAGACACTTGATCGGCACTTCCCTTACTAATAAGAATTATCTCTTCTTTCTTCCGCCTATAGAACTGGTCTGTAAATAACTTCCATTGATTGATTTCAGGGTAATTCATAAAGAAATTGTAATATTGTATCTGTCTAAACAGAAATAGGCCTCTGTAAAGTATCTCATAATGGATAATTTCCAAACCTTTGGATTTTCCGATGATGACTTTAATGCTCTGATGGGTAAGGTTACGGGGGATAATGTACCCGTCCCCTCGCACCAATTAGGTAATAGCGATTGGCAAAATCTCCTTAATATGCGGAAAAAACTAAAACGGATAGAATCTCATGCATTTTATATGTTTGAGTATCTCAAGGCAGGAGTAATCCCCATAGGATTGAGAGTACGGAATGCCCCAGCACTTTTTGTCGACATCAGAAAGTTCCTGGAGCGGTGGTCCCTTATTTCTAACCGCTGCTCCAGGGACTGGATGATTCTGATAATAGAAACAGCTAAAGATATAGCATCCACACTCCTACAGGAAATCAATGACCTAGAAACTAAACTAAACTCATCCACAGCAGTGGATGAGGCTAAGACCAGCCTAGAAAAAATACAAACTGAGATGAAGGACTTTGAGGCTTACATAACTAACAAAAAGACAGAGAAACTGAGAAAGGATGTTAGGTGGTTCACAAAGGAAAAGATCTATCCTTATCTTACCCCCAATTACTATCAAGAAGGAGCCCAAAGTAACTACAATTCTAACTTTAATAGTCACCCTGGGAGGAGATACACTAACTTCTCAGACTCTGGCTCCTCGGGATCAGATGGAGACAACTATCAGGAAATGAACAATGGGCAATACAACCCCAGACCATTTAGAGGTAGATCCACCCAACGCCCATTTAATGGAAGGGGTTTTTTACCCCGGGGCCAGTACAGAGGGAGGAATGTACGATGGCAGGACCAAGCACAAGCCCAAATGAGCCCTCAACCTCCACAACAGTATGTGAGGACACGCAATCAACAGTACTGGTGGTAGGTAATACAAATGACCCTACTTCCACTACTGAAGAGAATCTACCCATCTACAACTTGTCCTCCATACCACTCAAACCCGAGGATATACAAATTCTAAGCAAAGGACTATCTTTTGTCCCAAGCACATACCTGAACAAATTTAAATTACATCAAGATTTGTTTTCCTTCTTCCGGAAGGTGAGATTAAACAAATTCTTTTTAGACCGACCTCAACAGGAGGAGGATAATAATCTCTCAGGATGTAAACCTCCATCGACCTTCACCCCGACATTGGACATGGTTAGTGCTGACGTAGGTATATTCGAACGAACCGTTCTTCAAGATATTGCTAAGATTGTGAAAAACCCATACAAACCCAAACCTAATCTATCAAGCTCAGAAATCGCATCCCTTAATGATTTGAAAATTAATCCTTCAGTCATTATCAAACCTTGTGATAAAGGTGGGGGTATCACCATATTTGATAGAGTCACCTATGATGAAAAAATGTCAGAGATGTTATCAGTGACAGATCACTATAGACCAGCTCAACGAAAAGAATTAGAAAGACTAAACAAACATATTCAAGAACTAACTCGCGAGGCACTCACAGATGGGCTCATCTGTGATGAGGAATATGTCTTTTTGAATAAATCTTCCCCTGTGACTTCGGCCCTTTATGGCCTGCCTAAAACTCACAAATCAGAAACAAATCCACCCATGCGACCCATAATATCGACCATCGGGTCCTGTACGGAACCACTGTCCAAGTATGTGGATAGATTCCTCTGCCCCCTGACCCAGAAGTATACCTCTTATATCCGAGATACTGGGGACATAATCAACAAAATAGAGGGCCTACCATTTAACTCCAACTCAGACATCCTAGTGACGCTCGACATTGAGGCATTATACACCAATATCCCTCAATGCCGAGCGTTACAGGCGGTCTCAGACCTCTTACAGAGATATCCGTCGGACCGTCCAGACATGTTTATCCTTCAATGTCTGGAGGTCGTCTTACTGAACAACTTCTTTGAGTGTAATGGCCGCCTGTACAAACAGATTAAAGGGACATCAATGGGGGCTTCTTGTGCCCCTAGTGTAGCTAATACCTTTATGGGAGAATGGGAGCTTAAGAACATCTACAACGAACTGGCCCCATTCTTTGAAAATGTTTCCTATTGGAAACGTTTCATAGACGACATTTTTTTTGTTTGGAAAGGCCCGGAAGATCTTTTACAATCTTTTATTCTTTGGTTGAATGCCAGTGACACGAATCTGAAATTCACAGTGAACTTCAACAAACAGAAAGTGGATTTCCTAGACATTAGCATTGAGAACACCAATGGCCAACTGTCAGTAAGCCTGTTCATAAAAAACACAGCCAAGAATACTATTCTAAAGTTTGACAGCTACCACCCCAACTGTCAAAGGGAATCTATCCCCTTTGGGGAATTCTTGCGCATCCGTCGCAACTGTACAGACATGAAATCCTTCCATAAGCATGGAGATGCCCTCCAGGATAGACTCCTCAAAAGAGGATATCCCCATCGCCTTGTGCGACATGCTTATAAAAGAGCCAAATATTTTGACAGGTCAGCATTACTTCAAGGCACCAAAAGGATGAAACAAAATAGGATTACATGCGTAATTAATCACTCCACCCTGAATTTTAAAATCAGGAATATCATCAACAAAAACTGGAGAATCCTAAATTGTGATGAAAACACGTCCCCTCTACCATTACCATTGGTAGCCTACAGAAGAAATAGAAACCTCAGGGACATGCTAGTACATACTAGACAAAACAAAAATGTCCCATCAGAAAATCAACGTTCAATTACTGGCTTACCGGTAGTCCCAGGTAATCACAGATGTGGCTCTTGCCACGCATGTGATACAGCGATCACCTCAGATACCATAACCTATAATGACAGAAAGATTAAACTACGCCATCTGACAAACTGCCGTTGTAGCAACATTGTCTATATTCTTTTTTGCAGTTGCGGCCTGGCCTATGTGGGAGAAACGGGTCGTGAATTTCGCGTCCGTTATAGCGAACACAAGTCTGCCATTAAGACGAAAAAATTGTTGGCACCCCTGGTCCAACACTGCTTGGATAACAATCATTCTGAGCAAGACATCAAATGGTCGATATTGGAGAAAGTAATCACCAAAATAGGTCAGCCCAATGAAGTGACTCGCAAGAAGCGAGAAACATTTTGGATATTCCATCTTGACACTGTGAAACATGGACTGAATGAGGAAATCTCATGGTATGTTACAAAATAAACTTACACATACCTCATTCTCATCCAGTACTTAGCCCATGTGACCTTCTTCTGATTACTCCATAGAACTCTGGTCCTCCCTCTCTTCTGGGTTACACTATACCCTCTGTGTTACTGTGTACACATTACTATCCTGCAGAATCATGCCCAAATCACATGCCAGGGGTCCTCCCAGCGTGACATTCAACTCATGCTAATAACAAAACTTCAGTGGCAGACCCTGTGGGATGTACCCATTAAATCCTTGGACCCCTATCACTCACTCTCAATTGACCATATTAATACGCCTGGCCCATCTCCTTTAATTAAAATTTTTTTTTTTTTTTTTACCTCACTTTTCGATTAGGTGCCAGCGTAATAATCAGTGAGTATCACAGCCATTATGTTCCTTCAGGACATATGAGATAGTGATATATTTCGAAATTGACCAATTAATGATGGTTCAGCACCCACTTTCTTCCAGTTTCCAGCATGGCCACTCTGCCCTATTAGAACATTGGAGATGATTTAATGTTCTGGAACAGACTAATAAATGATCGTTTAGCCCCCGTCTCTACTCGATCAAAACAAATAAAAAAATCAGTATTTCTTTCTTTTTTGTATTCGGTCCCGCTTTGCCGGGTAAATAGACTTACGTCCGTCTTTTATGTTTCTGACATTTCGAAACAAGAGTCCATCATTTATGTTAATTCGCACCGGCCAATCGTTCTCTCGCGATACAATGGGACGGCGTTATAAACCGGACTAGAGACACTACAGTCGCTTACCGCCGACGACCGAGGAAGATCTGAGTAAACTCCGAGACCCCACATGTACAGGTATGTCGCCATCTGGGACGCGGTTCATTTGTTAGTCCAACCGGAACCTTTGCTGCGCCCGCGTTGTTAGTAATCTCACACCATTAGAAGTCTTTAGACTATCGCGCATCAACTGCCTCAGTTTTACGCTTAGACTCTACCACGTTCGTGTTAAAAACCCTGCTATTTTTCCCTAACTGTCCTACCTTAGCATTTAAACTCCACCGAGTTTTTCTGGTAACAAAATTATTATATGAAATTTGTAATGCGCTCAGCTTACCCGGGGGCATCCCGGCGCAACAGACCAAAGAAGGAGGAACTCGAAAACTCACTACTGTGGAAACAGGTAGGTTTTAAGAAGTTTCCTAAATATTAGGATCTTGTGCTCTGAGCGAATCTTAAGGGGCAGAGAGTTCCACAGAGATGCCACCTGAACCGAGAAACGCCTGCCCCCCGTCCGAGCTCTCCTGACTCTCGCAGATTGCAAAAGATGTTGCTGGTCTGAGCGCAAAAGGCGTGGAGGTTTATAGGGACGGGCCATATTAACAAGGATGGGGGGGCCTTTGCCATGTAAAATTTTATGGGCCGTACACAACGCCTTAAATTTCACCCGCTCCTTAACGGGGAGCCAGTGAAGTGCTTTTAGGGCCGGGGCAGCGGACTGCCTTCTAGGGATCTCCATCAAGACTCTGGCAGCTGCATTTTGCACCTGTTGGAGGGTTTTAAAGGTAGCTTCAGGGGCACCAAGAAACAGGGCATTACCAAAGTCAAGCCTAGAAAGGATTAAACCCCGCATCAAAAGCTTCTTAGCTGGATCCGGAAGCAGTGGGAGTACCTTTCGGGCTGACTTCAGTAGACCGAAGCAAACCCCCGCGGTCTTTCTGGCGTGGGTCCTGAAGGACAGATCTTCCTCCAACCATACTCCCAAGGACTTGATCTCCTTCTTGGGAGATGGAGGGTCGCCAAGAGACCGGGGCCAGCAGCTGGCAATGATGGAGGGACTGGAGTTGCCCAAGAGCATCAACTCAGTTTTACCTCCATTGAGCTTAAGAGCCGAGTTGGACATCCATTGGTAGACATTAGCCAGGCAGTCATGCAACAAGTTGGGTTGTTCCGCCAGCTGAGTGAGGCCCACCACCAGCTGAGTATCATCAGCATAGCTGATGATCTTCAACCCCGAAGGGGCTACCACTCTTTCAAGTGGAGTCATATATGCATTGAACAAAGTAGGGCTCAACGATGAGCCCTGAGGGACTCCACATTGAAGAGGGAATAGGGAAGACTGCTCTGCCCCTTCCCAGACTTGGTAGAAACGGTTGGAGAGAAAGGATCCCAACCATTTCAAAGCCGTCCCTGAGACACCTACCTCTGACAGGCGTTGGAGGAGCACCTGATGACTCACGGTGTCAAAGGCAGCACTCAAGTCCAGGAGGATCACTGCCACTGATCCTCCGGTGTCAAGAGTGCTCCTTGCTTCCTCCACTACCGCCAGCAGGGCCGTGTCCGTTCCTTGGCCGGGACGGAAACCAGTCTGGGAGTCTCCCAACAGGTGGTTGGACTCAAGATAGTAAGAGAGCTGACGGTTAACCAGCTTCTCGGCGATTTTAGAAAACCCCGGCAGAAGCGAGATAGGCCTGAAGTTGGTCAGATTGGCGGGATCCAAGCCTGGTTTTTTCAGTAAGGCTTTTACTACAGCCCTTTTCCATCTCTGAGGGACTATGCCACGAGAGAGAGAGAGGTTGATAAGGTCAGTGAGCGGAGCTGACAGAGTATTAGCCACGAGTTTAAGATGTTTCATAGGCACTGGATCACTCGGAGATCCACTCTTCATCTCCACCAAGACCTTTGTAACCTCCTCCTCCGAGAAGGGGCCAAAAGAGACAAGTTTGGTCGGGCAGCTTATTGGACCAGTAGCCGGCTCAGAGATGTGAGGCATAGCGGGCAGAGAGGATAGGATTGTATCTATTTTAGAATGGAAGAAACTAGCCAGTTCTTCACATTTGTCTTTAGGATTAACGTGTACGACTGGGGGGACCGGGGCTTTCAAGAGTTCTTTAAAAATTTTAAACGATTCTCTTGGAGAGTTACTTGCCCTATCAATCTTATCACTAAAGAAAATCTTTTTGACATCCTTCAATGCACTTTTGTATTTTCTCATCTCTCTTTTATAATTAGCCCGGCTTTCTTCCGTCTGCTCTCTCCTCCAGGCACGTTCAAGCCTTTTGCAAGAAGTTCTGCAACTCCTAAGTTCCGGAGTATACCAGGGGGCAGAAGCAGTTCTTCTCTCCCCCAAAATGGTAGAAAGTTTAACGCTTAGACCCCACCACGTTCTTGTTAAAAACCCTGCTATCTATCTTTAACCGTCCTACCTTAGCATTTAAACTACATCGACTCGTTCTTGCAAAAAATAGGAGAGACTTCGAACAGTATAGTAGCTTAAATCCACCACACTGCTTCAGTTTGTACAAATGTCTCCAACCTTTCTAACTATTAGATGGATGCAGTGTAAAGAATGGGGTCAGATTCATCAAGCTGAAAAAAGTATTATCACTATTCCTGGTCCAGGAACTGGCGGCAGACCACTAGCCATATAAAGGAATGATTCCCTCATCTATGCAAATAACGAGACGTAAGTTCACTTTATGAGTATCCATCTGCAGAACTTGTGGGACCAAAGTGCAATAGATCTGACGAAATGTGGTTCTTGTGTTTCCTTTCTCTACTTGTGTAGACCGCAACTACTGAGACCACATCTTACCGATTCATTTTGTACTACTGAGGGCATCATCAGCCATTTAAAGGTATATCTCCACACATTACACCATTTAGGCTAATTATATTCCGCTTATATAGTGTATGTACATATCGAAAGGAGAAACCAAATACTATATATGGACACTTTTCTTGCTTTATAGTTTTTAATTGACTCCCTGGAGAATAAATAATCGTCTCTGAACAGGTTGAAGTAATCGAACCCTGTCTCACAATGAAAAGTGGTAAGAATGACAGCCTATTGGGTACTATATATTGTACATATTTAGTCACAAATGATAAAACAAGGAATATTGTATTCTCCATGCAGGTGTTTTTAACAAGTATTCAATCCGAAAATCTAGCAACTGAGCACGCAAGGAATCCATATTGGCCTATCCTTTCTTGTGAGTAGCACTATGTCCTGGTTCATATGATAACAATCCCTGTATTTTAAACTAGCATAGAGGGTTCTCAATCAAAAAGAGCACTACCTGTCTTCTATTCCTAAATAATTGGAACTCTCTTTTCAAGTCCCTGTTGGCCTCTCATTGTAACAAATTAATCATCTACGACCCACGTTTATCGGAGTCAGTGGCTTTGATGTTTCCAAAACTTGTCGGGCATGTGGGGTGCAGCCATGCTAGACCTAGGCAATGTTTTATATTGTTGTATCTGTAAATCAATAAGAAGAAGTGTTGGTGACAGATATTTTTTCTTGTCTTTTCTTGTAAATAAACTCCTTTTAGGTCCCCTGATATCTTTGACCCACAAGAGAAAAAAAGGTCCTGAGGAAGGTGGTTATCCACCGAAACGCGCGTCGACCAATCATGTGCGGGGGTCTTAAGTTCTTCTGAGACCCTAAAACCTGACAACCTGTGAACTTGTCAGTCCATACGTAGTTTCTCTCCCCTTTTTTCCCCTTTTGGTAGTGTAATTGTGGTATGCATGTGTGTATGTTTGCAAATTGAGTTGTGTATTTAAATATCAGGTGGCCTTCTTAAAAATCAATTTCTTTTGTGTATAAATAATTCTTTCTTGTATTTCTGGTGTGTTATCAATAATGTGTGTTTTAAAAACCAAAAAATTTTTCGAGTCTGTAAAATGTATTTATGATGAATTATGTAATTTGTATATGAGAAATTGAAATGAAAAAAACTTAAGCAAATGAAAATAAAAACTATGACAAAATAAATATGTTTATATAAGTCTGTCACCTTTCTCAAAATTATCTGATGTATATTGCCAATAGATATATATGACCACTGAAGGAACAACTTTCTAGAACAAATTTCTCTCTTCCCCTCTGTTCCTTGGTCGCAAATTATCCTTTTGAGGGGGTCCCATTCCTCATGCTGACACCCGAAATGTACCGCCAGAGGTTCCGCGACTGCACCCGAATCCCGGGTACAACTTGGGTGGAATATGTGAACTATTTCAGCCGAGCCCTTGAGGGATGGATCAAGGGGAGCAACGTAATGACCTACGAGCAGCTTTTTAACCTTGTTGTGTGGGAGCACCTCTCCAACAACTGCTTTGTCGAGCTCAGGCAGCACCTCCTCGACAGTAAATTGACTGATCCACGGCAGCTCGCCGCCGAGGCTGACCGATGGGAAAGCACCCGAGTGGGCCGGGGTGGCCCGAACGAGCAGAGCCGGAACAACCAAGGCCATCACCGTCCCCGAGGAGGAGGAGGAGGCCAGGGCCGGGGGAAAGACACCGTCCCGGCCACTCCCGCTACCAGCACCCCGCCCCCGGCCAGCAGGGGCAACCCCCCGATGCGCCCGGGGTTCAGAGCCAATGTCACGTGTCATCGGTGCCAGCGAGTCGGTCACTACGCCAATGACCCGAACTGCCCACAGAACCAGACTCCGAGGCCCCGCCAGGTAGCTGCCGCCGCCCTAGGAGAAGAGCAAGTCTCCGAGGAGCAGGAAGAATACGAACAAGAGCAACAAGAGTGGGAACCGGCAGCCATGGTCCTGGCGTGCCTGGGGGGGAGAGACATGGTCCCGCGGGCTCCCCTACCCGCCAACACCAGAAAGTACAGTCAGTGGGTGAGCATAAATGGGCGCAAGGCCGAAGCCCTACGTGACACGGGGGCCAGTGTGATGGCCGTCCGCTGTCACCTGGTGACCCCCGAGCAAATAATACCGAACGTTCTCTGCCCCGTCCGTTCAGCCGACAATTCGGAGAGCATGTGTCGGATGGCCTGCGTCCCCTTCGAGTGGGGAGGAGTATCCGGCATGCTGAAGGTGACGGTTCGCGATGATGCCCCCGTGGACTGTCTCCTGGGGAACGATCTCGAGAGTTCCCCGTGGGCCGCCGTGGAAAGAAGAGAGCACCTGGGGATGTTGGGCCTCCCGGACTGGGCGTGCGTAACCACCCGGTCCATGGCGGCCCGCGCCATCCCCCGACCAGAAGAACCCGAATGGCCAGCACCTCCTCCCCCGATCACTCCAGTGGGGGACGCCGACACCGCCGACCTCCCGGAACAAGCCCAAGAAGAACCCGCTCAGCCCCAGGATCTCCCAGACCTGGCTCAGTGGCGTCAAGAAGGGGGACCCACCCAGGAACAATTCCGTCAAGAGCAAAAGACATGTCCCTCCCTCGAGGGACTACGACAACAAGCCCTCGCCCAGAGCGCGGGAGATACCGCCGGGGCCCACTGGATCTATTGGGACAATGATCTATTGTACAGCGAACAAAGAATCGCCGAGTTGGGGGCCAGTCGAGTGTTGGTAGTGCCCCTCCATTTTAGAGACTTCCTGCTGAACTTGGCCCACGACGTCCCCCTGGCCGGACACTTGGGTCAGGACAAAACCTACCACCGCCTGGTGACCCACTTTTACTGGCCCAAAATGAGAAATGACGTACTCAACCACTGCCGGTCTTGTCCCACTTGTCAGGCCAGCGGGAAGAGCGGCCGCAAACTCAAGGCGCCCCTGCAGCCCTTTCCGGTGGTTACCACCCCATTCGAAAAGGTGGGAATAGACATTGTGGGGCCCCTGGACCCCCGAACAGCACAAGGGCATCGTTTCATCCTGGTACTGGTGGACCATGCCACCCGCTATCCCGAGGCCATCCCCCTTCGAACTGTAACAGCACCGGTGGTCGGCCGAGCCTTAATGGGGATCTTCTCCCGGGTGGGCTTCCCCCGGGAAGTCGTCAGCGACCGAGGCACGAACTTCATTTCAAAATACATGAAATCCCTCTGGCAGCAGTGCGGGGTCACCTACCGATTCACAACCCCCTATCACCCACAAGGAAACGGACTGGTTGAGCGGTTCAACCGTACACTCAAGGGAATGATTATGGGGTTGGAAGAGCCCCTCCGCCGCCAGTGGGATGTGCTCCTCCCGTGCCTCCTCTTCGCCTACCGAGAAGTCCCTCAGAAGTCCCTCGGCTTCAGCCCCTTCGAACTCTTGTACGGGCACCCTGTTCGAGGGCCCCTCAGCCTAGTCAAGGAAGGTTGGGAGATGGCCCCCCTGAAAACCCCTCCAGACGTCTACAAGTACCTCCTGACCCTCCGCAATCAGACCAGGCGGTTCCGAGAAATCGCCAAAGCCAATCTTGAAGCCAGTCAGGAGGACATGAAGAAATGGTACGATCAGAACGCCTCCTCCATAGAGTTCGTACCTGGCCAGCAAGTATGGGTGATGTCCCCCACCGAACCTTGTGCCCTGCAAGATAAGTGGACGGGGCCCTTCAAGGTGATCGAGCGCAAGAGCCCCGTCACCTATCTCATCAACATGGAATCTTCCCGGAACCCCCTCCGGGTCCTCCACGCCAACAGACTCAAACCCCACTTTGTGCGCTCGGAGCTCAGCCTACTGATGGCTACAGACAGTGGAGCGGAAGAAGACTCCGAGCCCCTCCCTGACTTACTGAGGACCCGTGAAAAAGATGGTTCGGTAGATGGGGTCCGACTGTCAGATGCCCTGACCTCAGAGCAGCGCCAAGACTGTCGGGCTCTCCTGCTGCAGTTCGCAGCCCTATTTTCCCTCACCCCAGGGGTCACCCCCTGGTGCCTGCACGACATGGACACTGGGGACAGTCCCCCCATCAGACATCGGGCGTACCGCGTGCCAGATCGGGTACGTGCCTGCATCCAAGAAGAAGTCTCCAAGATGCTCACACTCGGGGTCATCGAACCCTCGGACAGCCCCTGGGCCAGCCCAGTCGTACTGGTCCCCAAAGCTGTTGCCCCCGGCACCACCCCTGAGCTCCGATTCTGCGTTGACTATCGGGGCCTGAACGCTGTCACCCGGACCGACGCTCACCCCATTCCCCGAGCCGATGAACTGATCGACCGCATGGGGGCTGCCCGCTACCTCAGCATCGTCGACCTAACAGCGGGCTACTGGCAGATCGGCCTCACCCCCAGGGCGCAAGAACGGTCCGCTTTCTCCACCCTGGATGGCCACTACCATTTCAAAGTGATGCCATTCGGCATGAAAAACGCTCCAGCAACCTTTCAACGCCTGGTGAACCAGGTATTGGCGGGCCTCGAAGAGTTCAGCGCCGCCTACCTGGACGATATCGCGGTTTACAGCCGCCACTGGTCAGACCACCTCCGCCACCTCCGAGAGGTCCTGCAGGCCCTCCAACAGGCCGGCCTCACAATCAAGGCCAGCAAATGCCAGATTGGCCAGGGGTCCGTGACCTACCTCGGACACCAAGTGGGGAGCGGTCTGGTGGCCCCCCTCCAACTCAAGATCGCTGCCATCCAGTCCTGGCAACCACCCGTAATGCAAACCGAGGTCCGGGCCTTCTTGGGGCTCACCGGATACTACCGGCGGTTTGTGAAGGACTATGGCAGCATTGTGGGGCCCCTCACGGCACTTACATCTAAGAACCAGCCAAAAAGAGTCGACTGGACTCCCGATTGTCAAGCGGCTTTCGAGAAGCTGAAGGTCACCATGTGCACCGCCCCGGTACTCCAGGCTCCCGACTACAGCCGGGAGTTCATCGTCCAGACTGATGCCTCCGACCATGGCATTGGGGCCGTCCTCTTCCAACTGAACACCGAGGGAGTCGACCAACCAGTGGCCTTCATCAGCCGACGTCTGTTGGCCCGAGAACAGCGCTGGAGCACCATCGAGAGGGAGGCCTTCGCAGTGGTATGGGCCCTCAAGAAGCTCCGGCCCTACCTCTTCGGCACCCACTTTCGGGTGCAAACAGATCATCGCCCCCTGCAATGGCTAATGCAGATGCGATGGGAGAATCCCAAGCTCTTGCGATGGTCCATATCCCTGCAAGGGATGGACTTCACTGTGGAACATCGACCTGGCCAGGATCACGCCAACGCAGATGGCCTGTCACGATTTTTCCGCTTCGACGCGGAGAGTCCCCAAGAAGATGGGTGACTCTCCCCGCCTTCAGCTGGGGGGGACGCATGTTGGACAGGCCACATGAAGGGCTCGCTCCCTCCCCGCATGACAGAGCCCGGACATCAGCTCTCCAGGTGCTACCCACAGAAGCAACCCACACCCCGTCCCCTACGGGACTCCTACTCCCGGACATCTCTGTATCCCGGGCCCGGGCCACCGTCAGCACCATTGCCCAGCCCGGCCGCCATCTTGGACACTGCACCACGAGGCCGCACGGCCTCAGCTCGACCCCAACCCTGGGCCTGGCCAGGCCCCGACATCCCGGCACCACCATCCACCCAGGAGGTGAACGGACCACTTGGCAGGTCAATGGGAGAAAGAAGTGTCGATGGCTCTCCCCCGCCAGGTGCCGATCGCCCCCAGCCTCCCCGGGCGCTGGCTCCACCCCCCTGCTGGGTGTCTGAACTCCCTCATCCCGGACCTCCCGACCTCCAAGTGCGAAGGTCCGGACATCAAAGGCCGCCAGACCTATAACTGGGGCAGCTCCAGAGCAGGAAGGCAGTTGTATCCTGGAGTCGAGAGACACCGAGAAGAACTCATCCTTGACGGACTGTTGGCGCTGCCGCAGCTCTGCCTTGTGAACTGTCGTCCTGCCGCTGGCGCTGCCGCGGCCCTCTGCAACCTTCATCCTCGTCGGGACCTGCTGGCGCTGCTGCGGACCGTTGTAACTACCATCTTCGTCGGGACCTGCTGGCGCTGCCGCGGACCGTTGCCACCTTCGACCACCCCGGGACCTGCTGGCGCTGCCGCGGCCCGTCCTTCAAGAAAGCCGAGCTCGAGGATTGTGAGCTACCCATCATCTCAACTACCAGATTGGTAATAAGACTGTCCCGCTACCCCCATTCCCATCCAAGAGACTAGAATCGATGGGACCCCTGAGTCCAGACCTCCTTGTACCATTCTACCGTACCTCAAGATTGCTTATAAAGAACGTTAAATCTTATCCTTGTGTGATGTCTATCTGTGGGGGGGAAGTTACTTGTCTGTACGATCGCTGGAGACGGCTCTCCCCGGAGACCTCTCCCCTTGTCCTCGGCCGACCCTCCAGGTCCCGTCTAACACACTGGGCCCTCCTCTAGACAGATATCCTCCGTAGCCTTAGAAGAGGAAGAGATAGAAGAACAAGGGGAGTGGGAACCCGCAGCCATGGTCCTAGCCTCCCTGGGGAATAGCGAGATGATCCCAGGAGATTACCTGCCCGACAACACAGAAAAGTATCGCCAAACAGTGAAGGTTAACGGGCGCAGCATAGGAGCCCTTCGGGATACAGGAGCCAGCATCACATCTGTTAGGTACACGCTAGTCCCTGAGTCCATGATCATCCCCCACACCTCCTGTCGGGTGATAGCAGCCGATAACTCTGTCCGCACCTGCAGGATAGCAAAGGTCCCGTTTGAGTGGGAGGGTGTCTCGGGCGATCTGCGGGTCGCAGTTCGCACGGACATGCCTGTAGACTGCCTCCTGGGGAATGACCTAGAGAGTTCCCCGTGGAAAGAGGTGGAGAGAAGGACCCATTTAGCCATGTTAGGACTGCCCCATTGGGCCTGTGTGAGCACCCGGGCCATGACCGCCAGAATGCCCAACCCCGAGAACGAAGAGCCTGAGTTCCCCGGTTCAGCCCCTGATATACCCGAGGGCGGCGAGCACTCTACGGTCCTCGACCAGCCCTCCCTCGAATAGAACGCATCCGACGAAGGTCCCCTCGGACCAGCTGTCAAACCAGTCCAGACCCTAGCAGATCTCCCCAAATTGGCCCAGTGGCGCCAAGAGGGAGGACCGTCCCGAGAGGAGTTCTGCGAAGAGCAGACCTCCTGCCCTGCCCTAGAGGGGCTCTGCCGACAGGCCGCAGCCCAGGTCGCTGGAGACCAGTCCGGCTCCCATTACCTTTACTGGGAAAACGGCCTATTGTACAGTGAACAGAAGACCGCGGAACTAGGGTCAGCCCGTGTGCTGGTGGTACCCCTACGTTTCCGTGGACTCCTCCTCAACCTGGCTCACGATGTGCCCCTAGCAGGACATCTGGGCCAGGATAAGACCTTCCAGCGACTAGTGACCCATTTCTACTGGCCCCACATGCGGGCTGATGTGGAACGCCACTGCAAGTCCTGCCCCACGTGTCAGGCTAGCGGCAAAAGCGGAGGCAAGCGCAAGGCTCCCCTCCAGCCCTTTCCAGTTGTCAGTACCCCCTTTGAGAGGGTGGGGATCGACATCGTCGGACCTCTGGACCCCCGGACCTCCTTAGGCCACCGGTTCATTCTGGTTCTGGTCGATCACGCCATCCGATACCCCGAAGCCATCCCCCTCCGGACCGTGACGGCCCCAGTCGTGGGCCGGGCCCTCATGGGGATCTTCTCCCGGGTAGGGTTCCCCCGAGAGGTGGTAAACGACCGAGGGACGAACCTCATATCCCGGTACATGAAGTCCCTCTGGCAACAGTGTGGGGTGTCCTACCGATTCACCACCCCCTACCATCCCCAGGGTAACGGCCTGGTTGAGCGGTTCAACCGCACCCTGAAAGGGATGATCATGGGTCTTGAGGAGCCCTTGTGACGCAAGTGGGACGTCCTTTTACCCTGCCTCCTGTTCGCCTACCGAGAGGTACCCCAGAAATCCTTGGGGTTTAGCCCTTTCGAGCTGCTCTTTGGGCACCCTGTCCGGGGTCCTCTCAGCCTGGTCAAGGAAGGCTGGGAGGTCGCCTCACCGAGCACACCCCCCGACGTATTCTCCTACGTCCTGGCCCTCCGGAACCAGACGCGAAAGTTTCGCGAGATGCCCGAGGCCAACCTGGAGGCCAGCCAAGAGGAGATGAAACGCTGGTACGACCAGAGTGCCACTCTGGTCGAGTTTCAACCAGGCCAACAGGTTTGGGTCATGTCCCCGGTGGAACCTGGTGCCTTGCAGGACAAATGGACTGGACCCTTTGAGGTGAAAGAGCGCAAGAGCCAGGTCACCTACCTCATTGATACGAAATCAGCCAGGAACGCCCTGAAAGTGTTACACGTAAACCGGCTCAAACCCCATTTTGTGCGGTCTGAGTTGGGGTTACTCCTTGCCACCGACGATGGAGAGGAAGAGGAAACGGACCCTCTCCCGACCTCCTGTGCGCAAAGGATCAAGATGGCTCCGTAGAGGGAGTGAGTCTCTCCTCCTCCCTCACCCCCTTGCAGCGTGAGGAATGTCGCCACTTGCTGGGACAATTCTCAGACCTCTTCTCCCTCACTCCCGGCTTCACCAGTTGGTGCGTCCACGACGTGGACACCGGGGACAGCCCTCCGGTACGGCATAGGGCCTACCGAGTCCCAGACCGAGTCCGAGCCTGCATCAAGGCTGAGGTCGACAAAATGTTGGACCTCGGAGTCGTGGAAGCCTCCGACAGCCCATGGGCTAGTCCCGTGGTCCTGGTTCCAAAGGCAGCCGCCCCCGGCACCATTCCTAAGCTACGGTTCTGCGTAGACTACCGCAGACTCAATGCAGTCACCCGAACCGATGCACACCCCATCCCACGAGCCGACGAACTGATTGACCGCCTAGGGTCGGCTCAGTACCTTAGCACCTTCGATCTCACCAGTGGCTACTGGCAGATCGGCCTCACGGAGAGGACCCAAGAAAGGTCTGCTTTCTCCACTCCGGATGGCCATTTCCACTTCCGAGTCATGCCCTTCGGCATGAAAAACGCCCCCGCCACCTTCCAGCGGCTGGTCAACCAGGTCCTGGCTGGGTTGGAAAGTTTCAGTGCCGCCTACCTAGACGACATTGCCGTGTTCAGTGCTCACTGGGCAGAGCACCTGCACCACCTCGGGGAGGTGTTGGACGCCCTGCGTCGAGCCGGGCTCACCATTAAAACTAGTAAATGCCAAATAGGACAAAGCAGAGTGGTATACTGTAGGAAATGGGACCCCCGGCCGGCCAGGGCTTGCGCCACAGCCAGTCAGAGACCGCCACTCCTATGAAAAGTCGACCCCTGCTCGCCCTCTAGGTAACGCGGCGCGGGCAGCCAGGCCTATCTCGGAGGACATGTGAAGCATTTGCGCATGCACCCACCAACAACAACATCCCGGGCCTCCCACAAAAGGAACTCCACACCAAGTATATGAGAATAGTCTTTGTATTAAGTATGACACAGATAAACACACATTGTACAAGGTGCCAGGGGCACGGGCAGGGGCTACAGGGGAGAAGGTACAGTGCAGGGCCCAGGGACCACTGCCAGGAATCACATACAGGGGACATCTGGCATTTCAGGGGGGAAAGGACAAAAGTACATAAGCCTGCAGGGGTACCTGTAGGAAAGACACATAGAATAAATCTCAAGGAGCACAATTGACATTTAGCTAGTCCTCTCAACAGGCCAACCGACCTTCGGGGGCTGGGACGCCCATAGTCTCAATGTCAGGGGTGGGGGGGACTGCAGGTACCCACCGATAAACCTAAACGTGGCAGCGGCCCACGAAGTGCTGGGCAGCTGTGGATGCTGGGGGCATCACGTTGGAGCCTTGCAGGCTCGGCAGGACAAGGGACAATGGTGGAGCCTCTCGGGCTCGAGGAACGAAGGGGCCAGAGGTGGAGCCTCGCAGGCTCGAGGTACGAAGGGGCCAGAGGTGGAGCCTCTCGGGCTCGAGGAACGAAGGGGCCAGAGGTGGAGCCTCGCCGGGCTCGGGAAAATGAAGGGCCAAAGGTGGAGCCTCGCAGGCTCGAGAGATGAGGGGGCCCAAGGTAGAGCCTCGCCGGGCTCTGGAAAATGAAGGGCCAAAGGTGGAGCCTCGCAGGCTCGAGAGATGAGGGGGCCCAAGGTAGAGCCTCGCCGGGCTCTGGAAAATGAAGGGTCAAAGGTAGAGCATCGTGGGAGTCCTTCCCGGACTCTGGGACCAAGGGGGGGGAAGCCTCGCGGACCCACAGCACTCCCCAAGGCAGAGGAGCGTCCCGTAGTCCGCCCGCACTCACCAGTTGTTAGAGGCGGCGGCTCCACGGGGCCTCAGCTCCTCAGCGTGGCGATGGCGGCGCTCCCTCCTCCGGGAGAACCATAGACTGCCGGGTGCGCCTGGGGAAGCCCTCCAAGGTCGGGCCAATCCCTGCGCGGCCCCGCAATGACGCGGAAGGAGTCCCGGCGGCCAGGACCAATGGCGGGGTGGCAATGCTTTCTCCGGGGCCGCCAATGGCAGCGCGGCCCTGGATAGGGAGGCGGGCACAGCGCCTCCACAGCCGACTCCGGGCTGCAGCGGTGAACTCGGGGAGGTAGCGAGGAGTAGGCTCCCTCGTAAATATGCCACGCAAGGGGGTAGGCGAGGTAGGCACTCGCTGGGCGTCTGGCAACTCCGTGGAGCAGGGCAAATGCCGGGTGGCACCGGCTCGATGAATCCAGCGCTCCCAAGCGCTAGGGTATAGATGCTGCGCTCCCAGCGCTAGGGATCAGAAGAAAAGCGCTCCCCAAAGGCCAGATGAAGGTAGCAAAGTCCATGGGGAGTCTAGGACCTCAGGTGGAGCGTAGCCGCTCCTAGAAGGGGGAAAACCATCAGGAGTCCAGGAGTCGGGCAGGGCCCAGGGAGGCAAGCCAACCCTGAGCCCAAGCAGCAGCAGCTCCTGGTAGATTCAAGTTGAGAACAAGAACAAGTCCAGAGTGTCACAGCACCCTTTTTATACACATATTCTTGGTCTGAGGGGGCAGGCAGGGGGAGAACCAGCTGGAACTGGTTATGGGGGGATTCTTTACACTGGCCAGGCTAGGAACATCAGCCGCACCCCAGGGGGTGGAGCCAGCATTGTCTGGGGAAAACCCAGCCTCATTCATGACACTCAAACCAGACAGTCAATCCACAAGCAGACCCAGGCTCACTCCTCCCCTCACATCAGTATGCTAAACACTCCATTCACCACCGGGGCAGACCCTCCCAGATCCTGGGAGCCAGGCTCACCAGCCAGCCCCGGCCAATCATACGCCAGGCACATATTCCACAAATATGCCAACTTCCAAAAGGGGGACTTCTACACTAGACACACTCATACCTCATATACCGTTGCGCAGCATTCAATCTCACGAGTTCATACATACCAGACTTGACCCTGCACACCCTACGCACCGGGAACTACAGAGGACTCATCCATTCCCCATGTATTCCTATGGAAGGGTAGGTCGCTCTCTCCTCACACTCACTCAGAGGGGGAATCACCATCCCCAGGTTACATATACCATAAAAACTTCAGGGGCGGACCTGCCAGATGGGCCACGTCCAACACATGCCCCTCCCAGCCCAAACGCAGGGTAGGCCAATCACTACCGTGATGGACTTCCCTGCTGCAGGGCGATAGAACATGGACGTGGCTCGCGCTACCGAGCCACCCTCCAGTTCGACGCCTACCTGGGCCGATAGACACACACAGGCTAAGAATTAAGAAAAATAAAAAAATTAAAAAAAATAATAAAGACATAGGTCCAACCAGGCTACCCCCCTGGCACGCCTTAGTTGTCCGTGACTAGGACCAGGCCCTAGGCCACCCAGATACCACTGGTCCCTGCGAATCCGAAGTGGGGGGTGGTAACCCCGGGCCCACAATAGCCCTTCTCCACTCCCTTTCTCAGGGTAGCCACGACTACCACTGTTTCTTCCACCTAGGGTCCACACCCTCAGGCTTGCCAGAGGTCACGGGCAAGAATGCCCCACCCTACCTCTACTTCTGAGGTTCCGCGTTCTCCCAGGAGAAACACCCTCAGAACACACTTTCCTAACAGTCTTGGAACTTCTTCCCTCCACTGGTCTTCCACCTGGGAACTAAGCGTTTTAGCTCTCCCCAAGGCAAGCCGCGGCCGCGCCAGCAGGTCTTCCTTGTCCGGGATACAACTAACATGAATTCAACAAAACGAGCCGCGGCAGTACTAGCCGGTCTCAAGGTTCAGCTCTCCCCAAGGCAAGCCACGGCCGAGCCAGCAGGTCTTCCTTGTCCGGGATACAACTACCATAACTTTAACAAAACGAGCTGCAGCAGCGCCAGCCGGTCTCAAGGTTCAGCTCTCCCCAAGGCAAGCCGCGGCCGAGCCAGCAGGTCTTCCTTGTCCGGGATACAACTACCATAACTTTAACAAAAATGAGCTGCAGCAGCGCCAGCCGGTCTCAAGGTTCAGCTCTCCCCAAGGCAAGCCGCGGCCGAGCCAGCAGGTCTTCCTTGTCCGGGATACAACTTAACATAAACTCAGCCAGGGCGACACCTGACGCCTAAACCACATTCAGCGGGGTACGGAACGCATGATGCATCAAACACAATTAGCAGGGCAAAAAGGGGGGGGGACACCTGACGCATCAAACACACTCAGCGGTGCACGGAACACATGATGCCTCCAACACATTCATCGGGATAAGGAAGGACAAGATTAACGTTGATTCAGCAAGCTCCCCATCCCAGAGAACTTATACTCCATTACTCAGCATACCTCAACATTCATGCACATACCGTTCCCTAGACTGGTAGGACAGTTTTCCACCGCCCCTGATTCCTCAACCTGACCCTCGGGGCACAGGTACCATTACTCTAGGGCAGGGACAAGGACCATACATATTTGAACACAATTTTGCAACCACCACTGGATCCCACCCTTCTGGTGAATCCAGAAAACCATATTACACTAGGGAGATGATTTACCCTCCCTAGCTAGGGCCATCTAACCAGAACACATCTTTCATAGGACGGATATTTTACGTAAACTCTAAAAACAATAATCTCTTTTCTTTGCGACCATTTACAATACAGAGTTTTGTAGGGAGGCCAGTTATCATTGTGGTACTGCGCAAACACAAGTCCGGATCCCACCGCTAGCCACCAGTGTAGGAAATGGGACCCCCGGCCGGCCAGGGCTTGCGCCACAGCCAGTCAGAGACCGCCACTCCTATGAAAAGTCGACCCCTGCTCGCCCTCTAGGTAACGCGGCGCGGGCAGCCAGGCCTATCTCGGAGGACATGTGAAGCATTTGCGCATGCACCCACCAACAACAACATCCCAGGCCTCCCACAAAAGGAACTCCACACCAAGTATATGAGAATAGTCTTTGTATTAAGTATGACACAGATAAACACACATTGTACAAGGTGCCAGGGGCACGGGCAGGGGCTACAGGGGAGAAGGTACAGTGCAGGGCCCAGGGACCACTGCCAGGAATCACATACAGGGGACATCTGGCATTTCAGGGGGGAAAGGACAAAAGTACATAAGCCTGCAGGGGTACCTGTAGGAAAGACACATAGAATAAATCTCAAGGAGCACAATTGATATTTAGCTAGTCCTCTCAACAGGCCAACCGACCTTCGGGGGCTGGGACGCCCATAGTCTCAATGTCAGGGGTGGGGGGGACTGCAGGTACCCACCGATAAACCTAAACGTGGCAGCGGCCCACGAAGTGCTGGGCAGCTGTGGATGCTGGGGGCATCACGTTGGAGCCTTGCAGGCTCGGCAGGACAAGGGACAATGGTGGAGCCTCTCGGGCTCGAGGAACGAAGGGGCCAGAGGTGGAGCCTCGCAGGCTCGAGGTACGAAGGGGCCAGAGGTGGAGCCTCTCGGGCTCGAGGAACGAAGGGGCCAGAGGTGTAGCCTCGCCGGGCTCGGGAAAATGAAGGGCCAAAGGTGGAGCCTCGCAGGCTCGAGAGATGAGGGGGCCCAAGGTAGAGCCTCGCCGGGCTCTGGAAAATGAAGGGCCAAAGGTGGAGCCTCGCAGGCTCGAGAGATGAGGGGGCCCAAGGTAGAGCCTCGCCGGGCTCTGGAAAATGAAGGGTCAAAGGTAGAGCATCGTGGGAGTCCTTCCCGGACTCTGGGACCAAGGGGGGGGAAGCCTCGCGGACCCACAGCACTCCCCAAGGCAGAGGAGCGTCCCGTAGCCCGCCCGCACTCACCAGTTGTTAGAGGCGGCGGCTCCACGGGGCCTCAGCTCCTCAGCGTGGCGATGGCGGCGCTCCCTCCTCCGGGAGAACCATAGACTGCCGGGTGCGCCTGGGGAAGCCCTCCAAGGTCGGGCCAATCCCTGCGCGGCCCCGCAATGACGCGGAAGGAGTCCCGGCGGCCAGGACCAATGGCGGGGTGGCAATGCTTTCTCCGGGGCCGCCAATGGCAGCGCGGCCCTGGATAGGGAGGCGGGCACAGCGCCTCCACAGCCGACTCCGGGCTGCAGCGGTGAACTCGGGGAGGTAGCGAGGAGTAGGCTCCCTCGTAAATATGCCACGCAAGGGGGTAGGCGAGGTAGGCACTCGCTGGGCGTCTGGCAACTCCGTGGAGCAGGGCAAATGCCGGGTGGCACCGGCTCGATGAATCCAGCGCTCCCAAGCGCTAGGGTATAGATGCTGCGCTCCCAGCGCTAGGGATCAGAAGAAAAGCGCTCCCCAAAGGCCAGATGAAGGTAGCAAAGTCCATGGGGAGTCTAGGACCTCAGGTGGAGCGTAGCCGCTCCTAGAAGGGGGAAAACCATCAGGAGTCCAGGAGTCGGGCAGGGCCCAGGGAGGCAAGCCAACCCTGAGCCCAAGCAGCAGCAGCTCCTGGTAGATTCAAGTTGAGAACAAGAACAAGTCCAGAGTGTCACAGCACCCTTTTTATACACATATTCTTGGTCTGAGGGGGCAGGCAGGGGGAGAACCAGCTGGAACTGGTTATGGGGGGATTCTTTACACTGGCCAGGCTAGGAACATCAGCCGCACCCCAGGGGGTGGAGCCAGCATTGTCTGGGGAAAACCCAGCCTCATTCATGACACTCAAACCAGACAGTCAATCCACAAGCAGACCCAGGCTCACTCCTCCCCTCACATCAGTATGCTAAACACTCCATTCACCACCGGGGCAGACCCTCCCAGATCCTGGGAGCCAGGCTCACCAGCCAGCCCCGGCCAATCATACGCCAGGCACATATTCCACAAATATGCCAACTTCCAAAAGGGGGACTTCTACACTAGACACACTCATACCTCATATACCGTTGCGCAGCATTCAATCTCACGAGTTCATACATACCAGACTTGACCCTGCACACCCTACGCACCGGGAACTACAGAGGACTCATCCATTCCCCATGTATTCCTATGGAAGGGTAGGTCGCTCTCTCCTCACACTCACTCAGAGGGGGAATCACCATCCCCAGGTTACATATACCATAAAAACTTCAGGGGCGGACCTGCCAGATGGGCCACGTCCAACATATACCTAGGGCACCAGGTCGGCAGCGGCCTCGTGGCCCCCCTCCGACCCAAGATAGACGCAATCAATGCCTGGGAGACCCCCACTACCCAGACCAAGGTGCGGGCTTTCCTAGGTCTCACAGGGTACTATCGTAGATTCATCAAGGGGTATGGGAGTATTGTAGGCCCCCTCACCGAGTTGACAGCCAAGGCCAACCCCAAGAAGGTTATCTGGACCCCCGCCTGTCAGAAGGCCTTCAAAGAATTGAAACAAGCCATGTGCACCGCTCCAGTCCTACAGGCCCCTGACTACTCCCGAGAGTTCGTGGTTCAGACCGACGCCTCCGAACACGGCATCGGGGCCGTGCTCTCCCAAGTGGACGACAAGGGGATTGATCATCCGGTGGCCTTCATCAGCCGGAGACTACTACCCCAGGAGCAGAGATGGAGCACCATCGAGGGGGAGGCCTTTGCAGTAGTCTGGGCCTTGAAGAAAAAGAGGCCCTACCTGTTCGGGACCCACTTCCAGGTCCAGACCGACCACCGTCCTCTCCGGTGGCTCATGCAAATGAGAGGAGAGAACCCTAAACTGCTACGCTGGTCCATCTCCCTCCAAGGGATGGATTTTACTGTGGAACACAGGCCTGGTGCCGACCACGCCAACGCCGACGGCCTGTCCCGCTTCTTCAGCCTCAGCGAGGAGAACCCCCAAGAGGATGGGTAGTTCCACTCATCTTTCAGCTGGAGGGGACGCATGTTGGACCCGGCCTCGTGGCGTGGTCCTCGCTGATCTCCGCAGCCCCAGATCTACGGGTGGAACTGATTCCCGTCCACCCAGAACTGTACATGACCCTCCTACACTGGACCTGAGACGATCCCCAGACCGCGTGCCTGCACCCGTGCACGTAACCATCGGACTCCATGTTTGGCCACCCCGGCCGGCAAGGCCGCCTTCTATCCTTTCGGCAGCCCTGGCCGCTCCTGACGGGCGCGTCCGGCACGCCCAGATCCACCCGGGGGGTGGACGACTCACCAAGTACCCGAAACCAAGACTTCCATCACACCTCTGGCCCCCTTCCGAGGAACTGGTTTCCCTCACACCTCTGAACTATCCCTGGGGGCTGGTTTCGATGGCACCTTGGACCTCCTAGTGAGCTGGCTCCAGGCCCTGATGGGCGTCTGGGATTTCATGGGCGCATGGTCCAAAGCATCAAAGAACCAACCGCCCAGACGATCAGGCGCCTGGCCCTCGGACCTCCGGCCTCCTGCCTATGAGGGTCCAGACATCAAAGAACTCAACGACTATAAGACAGCCTGCCTTCCACCTAATCGGCAGTTGTATCTTGGACAAGAAAGCCCTGCTGATCTGATCACGGCTGACTTCGAGGAGAACAGACTCTGACCCACCGAGCCCTGCTGACGCCGTCGCGGCTCATCCTAGAACCTACGGAACTGATCCATCGGGGCCCTGCTGACGCTGTCGCGGCTCCCTCTTGAAGCACAAGACCTGAACATCGGAGCCCTGCTGACGCTGTCGCAGCCCCATCTACTTACGAGTACGACGGAGTACTCCTGCCCAAGCCCTGCTGACCTTGTCGCGGCTTGACGAACTCTCTGGTCCGGCTGGACCATCGACGCTACCCTCACGAACAGCTTGAACCAGAAGTGAGTAGGACAGCACGTCCCATCCCCAGCCCCCGTACCCCCCAGTTCGAGGATTGAGAACTGTGCGCCGGGTACGTGGCAGGCCAGCTGGCCTCCTAAGACTGTCCCGCTTCCCCGACCCCTTGTTACGAGACTTTTGCAATCCCTCGTTTGCTGTGTAATGCTTTTTGATTAATCTTGATAAAGACTTTCTTGATAAAGAATTACGGTGTGGTGTCCGCTCATAAGTGTGGTGTGTCGACAGTGTGTACGATCAGTCCTCCCCAGTGGGGACTCCCCCCTCGATAAGACTCGGCAGTACTTGTGGGAGAGGAGGTTCCAGGGGGTTAGGAGAGCCTACTTGACCCCTGAGGCCACCGCCTTCCAACAGGCAGCTAGAGGCCCTCTTCATAGGCGCTGGAGGGGTGTGTGCCTCGAGTCCTCCTGCATAGGCGCTGGAGTGGTGTGTGCCACGAGGCCCTCTGCATAGGTGCTGGAGGGGTGTGTGCCTCAAGGCCCTCTGCTAGGCACAGGAGGGGTGTGTGCCTCTAGGCCCCTCATAGATCCAGCTAGAGGCCCTCTGCATAGGCGTTGGAAGGGGGGTGCCACGAGGCCCCTCACAGATGCAGGTAGAGGCCCCCTGAATAGGCGCTGGAGGAGTGTGTGCCTGGAGGCCCTCTGCATAGGCGCTGGAGATGTGTGCCACAAGGCCCTCTGCATTGGCGCTGGAGGGGTGTGTGCCTCGAGGCCCTCTGCTAGGTGCAGGAGGGGTGTGTGCCACAATGCCCCTCACAGATACAGCTAGAGGCCCTCTGCATAGGCGCTGGAGGGGTGTGTGCCACGAGGCCCCTCAGAGATGCAGCTAGAGGCCCTCTGCATAGGCGCCAGTCGGGGTGTGTGCCTCGAGGCCCCTCACAGATGAAGCTAGAGGCCCTCTGCATAGGCGCTGGAGAAGGGTGCCTCGAGGCCCCTCACAGATGCGGCTAGAGGCCCTCTGCATAGGTGCTGGAGGGGTGCGTGCCTCGAGGCCCTATGCATAGGTGCAGGAGGGGTGTGTGCTTCGAGGCCCCTCACAGATGCAGCTAGATGCCCTCTGCATAGGCGCAGGAGGGGTGTGTGCCGCGAGGCCCTCTGCATAGACGCTGGAGTGTGTGTGTCACGAGGCCCTCTGTAAAAGCACTGGAGGGGGGCCTCGAGGCCCCTCAGAGATGCAGCTAGAGGCCCTCTGCATAGGTGCTGGAGAGGGGTGCATAGGCACCGGAGGGAATGTGCCTCGAGGCCCTCTGCATAGGTGCAGGAGGAGTGTTTGCTTCAAGGCCCCTCACAGATGCAGCTAGATGGCCTCTGCATAGGCGCTGGAGGGGGGTGCCACGAGGCCCCTCACAGATGCAGCTAGAGGCCCTCTGCATAGGCACTGGAGGGGTGTGCGCCACGAGGCCGTCTGCATAGGCGCTGGAGGGGGGCCTAGAAGCCCCTCACAGATGCAGTTAGAGGCCCTCTGCATAGGGGCTGGAGGGGTTTGTGCCACTAGGCCCCTCACTGATGCAGCTAGAGGCCCTCTGCATAGGCGCTGGAGGGGGGTGCCACGAGGCCCCTCACAGATGCAGCTAGAGGCCCTCTGCATAGGCGCAGGAGGGGTGTGTGCCTCGAGGCCCCTCATAAATGCAGCTAGAGGCCCTCTGCATAGGCGCTGGAGGGGTGTGTGCCACGAGGCCCCTCACAGATGCAGATAGTGGCCCTCTGCATAGGTGCTGGAGGGGTGTGTGCCTCAAGGCCCTATGCATAGGTGCTGGAGGGGTGTGTGCCACGAGGCCCTCTGCATAGGCACTAGAGGGGTGTGTGTCTCGAGGCCCTCTGCAAGGCGCAGGAGGGGTGTGTGCCTCGAGGCCCCTCACAGATGCAGCTAGAGGCCATCTGCATAGGCGCTGGAGGGGAGGTGCCATGAGGCCCATCACAGATGTAGCTAGAGGCCCTCTGCATAGGCGCAGGATGGGTGTTTGCCTCGAGGCCCCTGACAAATGCAGCTAGAGGCCCTCTGCATAGGCGTTGGAGGGGTGTGTGCCACGAGGCCCCTCACAGATGCAGCCAGAGGCTCTCTGCAGAGGTGCTGGAGGGGTGTATGCTTTGAGGCCCTCTGCATAGTCTCTGGAGGGGTGTGTGCCACGAGGCCCTCTGCATAGGCGCTGGAGGGGTGTGTGCATCGAGGCCCTCTGCTAGGCACAGGAGGGGTGTGTGCCTCAAGGCCCCTGACAGATGCAGCTAGAGGCCCTCTTCATAGGCACTGGAGGCGTGTGTGCCACAAGTCCCTCTGCATAGGCACTTGAGGGGTGTGTGCGACAAGGCCCCTCACAGATGCAGGTAGAGGCCCTCTGCATAGGCGCAGGAGGGGGGTGTGCCTCGAGGCCCCACACAAATGCAGCTAGAGGCCCTCTGCATAGGCTCTGGAGGGGTGTGTGCCACGAGGCCCCTCACAGATGCAGCTAGAGGCCCTCTGCATAGGTGCTGGAGGGGTGTGTGCCTCGAGGTCCTCTGCATAGGCGCTGGAGGGGTGTGTGCCACGAGGCTCTCTGCATAGGCGCTGGAGGGGTGTGTGCCTCTAGGCCCCTCACAGATGCAGCTAGAGGCCCTCTGCATAGGCGCTGGAGGGGGGTGTGCCATGAGGACCCTCACAGATGCAGCTGGAGGCCCTCTGCATAGGCGCTGGAGGGGGGTGTGCCATGAGGACCCTCACAGATGCAGCTGGAGGCCCTCTGCATAGGCGCTGGAGGGGTGTGTGCCACGAGGCCCTCTGCATAGGCGCTAGAGGGGTGTGTGTCTCGAGGCCCTCTGCAAGACGCAGGAGGGGTGTGTGCCTCGAGGCCCCTCACAAATGCAGCTAGAGGCCCTCTGCATAGGCGCTGGAGGGGGGTGCCACGAGGCCCCTCACAGATGCAGCTAGAGGCCCTCTGCATAGGCGCAGGAGAGGTGTGTGCCTCAAGGCCCCTCACAAATGCATCTAGAGGCCCTCTGCATAGGCGCTGGAGGGGTGTGTGCCACAAGGCCCCTCACAGATGCAGATAGTGGCCCTCTGCATAGGTGCTGGAGGGGTGTGTGCCTCGAGGCCCTCTGCATAGGCACTGGAGGGCTGTGTGCCACGAGGCGCTCTGCATAGGCGCTGGAGGGGTGTGTGCCTCAATGCCCTCTGCTAGGTGCAGGAGGGGTGTGTGCCTCGACGCCCCTCACCGATGCAGCTAGAAGCCCTCTGCATAGGCACTGGAGGGGTGTGTGCTGTGAGGCCCACAGCATAGGCACTGGAGGGGTATGTATCATGAGGCCCCTCACAGATAGATACAGCTAAAGGCCCTCTACATAGGCGCTGGAGGGGGGGGGGGTACCATGAGGCCCCTCACAGATGCAGCTAGAGGCCCTCTGCATAGGCGCTGGAGAGGTGTGTGCCTCGAGGCCCTCTGCATAGGCGCAGGAGGGGTGTGTGCTTTGAGGCCCCTCACATATGCAGCTAGAGGCCCTCAGCATAGGCGCTGGAGGGGAGTGTGCCGCGGGGACCTCTGCATAGGCGCTGGAGGGATGTATGTTGTGAGGCCCTCTGCATAAGAACTAGAGGGGGGCCTCGATGCCCTCACAGATGCAGCTAGAGGCCCTCTGCATAGGCACTGGAGGAGGTGCATAGGCGCTGGAGGGAGTGTGCCTTGCGGCCCTCTGCCTAGGCACAGGAGGGATGTGTGCTTCGAGGCCCCTCACAGACGCAGCTAGATGCCCTCTGCATAGGCGCTGGAGGGGGGTGCCACGAGGCCCCTCACAGATGCAACTAGAGGCCCTCTGCATAGGCACTGGAGGGGTGTGCGGCACGAGGCCCTCTGCATAGGCTCTGGAGGGGTGTGTGCCTCGAGTCCTCCTGCATAGGCGCTGGAGGGGTGTGTGCCACAAGGCCCTCTGCATAGGTGCTGGAGGGGTGTGTGCCTCGAGGCACTCTGCTAGGCGCAGGAGGAGTGTGTGCCTCTAGGCCTCTCACAGATGCAGCTAGAGGCCATCTGCATAGGCGCAGGAGGGGTGTGTGCCTTGAGGCCCCTCACAAATGCAGCTAGAGGCCCTCTGCATAGGCACTGGAGGGGTGTGTGCCACGAGGCCCCTCACAGATGCAGATAGTGGCCCTCTGCATAGGTGCTGGAGGGGTGTGTGCCTCGAGGCCCTCTGCATAGGCACTGGAGGGCTGTGTGCCACGAGGCCCTCTGCATAGGCGCTGGAGGGGTGTGTGCCTCAAGGCCCTCTGCTAGGTGCAGGGGGGGTGTGTGACTCAAGGCCCCTCACCGATGCAGCTAGATGCCCTCTGCATAGGCACTGGAGGGGTGTGTGCTGCGAGGCCCACTGCATAGGCACTGGAGGGGTGTGTTCCACGAGGCCCCTCACAGATAGATACAGCTAAAGGCCCTCTACATAGGCGCTGGAGGGGGGGTGCCATGAGGCCCCTCACAGATGCAGCTAGAGGCCCTCTACATAGGCGCTGGAGGGGTGTGTGCCTCGAGGCCCTCTGCATAGGCCCAGGAGGGGTGTGTGCTTTGAGGCCCCTCACATATGCAGCTAGAAGCCATCTGCATAGGCGCTGGAATGGGGGTGCCATGAGGCCCCTCACAGATGCAGCTAGAGGACCTCTGCATAGGCGCTGGAGGGATGTGTGTTGTGAGCCCTCTGCATAAGCACTGGAGGGGGGCCTCGATGCCCCTCACAGATGCAGCTAGAGGCCCTCTGCATAGGCGCTAGAGGGGGGTGCATAGGCGCTGGAGGGAGTGTGCCTCGCGGCCCTCTGCCTAGGCGCAGGAGAGGTGTGTGCTTCGAGGCCCCTCACAGATGCAGCTAGATGCCCTCTGCATAGGCGCTGGAGGGGGGTGCCACGAGGCCCCCCACAGATGCAACTAGAGGCCCTCTGCATAGGCACTGGAGGGGTGTGCGGCACGAGGCCCTCTGCATAGGCACTGGAGGGGTGTGGGCTGCGAGGCCCTTTGCATAGGCGCTGGAGGGGGGCCTAGAGGCACCTCACAGATGCAGCTAGAGGCCCTCTGCATAGGTGAAGGAGGGGTGGGTGCCTCGAGGCCCCTCATAAATGCAGCTAGAGGCCCTCTGCATAGGCGCTGGAGGGGTTTGTGCCACGAGGCCCCTCAATGATGCAACTAGAGGCCCTCTGCATAGGCGCTGGAGGGGTGTGTGCCTCGAGTCCTCCTGCATAGGCGCTGGAGGGGTGTGTGCCACGAGGCCCTCTGCATAGGTGCTGGAGGGGTGTGTGCCTCGAGGCCCTCTGCTAGGCGCAGGAGGGATGTGTGTTGTGAGGCCCTCTGCATAAGAACTAGAGGGGGGCCTCGATGCCCTCACAGATGCAGCTAGAGGCCCTCTGCATAGGCACTGGAGGAGGTGCATAGGGGCTGGAGGGAGTGTGCCTTGCGGCCCTCTGCCTAGGCACAGGAGGGATGTGTGCTTCGAGGCCCCTCACAGACGCAGCTAGATGCCCTCTGCATAGGCGCTGGAGGGGGGTGCCACGAGGCCCCTCACAGATGCAACTAGAGGCCCTCTGCATAGGCACTGGAGGGGTGTGGGCTGCGAGGCCCTCTGCATAGGCACTGGAGGGGGGCCTAGAGGCCCCTCACAGATGCAGCTAGAGGCCCTCTGCATAGGCGCAGGAGGGGTGGGTGCCTCGAGGCCCCTCACAAATGCAGCTAGAGGCCCTCTGCATAGGCGCTGGAGGGGTTTGTGCCACGAGGCTCCACACTCATGCAGCTAGAGTGCCTCTGCATAGGCTCTGGAGGGGTGTGTGCCTCGAGTCCTCCTGCATAGGTGCTGGAGTGGTGTGTGCCTCGAGGCCCTCTGCTAGGCGCAGGAGGGGTGTGTGCCTCTAGGCCCCTCACAGATGCAGCTAGAGGCCCTCTGCATAGGCGTTGGAAGGGGGGTGCCACGAAGCCCCTCACAGATGCAGGTAGAGGCCCTCTGCATAGGCGCTGGAGGAGTGTGTGCCTGGAGGCCCTCTGCATAGGCGCTGGAGATGTGTGCCACAAGGCCCTCTGCATTGGCGCTGGAGGGGTGTGTGCCTCGAGGACCTCTGCTAGGCGCAGGAGGGGTGTGTGCCACAATGCCCCTCACAGATGCAGCTAGAGGCCCTCTGCAAAGGCGCTGGAGGGGTGTGTGCCACGAGGCCCCTCACAGATGAAGCTAGTGGCCCTCTGCAAAGGTGCAGGAGTGGGGGGTGCCACAAGTCCCCTCACAGATGCAGAGGCCCTCTGCAGAGGCGCTGGAGGGTTGTGTGCCTCGAGGCCTTCTGCAAAGGCGCTGGAGGGGTGTGTGTTGCGAGGCCCTCTGCATAAGCGCTAGAGTGGGGCCTCAAGACCCCTCACAGATGCAGCTAGAGGCCCTCTGCATAGGCACTGGAGGAGGTGCATAGGCGCTGGAGGGAGTGTGCCTTGCGGCCCTCTGCCTAGGCACAGGAGGGATGTGTGCTTCGAGGCCCCTCACAGACGCAGCTAGATGCCCTCTGCATAGGCGCTGGAGGGGGGTGCCACAAGGCCCCTCACAGATGCAACTAGAGGCCCTCTGCATAGGCACTGGAGGGGTGTGCGGCACGAGGCCCTCTGCATAGGCACTGGAGGGGTGTGGGCTGCGAGGCCCTCTGCATAGGCGCTGGAGGGGGGCCTAGAGGCCCCTCACAGATGCATCTAGAGGCCCTCTGCATAGGCGCAGGAGGGGTGGGTGCCTCGAGGCCCCTCACAAATGCAGCTAGAGGCCCTCTGCATAGGCGCTGGAGGGGTTTGTGCCACGAGGCTCCACACTCATGCAGCTGGGGTAGGGTGTTAAAATATCGAAAACAAAAATATAGCTGACATAAATATCGTTGCAAAAATATCGTTTACAAAAATATCGACACCCTATACTTAAACAGGTAAGTACATAAATATCGACTCCAAAATATCGTTGTAATTAATATAGATGTAAAAAATATCGACTTTTTAAAATAATTAAAATTACATTAAATAATAAATAAATATAAGTACTATTAACAAAATACATTACATTACTTTTATTTTTTAACTATTTCAAACAAATTTACTACACTTTTTAATTATAAACTTAATAAATGTGGACATATAAATTAATTTTACACATTACTTTATATAACAACAATAATACATATATATAATTAAAATACCCCTTTACCCAAAAACCCAAAACTGACACTGAACCCTAAAAATACCCCTTTACCCAAAAACATTTTCACTAAAAAAATCCTGTACACACACCTAAAAATAATAAAAAAATTAACATAATTAATGACATAAATATTATTCAATTAACTAATTAAAATTAATTAACTATTATTTATTACACTATTTATATTTATTTAAAACATTAATTAATCTATTATTTCATTATATTTAAAAACCCCTTTACCCAAAAACTGAAAACTGACCCTGAACCCAAAAAATACCCCTTTACCCAAAAACTAAAAACTGACCCTGAACCCTAAAAATACCCCTTTACCCACAAACTAAAAACTGACCCTGAACCCTAAAAATACCCCTTTACCCAAAAACTGAAAACTGACCCTGAACCCTAAAAATACCCCTTTACCCAAAAACATTTTCACTAAAAAAATCCTGTACACACACCTAAAAATAATAAAAAAATTAACATAATTAATTACATAATTATTATTCAATTAACTAATTAAATTTAATTAACTATTATTTATTACACTATTTATATTCATTTAAAACATTAATTAATGTATTATTTCATTATATTTAAATTACTTCCCACCCTACTCCCCTATAAACCCACAACCCGCTACGGAACTATTAATACTAAATTCAACTGAAAATACATTATTAAATAATAATATACTACTAAAAATACTACTTTGACTACAAATAATCATTAAAAACACTACATTACTTATAATTATTTAAAAAACGATATTATTGTAAACTATGTTTTTGTAAACGATATTTATTACAACTATATTAATGTTAACGATATTACTTACCTGTCTGTCGATATTTTGGTCAGACGATATTTTTTTCATCGATATTTCTTCCTGTAGATATTTTTGCGGCGATATTTATGTTAGGCGATATTTTTGCGGCGATATTCCTGCTCTGTACCGCAGCTAGAGTGCCTCTGCATAGGCTCTGGAGGGGTGTGTGCCTCGAGTCCTCCTGCATAGGCGCTGGAGGGGTGTGTGCCACGAGGCCCTCTGCATAGGTGCTGGAGGGGTGTGTGCCTCGAGGCACTCTGCTAGGCGCAGGAGGAGTGTGTGCCTCTAGGCCTCTCACAGATGCAGCTAGAGGCCATCTGCATAGGCGCAGGAGGGGTGTGTGCCTCGAGGCCCCTCACAAATGCAGCTAAAGGCTGTTGGACAGGCCCCATGAAGGGCCGCTCTCCCCCGGCCCAACCAGGCCCGAGTCCAGGCCCACAAGTACCACACACCACCATTGCACGTCCTCTGTCCCCTCAGGGACCCCTGCCCTCGAGCATGTCAACCTCGTGGGTCCGATCCACTGCCGGCCCTCGCGCCCATCCTGGGGCGCCATCTTGGACCCTCCACCACGAGGCCGCCTGGCCCCCGATCGACCTCAACCCTGGGCCTGGCCCGGCCTCAGACATCCCGGCACCACCATCCACCCAGGAGGTGAGTGGGCTACTTGGCAAGTCAATGGGAGAAAGAGGTGTCGATGGCTCTCCCCCGCCAAGTGCCGCTCGCCCATCGCCTCCCCGGGCGCCGGCTCCACCCCCCTGCGGGGTGTCTGGACTCCCTCATCCCGGACCTCCCGACCTCCAAGTGCGAGGGTCCGGACATCAAAGCACACCAGCCCTATAACTGGGGCAGCTCCAGAGCAGGAAGAGAGTTGTATCTTGGAGTCGAGAGACGCAAAGAAGAACTCATCCTTGACGGACTACTGGCGCTGCCGTAGCTCTGTCTTGTGCACCATCGTCTGGCCTGCTGGTGCTGCCGCAACCTTCGTAACCTTCATATCCTTCATCGTCGTCGGGACCTGCTGGCGTGGCCGCGGACCGTTTGTAACCATCATCTTCATCGGGACCTGCAGGCTCCGCCGCGGACCGTCGTTTCCTTCGTCCATCTCGGGACCTGCTGGCTCCGCCGCGGCCCGATCATCTAGAACGCCGAGCTCGAGGATTGAGAGCTATTTTCATCTTTTTGGTAACAAGACTGTCCCGCTACCCTTTTCCCAAACCAGAGACTAGAATCGAGGGGACCCCTGAGTCCAGACCTCCTTGTACCATTCCATCGTAAACTTAAAGAATTGCCTATAAAGTCTCGTTGAACTTTAACCTTGTGTGGTGTCCGTCTGTGGGGGGGAAGTTACTTGTCTGTACGATCGCTGGAGACGGCTCTCCCCGGAGACCTCTCCCCTTATCCTCGGCCGACCCTCCCGGTCCGTCTAACATTGGTGGCCAGCGGCGCGATCCGAATCACCGCATAAACGTACAGAGAGTAGCTCACCCCACGACGAAATCACAATGACAACTAAAGAAAGCGGATCAACCGAGAAGTTCCAGATGGAGAAATTGGATGAGTACAGCCATCGTGAACTAAAACAATTCTGCATCGAACTAGGTATCGCTACCACCGGACTAAGTACCAAAGACGATTTTAAGCATGCCCTAGAGTCTTGGGCAGAAACCGGGGCCGCCGGAACCCCCGATCAGAGCACCGCAGCAAAAACCACCACGGCCCCTGAAGAGCAAAGAACGGGTCTCTCGCAAGACGAGATCCAGGAAAGAGAAAAAACCCGACAAAGGCCCTCTGCATAGGCACTGGAGGGGTGTGTGCCACGAGGCCCCTCACAGATGCAGATAGTGGCCCTCTGCATAGGTGCTGGAGGGGTGTGTGCCTCGAGGCCCTCTGCATAGGCACTGGAGGGCTGTGTGCCACGAGGCCCTCTGCATAGGCGCTGGAGGGGCGTGTGCCTCAAGGCCCTCTGCTAGGTGCAGGGGGGGGTGTGATACTCAAGGCCCCTCACCGATGCAGCTAGATGCCCTCTGCATAGGCACTGGAGGGGTGTGTGCTGCGAGGCCCACTGCATAGGCACTGGAGGGGTGTGTTCCACGAGGCCCCTCACAGATAGATACAGCTAAAGGCCCTCTACATAGGCGCTGGAGGGGGGGTGCCATGAGGCCCCTCACAGATGCAGCTAGAGGCCCTCTGCATAGGCGCTGGAGGGGTGTGTGCCTCGAGGACCTCTGCATAGGCCCAGGAGGGGTGTGTGCTTTGAAGCCCCTCACATATGCAGCTAGAAGCCATCTGAATAGGCGCTGGAATGGGGGTGCCATGAGGCCCCTCACAGATGCAGCTAGAGGACCTCTGCATAGGCGCTGGAGGGATGTGTGTTGTGAGCCCTCTGCATAAGCACTGGAGGGGGGCCTCGATGCCCCTCACAGATGCAGCTAGGGGCCCTCTGCATAGGCGCTAGAGGGGGGTGCATAGGCGCTGGAGGGAGTGTGCCTCGCGGCCCTCTGCCTAGGCGCAGGAGAGGTGTGTGCTTCGAGGCCCCTCACAGATGCAGCTAGATGTCCTCTGCATAGGCGCTGGAGGGGGGTGCCACGAGGCCCCCCACAGATGCAACTAGAGGCCCTCTGCATAGGCACTGGAGGGGTGTGCGGCACGAGGCCCTCTGCATAGGCACTGGAGGGGTGTGGGCTGCGAGGCCCTTTGCATAGGCGCTGGAGGGGGGCCTAGAGGCACCTCACAGATGCAGCTAGAGGCCCTCTGCATAGGTGCAGGAGGGGTGGGTGCCTCGAGGCCCCTCATAAATGCAGCTAGAGGCCCTCTGCATAGACGCTGGAGGGGTTTGTGCCACGAGGCCCCTCAATGATGCAACTAGAGGCCCTCTGCATAGGCGCTGGAGGGGTGTGTGCCTCGAGTCCTCCTGCATAGGCGCTGGAGGGGTGTGTGCCACGAGGCCCTCTGCATAGGTGCTGGAGGGGTGTGTGCCTCGAGGCCCTCTGCTAGGCGCAGGAGGGGTGTGTGCCTCTAGGCCCCTCACAGATGCAGCTAGAGGCCCTCTGCATAGGCGTTGGAAGGGGGGCGCCACGAAGCCCCTCACAGATGCAGGTAGAGGCCCTCTGCATAGGCGCTGGAGGAGTGTGTGCCTGGAGGCCCTCTGCATAGGCGCTGGAGATGTGTGCCACAAGGCCCTCTGCATTGGCGCTGGAGGGGTGTGTGCCTCGAGGACCTCTGCTAGGCGCAGGAGGGGTGTGTGCCACAATGCCCCTCACAGATGCAGCTAGAGGCCCTCTGCAAAGGCGCTGGAGGGGTGTGTGCCAAGAGGCCCCTCACAGATGAAGCTAGTGGCCCTCTGCAAAGGTGCAGGAGTGGGGGGTGCCACGAGTCCCCTCACAGATGCAGCTAGAGGCCCTCTGCAGAGGCGCTGGAGGGTTGTGTGCCTCGAGGCCTTCTGCATAGGCGCTGGAGGGGTGTGTGTTGCGAGGCCCTCTGCATAAGCGCTAGAGTGGGGCCTCAAGACCCCTCACAGATGCAGCTAGAGGCCCTCTGCATAGGCGCTGGAGGGGGTGCATTGGCGCTGGAGGGAGTGTGTGCCTTGAGGCCCTCTGCATAGGGACTTGAGGGGTGTGTGCCACGAGGCCCTCTGCACAGGCCTTGGAGAGGTGTGTGCCACGAGGCCCTCTGCATAGGAACTGGAGCGGTGTGTGCCACGAGGCCCTCTGCATAGGCCCTGCAGGGGTGTGCCACAAGGCCCTCTGCATAGGCACTGGAGGGGTGCGTCCTGCTAGGACGTCTGCATAAGCGCTGGGGGTGTGTGCCTCGAAACCCCTCAAAGGTGCAGCTAGAGGCCCCCTGCATAGGTGCTGGAGGGGTGTGTGCCAACGAGGCCCCTAAAAGGTGCAGATAGAGACCCTCCGCATAGGCGCTAGAGGGGTGTGTGCCTCGAGGCCCTCTGCATAGGCGCTGGAGGGGTGTGTGCCGCGAGGCGTTCTGCATAGCGCTGGTGGGGGTGTGTGCCTAAAGGCCCCTCACAGATGCAGCTAGAGGACATCTGCATAGGTGCTGGAGGGGGGGGGCCTCAAGGCCCCTCACAGATGCAGTTAGAGGCCCTCTGCATAGGCGCCGGTGGGGGTGTGTGCCTCAAGGCCCCTCACAGATGCGGCTAGAGGCCCTCTGCATAGGCGCTGGAGGGCTGTGTGCCTCGAGGCCCTATGCGTAGGTGCAGGAGGGGTGTGTGCTTAGAGGCCCCTCACAGATGCAGCTAGATGCCCTCTGCATAGGCGCTAGAGGGGTGTGTGCTGCGAGGCTCTCTGCATAGGTGCTGGAGGGGGTGCCATGAGGCCCTCAGAGATGCAGCTAGAGGCCCTCAGCATCGGCGCCAGTGGGGGTGTGTGCCTCGAGGCCCCTCACAGATGCAGCTAGAGGCCCTCTGCATAGGCGCTGGAGAAGGGTGCCTCGAGGCCCCTCACAGATGCGGCTAGAGGCCCTCTGCATAGGCACTGGAGGGGTGTGTGCCTCGAGGCCCTATGCATAGGTGCAGGAGGGGTGTGTGCTTCGAGGCCCCTCACAGATGCAGCTAGATGCCCTCTGCATAGGGGCCGGAGGGGTTTGTGCCGTTAGGCCCTCTGCATAGACGCTGGAGTGTGTGTGTCACGAGGCCCTCTGTATAAGCACTGGAGGGGGGCCTCGAGGCCCCTCACAGATGCAGCTAGAGGCCCTCTGCATAGGCGCTGGAGGGGGGTGCATAGGCACTGGAGGGAATGTGCCTCGAGGCCCTCTGCATAGGTGCAGGAGTGTGTGCTTCAAGGCCCCTCACAGATGCAGCTAGATGAGCTCTGCATAGGCGCTGGAGGGGGGTGCCACGAGGCCCCTCACAGATGCAGCTAGAGGCCCTCTGCATAGGCACTGGAGGGGTGTGCGCCACGAGGCCCTCTGCATAGGCACTGGAGGGGTGTGCGCCACGAGGCCCTCTGCATAGGCGCTGGAGGGGGGCCTAGAGGCCCCTCACAGATGCAGCTAGAGGCCCTCTGTTAGAAATGGGATCCCTGGCTGGCCAGGGCTTTCGCCAAAGTCAGTCAGAGACCACCACTCCTAAGTCAGTGCAAGGGAGTCACACACCAAGATAACCCCTACTCACCCTCTAGGTAAGGTGGCGCGAGCAGCAAGGCTAAACTTGGAGGCAATATGAGTTAAGTATTTGCGCACGCACCCCAGCAACAACACCCAAGGCCCACCACAAAGGAAACTCCACACAAGGTTATATATAAAAATAGCCTTTGTATTACCAAAACACAATAGATAAAACACACACTTTACAATGTGCCAGGGGCACGGGCAGAATTTACAGGGGATATTTACAAGACAGGGCCACCTGGACCACTGTCAGGAATCAGCACTTTTAGAAGTAACACTTTTAGAAATAGCACTTTAGAAAGAATACTTAGCAAAAACAATACTCAGCACATAAATCATAAAATGACTTTAGCATCAAAATAGCGCATGTAGCACACAACCAGGACTTCCTGGTAAGGGGGTAAACCCCTCCTAAGTAACCCTAATCACTCTAGGCAAATCACGCAGGTAACTAGGACCTTAGTCTCAGGACCTATGGGAGGAAAAGCACTCACCTAAGCATAAACACATAGCAAAGGGAAAGAAGCAAAACACATGATGTATCAACACATTCAGAGGTGTAGCAATAACAATTGCGCAAAACTCACATTGGCACATCACTCATAAATGCGCCACAATCATATAAGTCACCACCTGTGACTGTCCCTAGGCCAACTGGCCTCTCTAGGGCTAGGACGCCCTGTGTCCAAAGTCAGGGGGCCTAAACGTAGCAGTTGCCCACAAAGTGCTGGGCAACTGTTGCAGGGAAAGTTAGGGCAACGTTGGAGCCTCTCTGGGCTCTAGAACAACGAACTGGCCCTCCTGAGCCTCTCTCAGGCTCTCAGACAAGAATGGGCACCCGAGCCTCTCAGGGCTCGCAAAGCAAATGGCACTCTCAGAGCCTCTCTGGGCTCTTAACATGACTGTGGGGGCAAGAGCCTCTCTGGGCTCGAAGACCAGGGGTGCCCCTGAGCCTCTCGGGGCTCGTCACGAATGTTAACAGGGGGGCCCCTCTCAGGGGACCCCAGAACAACTGGAGAGCCACTCGGGGCTCGACGAACAATGAGGCCGGGTTGGAGCCTCTCCGGGCTCCAGAACAAAGGAATGGCCTCGAGCCTCTCAGGCTCGATGAATGGAATGCCCCCAAGAGCCTCGGGGCTCCTCAACACTGACGGGGGCTTTATTGGAGTCCCTCACGGGGGACTCAGAGCAGGGGCCACAGCCCCAAGAGCCTCTCGTGGCTTCACTCTGCAACTTAGCGCTATCTCGCGCTACCGGAAAGGGGGGGGGTGGACACCGACAATGTGTCCCGGCGCCCCTCCCTCCAGCACTGCCACACTCACCGGGTCCTGTAGAGACGGTCCGGGGCTCTTCTTGGGCAGCGGGGCTCTCCTCACCGCAATGGAGCCCCGCCTGTACCTTTTCGCCGCCTCTCCTCGCTGCTGGGCGCTTCTCTCCCGGCGGCGAGGCGGGACTTCCGGTTGCTTCTCCCGGGGCCGCGCTGTGATTGGCCGGCCGGCCGGAACACTTCCGGGTCGCCGTGGGCAGCGTGGCGGCTCGCTTCAGATAGGCAGGCGGGGTCCCATGATCCGAGGAGTGGGCTCCCTTGTGGTCAATTACAATCCCAGGACGGGGCAATGCCGGGTGGGCACCGGCTTCCAATGAAATCCTCAAAACGGGCAAAATGAAGCGCTCTCAAGCGACACGGACAGGAGAGCAGCGCTCTCAGCGCGATGAGAAAAATCACAGCGCTCGAAGCGCTAGCAGCGAGAGAAAGGCGATCCCAAGCGCCAGGGGAAAAGATCAAGCGCTCACAGCGATGTGGGCCAATTAAAGCGCTCTCAAGCGCTAGGCAATGAATCTCAGCGCTCTCCAGCGCTGAAGGGCAGAGAGCAGCGCTCTCAGTGCTGTAGGCACAGCACCAGCTCCAGCAGGGGCTGGAGGTAGGTAGGGGGGCAAGGCTGGGCCAGAGCCAGCACACTGGGTCTCCAGGCAGGGAGCCAGTCCAAGTGGCGGTCCTCCTGGCCCCAGCAGCAGCAACAGCCCCCTCTGGCAGGATCCAAAAGCAGAACACATTCATGGGGACACAGCCCCATTTTTATACTGTAAATCCTTTGTCTAAGGGTGCAGGGTGGGGGAGAAACCAGTCGCAGCTGGTTCTGGAGCACTCTTGATGGCCCAACCACCCCTTTCCTTCACTGGGGAGGCTAGGGTCGTTAGACACACCACAGGGGGGCGGAGCCAGCATTGTGTGGGGAAAACCCAACCCATCCAGGACACAGGTACACTCCTCCCACACATCACTCATCACTCATGCTAATCTCCCACTCACCACCGGGCAGACCCATCCAGACTTCCTGGAGCCTGGCATGCCAGCCACCTCCAGCCAATCACACTCCAGCACCCTCACTGCACACATATCTCAATGTCCAGAAGTAGCACTTCCCTTCTAGACACATACATGCCGCATACACCATCTCGCAGCATTCACTCTCACGAGTTTACACATACTAAATTCGAGCCTGCACTCCCCACGCATCAGGAACTACCAGGGACACACACATTCCCCATGCATTCCTATGGGAGGGCAGGCCAGCCATACTACACGCACGCACTTTCACTCTGGGACCCAGGGAAAAGTGCGCAGAGACCCAAAAATCACTAACACAGGGTCACAAATAAAAGCAAAAAGATTAGGGGGGAACCCGCCCTAAGGGTCAAGTCCAACACAATCCCCTTCCAGCCAAAATGCAGGGGAGAACAATCACCACTGTGATGGACTTCCCTGCTTGGGGGGATAGAACACGAACGCAGACCCGCAACTGTCGGGACACCCTCCTGTTCTATGCCACGGTGAACCCCTAGGGTTCCTTCTAAAGCTACTGTAAGGACCAACTGGGCTACCCCACTGGTACTCCTCAGCTGTCCGCGGCCAGGACCAGGCCCTAGGCCACCCAGGTGCCACTGGTTCCTGCCTACTCACGAAGTGGGGGGTAGTAACCCCTGGTACATAGTAGCCACTCTCCACTCTTCCTGTCTGCAAGACAGGGCCAGACTGCCACTGGTTCTCCAGCCTAGGATCTACAACCTCAGGCGGACCAGGAGTCTCAGGGAAGGCTCTCCTCCCCCTACCTCTTCTTCTAGGGTTCCTCCTCCCCCTACAAGGGGTACACCTAGCACGCCATTCCAACCCAGGGTTTAACCCCTCAGGTTGCACCGGGGTCAGAGGTGGGCTCTCCCACTCTCTGCACCCCCTTCCAGAGGTCTGCCCTCTCCCAACTGGAGAAGTTCCTCTGGAAGAACAACCGGTCAGGACACTGGTTACAGTTGTCCTACCCTTCAGGTAAGGCTGATCCTGAACCTGGCCATCCACTCGCGGGTCTAAAACCTTTGGTGGAACAATTGACTGGCACTCCAGGACTTCTGGGGATGCACACACAATCCCCCTGAGGCTAACAAATGACACATCTGTTGTGTGACTGTCTGTCTGGCGCAGATCTCCCGTCCCCTGTCCACCTGACAGTGCGTGACGATCCCCCAGACCAGAAGTGGCGCCACCCGGGTCCCCCCAAGAAGATCTAGCCCAACTGGCTAGTCTCTGGTCCACTGGTGCATCCACTGGGAAACTCATCCCCCAATCGGATCACTGAAATAATATCGACTGCCAAAATATCGACCTGCAAAAATATCGTTGCCAAAATATCGACAGACAAAATATCGACTTTCTATCTACAAACAGGTAAGTACAAAAATATCGAGTTTAAAATATCGAGTGTTAAAAATATAGACTGTCAAAATATTGATTTTTTTTATGTCTTTAAAATAAGTTAAAACTATTATAATATTACATATATCTAATATAAACATTGTTAACATTATTAAATAAATGTAATTAATGTAAATTTAAAAATTAATAATAATAATACATATATATATAAATACATGTTATTAATAAAACATATAGAATATATTTACCATGGCATAGCAAAAGGTTTAAATTTAATGTAACCACTCCAGTGGGTGCTACATTACAGAGATCGTTGGATAGCGTAGGGGTAAAAATTACTATTCCCACTCCAGTGGGTGCTACAGTAGAGAAAGCGTACGCCTGTACCCCAAAAACCCAAAACTGACCCTGAACTCTAAAAATATCCCTGTACCCCAAAAACCCAAAACTGACCCTGAACCCTAAAAATACCCCTTTACCCAAAAACTGAAAACTGACCCTGAACCCTAAAAATGCCCCTTTACCCAAAAACTGAAAACTGACCCTGAACCCTAAAAATACCCCTTTACCCAAAAACTGAAAACTGACCCTGAACCCTAAAAATACCCCTTTACCCAAGAACTGAAAACTGACCCTGAACCCTAAAAATACCCCTTTACCCAAGAACTGAAAACTGACCCTGAACCCTAAAAATACCCCTTTACCCAAAAACTGAAAACTGACCCTAAACCCTATAAACACACAACCCGCTACAGAAAATAAATTACAAAAAATTTATTATTTATCAATTATTTATTTTAAATTAATTACCAATTATATTTTAATTATTTAGCAATTATTATTTAATTAACAATTAGATTAAATTTACATAATTATTTAATTATAATGAAATTACTTCCCACCCTATTCCCCTATAAACACACAACCCGCTACAGAAAATAAATTACAAAAAATTAATTATTTATCAATTATTTATTTTAAATTAATTACCAATTATATTTTAATTATTTTCAAATTATTATTTAATTAACAATCAGATTAAATTTACATAATTAATGAATTATAATTAAATTACTTCCCACCCTATTCCCCTATAAACACACAACCCGCTACAGAAAATAAATTATTAAAAATTAATTATGTATCAATTAATCATTATTAAATAATTAACTGTTATATTTTAATTAATTACCAATTATTAATTCAGTAACAATTACATTAAATTTACATAATTAATTATTTATCATTAAATTACTTCCCACCCTATTCCCCTATAAACCCACAACCCGCTACAGATTTATATTACTCAAATATTATTAAATATTAATAACTTACCTTATTTTCGATATTTTTGTTGTCTATATTTTTTCTAGTCTATATTATTTCTAGTCTATATTTTGTATTCAATATTTTGGCTATTCTAGTCGATATTAGTCGATATTTTTGTTGTCTATATTTTGTCCAGTCGATATTTTGTCCAGTCTATATTTTTTAATCGATATTTTGTCCAATCGATATTTTGGAATCGATATTATGTCTGTTTACCCCCCCAATCACTCCTCACGCTGGACTCCTGTACCCTCCCTACCGGAGCGGTACTGCCAGCCTCTAGAACCACAGGAGCTCTGGTTACAGACGCTCCAGGTCCTCTACTCACTGGGAGATCCTCCTTAAATGGGCTAACAGGACAGCCTAGGTCCCCAACCTGGTGTTCCCTCAAGAAACCACCCAGGTTCTGAGACAGGGCTTCGGGCCTCTGGGGGCTCTCAGCGACCCACTGACTCCTGCTCCACTGAGCCAGGTAGTCAGCCCCTCCACCCTTCTCACTATACTGGGACCTAGCTGGGCTACACTGAGCCTCTTCCACCACGCTGGGCTGGAAGATCCCTGAACCACTACTTTTGGAGTCACTCACCAATGACTCTAGAGAACCTCTAGCACTCTCCCAGCGCTCTGCTTCCTCAGCAAGCGCCCAAGGACTAAGGGATTCAGACTTCAACAGGTGCTGGCGCAACTCTGGACAAACAACACTGAGCAACTGCTCTTTCTTGGACAGGCCTCGTGAAGGGGCCGCTCCCTCCCCGCAGAATGAAACCCGAACACAGGCTCTCCCGGTGTCACCAGAAGAACCACCTCAGCAACCCACAGAAGCAACCCGCAACCCGTCCCCCACGGGACATCCGCTCCCGAACACCCCGACATCGGCCGGCCCGGGCCACCTTCAGCAACATTGCCCGGCCCAGCCGCCATCTTGGACACTGCACCACGAGGCCGCGTGGCCTCAGCTCGACCCCAACCCTGGGCCTGGCCAGGCCCCGACATCGAGGCACCACCATCCACCCGGGAGGTGAGGAGATCACTTGGCAGGTCAATGGGAGAAAGGAGCGTCGATGGCTCTCCCCCGAAAGGTGCCGATCGCCCCCGGCCTCCCTGGGCGCTGGCTCCACCCCCCTGCTGGGTGTCTGGACTCCTTCATCCCGGACCTCCCGACCTCCCAGCGTGAGGGTCCGGACATCAAAGGAGGCCAGACCTATAACTGGGGCAGCTCCAGAGCAGGAAGGCAGTTGTATCCTGGAGTCGAGAGACACCTAGAAGAACTCATCCTTGACGGACTGCTGGCGCTGCCGCAGCCCTGCCTTGTGAATCATCGTTCCTGCCTGCTGGCGCTGCCGCGGCCCTCTGCAACCTACACCTTCGTCGGGACCTTCTGGCGCTGCCGTGGCCCATCCTTGTGAACCATCGCTCCTGCCTGCTGGCGCTGCCGCGGCCCTCCGTAACTTACACCTTCGTCGGGACCTGTCGTAATTTGACAATGGCTGGGTTAGCGCTTAGCTGTGCCACACGTTTTCCTGCTTAAATTGACTATACATGGAAACGCCATTTTGTATGTCATGGCGGCCATCTCAAGATCATGAGCAGCCTCGTGGCCAGCGTGCCCTTTAGTCCGTTGTCCGTGCCATTGACCACTCGAGTTTGCCCAGCAACAGGCTATTTTTAGTACTGGTCAAGTCTGTTCATGCGCAGTCCCCACTGACCAGTCACCCCTCAGGAATGTGCCGCCAAACTGACCAGCGGGGTTGTAACCCCTCCAATGAGCTGGCTGTGTTCCAAAAGATGACCATATATGTACATAACGCTCCGCAACCTTGTACCTCCTATTGTTTTATTGCCTGTAACTTGTATAAAAGAATGGGTCACACCGATGTTCGGTGTGATACTTCTTGCATTACCGAAGGGTGCTGTAGGAATGTACCACCACCCCATGGGGTCTTAATAAACTTGTTCTTTGAATTTTACAGTTTCCGTGCCAACAGTTCTTGAATGTAAGTGGGTTATCTACGGAGCATGTAGGCCTTGGGAACCCTAATACTACAGACCTGCTGGCGCTGCCACGGCCCATCCTTGTGAACCATCGCTCCTGCCTGCTGGCGCTGCCGCGGCCTGCTGTAACCTACACCTTCGTCAGGACCTGCTGGCGCTGCCAAGGCCCATCCTTGTGTGAACCATCGCTTTGCCTGCTGGCGCTGCCGCGGCCTTTCTCAACCAAGACTGATCATCCTAGCCTGCTGGCGCTGCCGCGGCCCGACCTTCCAGAACTCCGAGCTCGAGGATTGTGAGCTACCCATCTTGCCACCTCCGTACCGGACCGGAACCAAGACTGTCCCGCTACCCTTTTCCCTTCGGAGACTAGAATTGAGAGGACCCTCATGTCCCGAACCCACTGTACCGCTGATAACCTTGCTTCAAGAATCGTATGTAAAGAGTGTTGATCTCATCCTTGTGTGGTGTCCATCTGTGGGGGGGAAGTTACTTGTCTGTACGATCGCTGGAGACGGCCCTCATCGGAGGCCTCTCCCCCTGTCCTCGGCCGACCCTCCGGGTCCCCGTCTAACATTGGTGGCCAGCGGCGCGCTCCGAACCAACGCGTAATCGTACAGAGAGTAACTCACCCCACGACTCAACCACAATGACAACCAAAGAGAGCGGATCCACGGACGAATTCCAGATGGAGAGATTAGGAGAATATAACCACAAAGAACTAAAGCAGTTCTGCATAGAACTAGGCATTGCTACCACAGGACTGAGCACGAAAGACGATTTCAAAAGGGCCCTAGAATCTTGGGCGGAGACGGGTACGGCCGTACCCCAAGATCAAAACATCGAGGCGCTAGAAACGAGCACCGCTCCGACGGAAAGAAGGAGATCGGGTTTCTCCCCGGAGGAGATCCGAGAACGAGAGAAAAGCAGACTCCATGAATTAGAGCTGGCACGACTTCGGTTGGACAGAGAACGGAAGTTGGCGGAACAAAAGATAACCTTGGAACACTTGCGGCTCCGAGAGGAGCGGGAAGAGAAGCAAAAACAGAGAGAGTTAGAAGAGAAAAAACTGGCCTACGAACATGAGCGCAATCTAGCAGAAATAGAGCTTCGAAAACAGAATAAAGATCTCGGGGTGCCTGAGCGCCCGAACACTCCCGGCCCTACAGACCCTAAAGTCCATATCCCCAAGGATGTCATCAGAGAATACTATCGGAACGACGATATCCAGCAATGGTTCAAAGCCTATGAGATTGCCATGACCTTCCACCGGATTTCCCGAAGTGACTGGGGAGCCGGGTTATGGGGGAGGTTCGTCAACGAGGGACGAGACGCCCTGCTGCAACTCTCGGACGAGCAGATGACCTCCTACGACCACATGAAGGCCGCCCTCCTCACTCGATACGGGCTCACACCCGAGATGTACCGCCAGCGGTTCCGCGACTGCAAACGGATCCCGGGTACAACTTGGGTGGAGTACGTGAACTTTTTCAGCAGAGCCTTCGAGGGGTGGATCAAGGGCAGCCAGGTAACCACATACGAACAACTCTTTAACCTCATTGTGTGGGAATACCTCTCCAACAATTGCTTCGTCGAGCTCAGGCAGCACCTCCTCGACAGTAAACTGACTGAACCTCGGCAGATCGCCGCCGAAGCTGACCGATGGGAGAGCACTCGAGTTGCCCGAGGCGGGCCCAGCGAGCCAAACCGAACCCACCAAGGTCCCCATCGCCCCCGAGGAGGAGGAGGCCAAGGTCGGGGCAGAGACGCCGTCCGGGCGGCTCCCGCCAGCAACACCCCGCCCCCGGCCGGCAGGGGAAACCCTCCGATGCGTCCGGGGTTCCGAACCAACGTTACTTGCCACCGGTGCCAGCGGACCGGCCACTATGCCAACGACCCTAATTGCCCGAAGAACCAGAGTCCTATACCCCGCCAGGTCGCTGCCGCCGCCCTGGGAGAAGAGCAAGCCCCAGAAGAGTATGCAGAATATGAACCGGAACAACCCGAGTGGGAACCAGCCGCCATGACGCTGGTTTGCCTAGGGGAAAGAGACATGATCCCGCGGGCTCCCCTACCCGCCAATACGAGAAAATACAGCCAGTGGGGGAACATAAATGGGTGCAAGGCTGAAGCCCTACGAGACACCGGGGTCAGTGTGACAGCAGTCCGCTGTCATCTGGTAACCCCGGAACAGATCCTGCCAAACGTCCTTTGCCCCGTCCGATCAGCCGACAACTCAGAAAGCCTGTGTCGGATGGTCTGCGTCCCCTTCGAGTGGGGAGGAGTGTCCGGAATGCTGAAGGTGACTGTCCGCGATGATGCCCCGGTGGACTGCCTCCTGGGGAACGACCTCGAAAGTTCCCCCTGGGTAGCCGTTGAAAGAAGAGAGCACCTGGGGATGTTGGGCCTCCCTGAATGGGCCTGCATAACGACCCGGTCCATGGCCGCCCGCGCCATCTCCAGTCCCGAAGAACCCGAATGGCCAGAACCTCCTCCCCCGATCGTCCCGGAGGGAGACACCCCAAGTGCCAATCCCCCAGAACCAACCGGAGAAGGGCCTGTGCAACTCCAGGACCTTCCCGAACTAGCCCAGTGGCGTAAAGAGGGTGGTCCCACCCAAGAACAATTCCGACAAGAACAGAAGACCTGCCCCTCCCTCGAGGGACTCAGGCAGCAAGCCCTCGCCCAGAGCGCAGGAGACACCGCAGGGGCCCACTGGATTTACTGAGACAATGACCTGCTCTACAGCGAGCAAAGGATTGCTGAGCTGGGGGCCAGTCGGTGCTGGTGGTGCCCCTCCACTTCAGAGACTTCCTCTTGAACTTAGCGCATGATGTCCCCCTTGCTGGACACTTGGGACAAGACAAAACTTACAACCGCCTGGTAACACACTTCTACTGGCCAAAAATGCGAAATGATGTCTCCAACCACTGCCGGGCCTGCCCTACCTGCCAGGCCAGCGGGAAGAGCGGCCGAAAGATCAAAGCACCCTTGCAACCATTTCCCGTCGTCACCACCCCGTTCGAGCGGGTGGGAATAGACATTGTGGGGCCCTTAGACCCCCGAACGGCCCAGGGGCACCGGTTCATCCTAGTTCTGGTGGACCACGCCACCCGGTACCCCGAGGCCATTCCTCTTTGGACTGTAACAGCACCCATGGTAGGCCGAGCCCTGATGGGGATCTTCTCTCGAGTGGGCTTCCCCCGGGGTGGTCGTCAGCGACAGGGGCACAAACTTTATCTCAAAATACATGAGGTCTCTCTGGCAGCAGTGCGGGGTCACCTACTGGTTCACGACCCCTTATCACCCACAAGGAAACGGACTGGTCGAGCGGTTTAACCGTACTCTCAAAGGAATGATCATGGGCCTGGAAGAACCCCTGTGTCGACAATGGGACGTGCTGCTCCCGTGCCTCCTCTTCGCCTACCGAGAAGTTCCCCAGAAATCCCTCGGCTTCAGCCCCTTCGAGCTCCTGTACGGACACCCCGTCCGGGGCCCCCTCAGCCTGGTCAAAGAAGGCTGGGAGATGGCCCCCCAGAAGACTCCTCCGGACGTGTATAAGTATCTCCTGACCCTCCGCAACCAGACCCGGCGATTCAGGGAACTCGCCAAAGCCAACCTGGAGGCCAGTCAGGAGGACATGAAGAAATGGTACGATCAACATGCCTCCTCCATCGAGTTCGAACCAGGCCAGCAAGTATGGGTGATGTCTCCAGTCGAACCTTGTGCCCTGCAGGACAAGTGGACAGGACCCTTCAAGGTGATCGAGTGTAAGGGCCCTGTCACCTACCTAATAGACATGGAGTACCCCCGGAACCCCCTCCGAGTCCTCCACGCCAACAGACTCAAACCCCACTTCGTACGCTCGGAGCTCAGCCTACTAATGGCAACAGATAGTGGGGCGGAAGAAGACTCCGAGCCCCTCCCTGACCTACTGAGGACCCGTGAAAAAGATGACTCCGTGGAAGGGGTCAGACTCTCCGAGGCCTTGTCTCCGGAACAACGCCAAGACTGCCGGGCCCTCCTGCTACAGTTCGCGAATCTGTTCTCCCTCACCCCAGGGGTCACCCCCTGGTGCCTTCACGACGTGGACACTGGGGATAGTCCACCTATTCGACACAGGGCGTACCGAGTGCCAGATTGGGTGCGCACCTGCATCCAGGACGAAGTCTCCAAGATGCTGGCTCTAGGGGTGATCGAGCCATCCGACAGCCCCTGGGCCAGCCCAGTCGTACTGGTCCCCAAGGCTGCTGCCCCGGGCGTCGCCCCCGAGCTCCGGTTCTGTGTAGACTATCGGGGCCTAAACGCTGTTACCCGAACCGACGCTCACCCCATCCCCCGGGCGGATGAGCTGGTTGACCGCATGGGGGCTGCTCGCTATCTGAGCATCTTCGATTTAACAGCAGGCTACTGGCAGATCGGCCTCACCCCCAGGGCCCAAGAACGATCCGCCTTCCCCACCCCGGATGGCCACTACCACTTCAACGTGATGCCATTCGGCATGAAAAACGCTCCAGCTACGTTCCAACGACTCGTGAACCAGGTATTGGCGGGCCTCGAAGACTTCAGCGCTGCCTACCTGGACGATATCGCTGTGTACAGTCGTCACTGGGCAGACCACCTTCACCACCTCCGAGAAGTCCTGCACGCCCTCCAGCGTGCCGGCCTCACCATCAAAGCCAGCAAATGCCAGATTGGCCAGGGGTCCGTGACCTATCTTGGACACCAAGTGGGGAGCGGTCTGGTGGCCCCCCTTCAGCTCAAGATCGCTGCCATCCAGTCCTGGCAGCCTCCTGTCACCCAAACCGAGGTCCGAGTCTTCTTAGGGCTCACCGGATACTACCGCCGGTTTGTGAAAGACTATGGCAGCATTGTGGGGCCCCTCACAGAACTCACCTCTAAGAAAAACCCCAAAACAGTTAACTGGACTCCGGACTGTCAAGCGGCCTTCGAGAAGTTGAAGGCCGCCATGTGCACCGCCCCCGTGCTACAGGCCCCCGACTACAGCCGGGAATTCATCGTCCAGACGGACGCCTCAGATCATGGGGTTGGGGCAGTCCTCGCTCAACTCAACGCTGAGGGAGTCGATCAACCAGTGGCCTTCATCAGCCGAAGCCTGCTGGCCCGAGAGCAGCGCTGGAGCACCATCGAGCGGGAGGCCTTCGCAGTAGTATGGGCCCTCAAGAAACTCCGGCCCTACCTCTTTGGTACCCATTTCCAGGTACAAACAGACCACCGACCCCTGCAATGGCTGATGCAAATGCGGGGGGAGAATCCAAAACTGTTGCGATGGTCCATCTCTCTACAGGGGATGGACTTCACTGTGGAACATCGCCCCGGCCCAGACCACGCCAACGCGGACGGCCTGTCACGCTTTTTCCGCCTCGGCAAGGAGAGTACCCAAGAAGATGTGTGACTCTCCCTGCCTTCAGCTGGGGGGGACGCATGTTGGACAGGCCTCGTGAAGGGGCCGCTCCCTCCCCGCAGAATGAAACCCGAACAGCGGCTCTCCCGGTGTCACCAGAAGAACCACCTCAGCAACCCACAGAAGCAACCCGCAACCCGTCCCCCACGGGACATCCGCTCCCGAACACCCCGACATCGGCCGGCCCGGGCCACCTTCAGCAACATTGCCCGGCCCAGCTGCCATCTTGGACACTGCACCACGAGGCCGTGTGGCCTCAGCTCGACCCCAACCCTGGGCCTGGCCAGGCCCCGACATCGAGGCACCACCATCCACCCGGGAGGTGAGGAGACCACTTGGCAGGTCAATGGGAGAAAGGAGCGTCAATGGCTCTCCCCCGCCAGGTGCCGATTGCCCCCGGCCTCCCCGGGCGCTGGCTCCACCCCCCTGCTGGGTGTCTGGACTCCTTCATCCCGGACCTCCCGACCTCCCAGCGCGAGGGTCCGGACATCAAAGGAGGCCAGACCTATAACTGGGGCAGCTCCAGAGCAGGAAGGCAGTTGTATCCTGGAGTCGAGAGACACCTAGAAGAACTCATCCTTGACGGACTGCTGGCGCTGCCGCGGCCCTCTGCAACCTACACCTTCGTCGGGACCTGCAGGCGCTGCCGCGGCCCATCCTTGTGAACCATCGCTCCTGCCTGCTGGCGCTGCCGCGGCCCTCCGTAACTTACACCTTAGTCGGGACCTGCTGGCGCTGCCGCGGCCCATCCTTGTGAACCATCGCTCCTGCCTGCTGGGGCTGCCGCGGCCTGCTGTAACCTACACCTTCGTCGGGACCTGCTGGCGCTGCTGCGGCCCATCCTTGTGTGAACCATCGCTTTGCCTGCTGGCGCTGCCGCGGCCCTTCTCAACCAAGACTGATCATCCTAGCCTGCTGGCGCTGCCGCGGCCCGACCTTCCAGAACTCCGAGCTCGAGGATTGTGAGCTACCCATCTTGCTACCTCCGTACCAGACCGGTACCAAGACTGTCCCGCTACCCTTTTCCCTTCGGAGACTAGAATTGAGAGGACCCTCGTGTCCCGAACCCACTGTACCGCTGATAACCTTGCTTCAAGAATCGTATATAAAGAGTGTTGATCTCATCCTTGTGTGGTGTCCATCTGTGGGGGGGAAGTTACTTGTCTGTACGATCGCTGGAGACGGCCCTCATCGGAGGCCTCTCCCCCTGTCCTCGGCCGACCCTCCGGGTCCCCGTCTAACACTCTTTGAGAAACATATCCAGTACTCCGTCCCTCGCATCATCCGAGCTAGCTGCCAGCCACTCCCACATGGATCTATGACAGAATTTCGACAGTCAGAATTTCGACCTACACAAATATCGGCGTAATTATATCGATTGCAAAAATATTGACGCCCTATGTACAACATGGTAAGTACCAAAATATCGAAAAAATAATATCGATGTTAAAAATATTGGTGTCAAATATATCGGGTTTTTTTGGGTTTAAAATAACATGAAAAATACTGTAAATAATACTTATAAATTACTTAAACATATTTAAATATATTTAATATTGGTAAAAAAAAAATAATAATACATATTTAATAAAAAAAAATATTAACAAATCATATATGATATATACTTACTTAACAATAATTACTATTCCCACTCCAGAGGGTGCAACAGTAGAGAAAGTGTTGGATAGTGTAGGGGTAAAAATTACTATTCCCACTCCAGAGGGTGCAACAGTAGGGAAAGCGTTGGATTGCGTAGGGGTTAAAATTACTATTCCCACTCCAGTGGGTGCAACAGTAGGGAAAACTGACCCTGAACCCAAAAAATATCCCTTTACCCAAAAACCCAAAACTGACCCTGAACCCTAAAAATACCCCTTTACCCAAGAACTGAAAACTGACCCTGAACCCTAAAAATACCCCTTTACCCAAAAACTGAAAACTGACCCTGAACCCTAAAAATACCCCTTTACCCAAAAACTGAAAACTGACCCTGAACCCTAAAAATACCCCTTTACCCAAAAACTGAAAACGGACCCTGAACCCTAAAAATACCCCTTTACCCAAAAAACCAAAACTGACCCTGAACCCTAAAAATACCCCTTTACCCAAAAACTGAAAACTGACCCTGAACCCTAAAAATACCCCTTTACCCAAAAAACCAAAACTGACCCTGAACCCTAAAAATACCCCTTTACCCAAAAACCCAAAACTGAACCTGAACCCTAAAAATACTCCTTTACCCAAAATTATTTAATATTACAATTAAATTACTTCCCACCCTATTCCCCTATAAACCCACAACCCGCTCCAGTAGTAAAACATATAATTTAGTTAAAAATATACATAAATTATCAATTAATTAATCAATTAAAATAATTCATTGCCAATTAATATTTAATTGCAAAATAAATTAATCATTAAAAAATAATTATTTAATTACAAATAAATTACTTCCCAACCTATTCCCCTATAAACCCACAACCCGCTCCAGTAGTAAAACATATAATTTACTTAAAAATATACATAAATTATCAATTAATTAATCAATTAATCAATTAAAATAATTCATTGCCAATTAAAATTTAATTGCAAAATAAATTAATCATTAAAAAATAATTATTTAATTACAAATAAATTACTTCCCACCCTATTCCCCTAAAAACCCACAACCCGCTCTGGTAGTAAAACATATTATTTACTTTTATATATTTTTTATTTATAAAAACATATAAAACACATATTATAACAATTAATTTAAATAAGTAACTAAAATTTCTAACACATATTAGTAAATCGAAATTACTTACATCGATATATATGCTATCGATATAAGTAATGTCGATATTACTTACATCGATATATATGCTATCGATATAAGTAATTTCGATATTACTTACCTTAGGGTCGATATTCTGGCCATCGATATTCTGGACATCGATATTCTGTCCCTTCGATATTAGCAACTCGATATAAGTGTAAGTCGAAATTAAAGATTTGATATTTTGACTGTGTACCCTCCCACATTGCCTCCCAACAGTCATCCACAAAAAAAACCCAACTCTGGTGAGACAGTTTCCTACTGCCCCTGAACTTCAACCTTAACTCCTCCTCTTGGGAACAAGGGACCATACGTTGGGCACGGGGTAGGGGACTTCCTGCACTGAAGTCTAAACAGCTGCCACCACTGGACTCAACCCTCCCTGGGGGATCCAGAACATTATGACTGCGGTCAGGGGATAACCTACACTCTAGGGCTATCTTCTCCCTGGCCAAGGCCCTCTCAGCCTCTGCAGTCCGCTCATTCACACCCAGCTGTGCCAGCTCTCTGGCATGCTCTAACCTGAGCTTCTCCATGGCCAGCTGTTGCTCCCTCTCTTCTCTCCTATCCACCCACTCCTCTGGGGACAGGGAAAGGGATGGGGTGCTACATCTGACACTGGACCCAGCAAGGGACTCCCTATCTATGGGGTCCTCGCTCTCTGCTGGCACCCAGCCACTGTCAAACTCACTCTCCACTCCAGACTCTTCAGGGCTCCCCTCAGACCCACCTCCCTCATGGTGTGCGGCCCGGGCCCTCTCTCTCTTATTGTGCTCACGCTCCCAGTCATCCTTCTGCCATAGGATCAGGTTATCCCTAAGCTTGGACTGGGTGTCTGACTCACTCATTGGGATGTCTCTCTCCTCACAAAACCGTACCAACTCATGCACACTGTACTTAAACAGGCCACAGAGATTAAAAGGAGATTCCATCTTGACAGGATGCTCACAGACACGTGCAACACAAGGGACCTAGCAATCTGAAGTAAAAGTACACAATTCCAAAATTTCAACAATCTCCTTATCAAAGAGAACTCATACTCATGTGTCCAGGAAAACACACCATTCATCCACACACACCCTCCCCTCGGACCGGTAAGGCAGTTTCTACCACCCCTGATTTTCTCAACCTGACCACAAGTGACACAGGTACCAAACTCTGAAAGCAGGGCGGGGGACAAATGTACGGGACACAATTATAAAATGACACTCTTCAGGAGAAGCAATAATGGAACTTCACCAACAACACAATAATCCCCAAAAATGTGGTCATCTAAAATGCAGAGTTTTGAAGTGCGGCCTGTCGCCACTGTGGTACAGCGCAAACACAAATCCTTATCCTCACCGCTTGCCGCCAATGTTAGAAATGGGATCCCTGGCTGGCCAGGGCTTTCGCCAAAGTCAGTCAGAGACCACCACTCCTAAGTCAGGGCAAGGGAGTTACATGCCAAGATAACCCCTACTCACCCTCTAGGTAACGTGGCGCGAGCAGCAAGGCTAAACTTGGAGGCGATATGAGTTAAGTATTTGCGCACGCACCTCAGCAACAACACCCAAGGCCCACCACAAAGGAAACTCCACACAAGGTTATATATAAAAATAGCCTTTGTATTACCAAAACACATTAGATAAAACACACACTTTACAAAGTGCCAGGGGCATGGGCAGAATTTACAGGGGATATTTACAAGACAGGGCCACCTGGACCACTGTCAGGAATCAGCACTTTTAGAAGTAACACTTTTAGAAATAGCACTTTAGAAAGAATACTTAGCAAAAACAATACTTAGCACATAAATCATAAAATGACTTTAGCATCAAAATAGCGCATGTAGCACACAACCAGGACTTCCTGGTAAGGGGGTAAACGCCTCCTACGTAACCCTAATTACTCTAGGCAAATCACGCAGGTAACTAGGACCTTAGTCTCAGGACCTATGGGAGGAAAAGCACTCACCTAAGCATAAACACATAGCAAAGGGAAAGAAGCAAAACACATGATGTATCAACACATTCAGAGGGGTAGCAATAACAATTGCGCAAAACTCACATTGGCACATCACTCATAAATGCGCCAGAATCACATAAGTCACCACCTGTGACTGTTCCTAGGCCAACTGGCCTCTCTAGGGCTAGGACGCCCTGTGTCCAAAGTCAGGGGGCCTAAACGTGGCAGTTGCCCACAAAGTGCTGGGCAACTGTTGCAGGGAAAGTTAGGGCAACGTTGGAGCCTCTCTGGGCTCTAGAACAACGAACTGGCCCTCCTGAGCCTCTCTCAGGCTCTCAGACAAGAATGGGCACCCGAGCCTCTCAGGGCTCGCAAAGCAAATGGCACTCTCAGAGCCTCTCTGGGCTCTTAAAATGACTGTGGGGGCAAGAGCCTCTCTGGGCTCGAAGACCAGGGGTGCCCCTGAGCCTCTCGGGGCTCGTCACGAATGTGGGCAGGGGGGGCCCCTCTCGGGGGACCCCAGAACAACTGGAGAGCCACTCGGGGCTCAACGAACAATGAGGCCGGGTTGGAGCCTCTCCGGGCTCCAGAACAAAGGAATGGCCTCGAGCCTCTCAGGCTCGATGAACGGAATGCCCCCAGGAGCCTCGGGGCTCCTCAACACTGACGGGCGCTTTGTTGGAGTCCCTCACGGGGGACTCAGAGCAGGGGCCACAGCCCCAAGAGCCTCTCGTGGCTTCACTCTGCAACTTAGCGCTATCTCGCGCTACCGGAAAGGGGGGGGCGGACACCGACAAAGTGTCCCGGAGCCCCTCCCTCCAGCACTGCCACACTCACCGGGTCCTGTAGAGACGGTCCGGGGCTATTCTTGGGCGGCGGGGCTCTCCCCACCGCAATGGAGCCCCGCCTGTACCTTTTCGCCGCCTCTCCTCGCTGCTGGGCGCTTCTCTCCCGGCGGCAAGGCAGGACTTCTGGTTGCTTCTCCCGGGGCCGCTGTGATTGGCCGGCCGGCCGGAACACTTCCGGGTCGCCGTGGGCAGCGCGGCGGCTCACTTCAGATAGGCAGGCGGGGTCCCATGATCCGAGGAGTGTGCTCCCTCATGGTCAATTACAATTACTAGTCCCACTCCAGTGGGTGCAACAGTAGGGAAAACTGACCCTGAACCCAAAAAATATCCCTTTACCCAAGAACTGAAAACTGACCCTGAACCCTAAAAATACCCCTTTACCCAAAAACCCAAAACTGACCCTGAACCCTAAAGATACCCCTTCACCCAAAAACTGAAAACTGACCCTGAACCCTAAAAATACCCCTTTACCCAAAAACTGAAAACTGACCCTGAACCCTAAAAATACCCCTTTACCCAAAAACTGAAAACTGACCCTGAACCCTAAAAATACCCCTTTACCCACAAACTGAAAACGGACCCTGAACCCTAAAAATACCCCATTTACCCAAAAAACCAAAACTGACCCTGAACCCTAAAAATACCCTTTTACCCAAAAACTGAAAACTGACCCTGAACCCTAAAAATACCCCTTTACCCAAAAAACCAAAACTGACCCTGAACCCTAAAAATACCCCTTTACCCAAAAACCCAAAACTGACCCTGAACCCTAAAAATACTCCTTTACCCAAAATTAATTAATATTACAATTAAATTACTTCCCACCCTATTCCCCTATAAACCCACAACCCGCTCCAGTAGTAAAACATATAATTTAGTTAAAAATATACATAAATTATCAATTAATTAATCAATTAATCAATTAAAATAATTCATTGCCAATTAATATTTAATTGCCAAATAAATTAATCATTAAAAAATAATTATTTAATTACAAATAAATTACTTCCCAACCTATTCTCCTATAAACCCACAACCCGCTCCAGTAGTAAAACATATAATTTACTTAAAAATATACATAAATTATCAATTAATTAATCAATTAATCAATTAAAATAATTCATTGCCAATTAAAATTTAATTGCAAAATAAATTAATCATTAAAAAATAATTATTTAATTACAAATAAATTACTTCCCACCCTATTCCCCTAAAAACCCACAACCCGCTCTGGTAGTAAAACATATTATTTACTTTTATATATGTTTTATTTATAAAAACATATAAAACACATATTATAACAATTAATTTAAATAAGTAACTAAAATTTCTAACACATATTAGTAAATCGAAATTACTTACATCGATATATATGCTATCGATATAAGTAATGTCGATATTACTTACATCGATATATATGCTATCGATATAAGTAATTTCGATATTACTTACCTTAGGGTCGATATTCTGGCCATCGATATTCTGGACATCGATATTCTGTCCCTTCGATATTAGCAACTCGATATAAGTGTAAGTCGAAATTAAAGATTCGATATTTTGACTGTGTACCCTCCCACATTGCCTCCCAACAGTCATCCACAAAAAAAACCCAACTCTGGTGAGACAGTTTCCTACTGCCCCTGAACTTCAACCTTAACTCCTCCTCTTGGGAACAAGGGACCATACGTTGGGCACGGGGTAGGGGACTTCCTGCACTGAAGTCTAAACAGCTGCCACCACTGGACTCAACCCTCCCTGGGGGATCCAGAACATTATGACTGCGGTCAGGGGATAACCTACACTCTAGGGCTATCTTCTCCCTGGCCAAGGCCCTCTCAGCCTCTGCAGTCCGCTCATTCACACCCAGCTGTGCCATCTCTCTGGCATGCTCTAACCTGAGCTTCTCCATGGCCAGCTGTTGCTCCCTCTCTTCTCTCCTATCCACCCACTCCTCTGGGGACAGGGAAAGGGATGGGGTGCTACATCTGACACTGGACCCAGCAAGGGACTCCCTATCTATGGGGTCCTCGCTCTCTGCTGGCACCCAGCCACTGTCAAACTTACTCTCCACACCAGACTCTTCAGGGCTCCCCTCAGACCCACCTCCCTCATGGTGTGCGGCCGGGCCCTCTCTCTCTTATTGTGCTCACGCTCCCAGTCATCCTTCTGCCATAGGATCAGGTTATCCCTAAGCTTGGACTGGGTGTCTGACTCACTCACTGGGATGTCTCTCTCCTCAGAAAACCGTACCAACTCATGCACACTGTACTTAAACAGGCCACAGAGGTTAAAAGGAGATTCCATCTTGACAGGATGCTCACAGACACGTGCAACAAAAGGGACCTAGCAATCTGAAGTAAAAGTACACAATTCCAAAATTTCAACAATCTCCTTATCAAAGAGAACTCATGCTCATGTGTCCAGGAAAACACACCATTCATCCACACACACCCTCCCCTCGGACCGGTAAGGCAGTTTCTACCACCCCTGATTTTCTCAACCTGACCACAAGTGACACAGGTACCAAACTCTGAAAGCAGGGCGGGGGACAAATGTACGGGACACAATTATAAAATGACACTCTTCAGGAGAAGCAATAATGGAACTTCACAAACAACACAATAATCCCCAAAAATGTGGTCATCTAAAATGCAGAGTTTTGAAGTGCGGCCTGTCGCCACTGTGGTACAGCGCAAACACAAATCCTTATCCTCACCGCTTGCCGCCAATGTTAGAAATGGGATCCCTGGCTGGCCAGGGCTTTCGCCAAAGTCAGTCAGAGACCACCACTCCTAAGTCAGGGCAAGGGAGTTACATGCCAAGATAACCCCTACTCACCCTCTAGGTAACGTGGCGCGAGCAGCAAGGCTAAACTTGGAGGCGATATGAGTTAAGTATTTGCGCACGCACCCCAGCAACAACACCCAAGGCCCACCACAAAGGAAACTCCACATAAGGTTATATATAAAAATAGCCTTTGTATTGCAAAAACACATTAGATAAAACACACACTTTACAATGTGCCAGGGGCACGGGCAGAATTTACAGGGGATATTTACAAGACAGGGCCACCTGGACCACTGTCAGGAATCAGCACTTTTAGAAGTAACACTTTTAGAAATAGCACTTTAGAAAGAATACTTAGCAAAAACAATACTCAGCACATAAATCATAAAATGACTTTAGCATCAAAATAGGGCATGTAGCACACAACCAGGACTTCCTGGTAAGGGGGTAAACCCCTCCTAAGTAACCCTAATCCCTCTAGGCAAATCACGCAGGTAACTAGGACCTTAGTCTCAGGACCTATGGGAGGAAAAGCACTCACCTAAGCATAAACACATAGCAAAGGGAAAGAAGCAAAACACATGATGTATCAACACATTCAGAGGGGTAGCAATAACAATTGCGCAAAACTCACATTGGCACATCACTCATAAATCCGCCAGAATCACATAAGTCACCACCTGTGACTGTTCCTAGGCCAACTGGCCTCTCTAGGGCTAGGACGCCCTGTGTCCAAAGTCAGGGGGCCTAAACGTGGCAGTTGCCCACAAAGTGCTGGGCAACTGTTGCAGGGAAAGTTAGGGCAACGTTGGAGCCTCTCTGGGCTCTAGAACAACGAACTGGCCCTCCTGAGCCTCTCTCAGGCTCTCAGACAAGAATGGGCACCCGAGCCTCTCAGGGCTCGCAAAGCAAATGGCACTCTCAGAGCCTCTCTGGGCTCTTAAAATGACTGTGGGGGCAAGAGCCTCTCTGGGCTCGAAGACCAGGGGTGCCCCTGAGCCTCTTGGGGCTCGTCACGAATGTGGGCAGGGGGGGCCCCTCTCGGGGGACCCCAGAACAACTGGAGAGCCACTCGGGGCTCAACGAACAATGAGGCCGGGTTGGAGCCTCTCCGGGCTCCAGAACAAAGGAATGGCCTCGAGCCTCTCAGGCTCCATGAACAAAATGCCCCCAGGAGCCTCGGGGCTCCTCAACACTGATGGGGGCTTTGTTGGAGTCCCTCACGGGGGACTCAGAGCAGGGGCCACAGCCCCAAGAGCCTCTCGTGGCTTCACTCTGCAACTTAGCGCTATCTCGCGCTACCGGAAAGGGGGGGGGCGGACACCGACAATGTGTCCCGGAGCCCCTCCCTCCAGCACTGCCACACTCACCGGGTCCTGTAGAGACGGTCCGGGGCTCTTCTTGGGCGGCGGGGCTCTCCTCACCGTAATGGTGCCCCGCCTGTACCTTTTCGCCGCCTCTCCTCGCTGCTGGGCGCTTCTCTCCCGGCGGCGAGGCGGGACTTCCGGTTGCTTCTCCCGGGGCCGCTGTGATTGGCCGGCCGGCCGGAACACTTCCGGGTCACCGTGGGCAGCGCGGCGGCTCACTTCAGATAGGCAGGCGGGGTCCCATGATCTGAGAAGTGTGCTCCCTCATGGTCAATTACAATCCCAGGACGGGGCAATGCCGGGTGGGCACCGGCTTCCAATGAAATCCTCAAAACGGGCAAAATGAAGCGCTCTCAAGCGCCACGGACAGGAGAGCAGCGCTCTCAGCACGATGAGAAAAATCACAGCGCTCAAAGCGCTAGCAGCGAGAGAAAGGCGCTCCCAAGTGCCAGGGGAAAAGATCAAGCGCTCACAGCGCTGTGGGCCAATTAAAGCGCTCTCAAGCGGTAGGCAATGAATCTCAGCGCTCCCCAGCGCTGAAGGGCAGAGAGCAGCGCTCTCAGTGCTGTAGGCACAGCACCAGCAGGGGCTGCAGGCAGGGGGGGCAAGGCTGGGCCAGAGCCAGCACACTGGGTCTCCAGGCAGGGAGACAGTCCAAGTGGCGGTCCTCCTGGCCCCAGCAGCAGCAACAGCCCCCTCTGGCAGGATCCAAAAGCAGAACACATTCATGGGGACACAGCCCCATTTTTATACTGTAAATCCTTTGTCTAAGGGTGCAGGGTGGGGGAGAAACCAGTCGCAGCTGGTTCTGGAGCACTCTTGATGGCCCAACCACCCCTTTCCTTCACTGGGGAGGCTAGGGTCGTTAGACACACCACAGGGGGGGCGGAGCCAGCATTGTGTGGGGAAAACCCAGCCCATCCAGGACACAGGTACACTCCTCCCACACATCACTCATGCTAATCTCCCACTCAACACCGGGCAGACCCATCCAGACTTCCTGGAGCCTGGCATGCCAGCCACCTCCAGCCAATCACGCTCCAGCACCCTCACTGCACACATATCTCAATGTCCAGAAGTAGCACTTCCCTTCTAGAAACATACATACCGCATACACCATCTCGCAGCATTCACTCTCACGAGTTTACACATACTAAATTCGAGCCTGCAATCCCCACGCATCAGGAACTACCAGGGACACACACATTCCCCATGCATTCCTATGGGAGGGCAGGCCAGCCATACTACACGCACACACTTTCACTCTGGGACCCAGGGAAAAGTGCGCAGAGACCCAAAAATCACGAACACAGGGTCACAAATAAAAGCAAAAAGATTAGGGGGGAACCCGCCCTAAGGGCCAAGTCCAACACCCTCTGCATAGGCGCAGGAGGGGTGTTTGCCTCGAGGCCCCTCACAAATGCAGCTAAAGGCCCTCGACATAGGCGCTGGAGGGGTTTGTGCTACGAGGCCCCTCACTGATGCAGCTAGAGGCCCTCTGCATAGGCGCTGGAGGGGTTTGTGCCATGAGGCCCCTCACTGATGCAGCTAGAGGCCCTCTGCATTGGCGCTGGAGGGGTGTGTGCCTCGAGTCCTTCTGCAAAGGCGCTGGAGGGTTGTGTGCCACGTGGCCCTCTGCATAGGTGCTGGAGGGGTGTGTGCCTCGAGGCCCTCTGCTAGGCGCAGGAGGGGTGTGTGCCTCTAGGCCCCTCACAGATGCAGCTAGAAACCCTCTGAATAGGCACTGGAGGGGGGTGCCACGAGGCCCCTCACAGATGCAGCTGGAGGCCCTCTGCATAGGCGCTGGAGGGGGGTGCCTCGAGGCCCCTCACAGATGCGGCTAGAGGCCCTCTGCATAGGCGCTGGAGGGGTGTGTGCCTCGAGGCCCTATGCATAGGTGCAGGAGGGGTGTGTGCTTCGAGGCCCCTCACAGATGCAGCTAGATGCCCTCTGCATAGGCGCTGGAGGGGTGTGTGCTGCGAGGCCCTCTGCATAGGCGCTGGAGAGGGGGTACCATGAGGCCCCTCAGAGATGCAGCTAGAGACCCTCTGCATAGGCGCTGGAGGGGGGTGCGCCGCGAGGCATTCTGCAAAGGGGCCGGTGGGGGTGTGTGCCTCGAGGCCCCTCACAGATGCAGCTAGAGGACATCTGCATAGGTGCTGGAGGGGGGGTGCCTTGAGGCCCCTCACAGATGCAGCTAGAGGCCCTCTGCATAGGTGCCGGTGGGGGTGTGTGCCTCAAGGCCCCTCACAGATGCAGCTGGAGGCCCTCTGCATAGGCGCTGGAGGGGGGTGCCTCGAGGCCCCTCACAGATGCGGCTAGAGGCCCTCTGCATAGGCGCTGGAGGGGTGTGTGCTGCGAGGCCCTCTGCATAGGCGCTGGAGAGGGGGTACCATGAGGCCCCTCAGAGATGCAGCTAGATTCCCTCTGCATAGGCGCTGGAGGGGTGTGTGCTGCGAGGCCCTCTGCATAGGCGCTGGAGGGGGGGTACCATGAGGCCCCTCAGAGATGCAGCTAGAGGCCCTCTGTATAGGCGCTGGAGGGGTGTGTGCCGCGAGGCCCTCTGCATAGACGCTGGAGTGTGTGTGTCACAAGGCCCTTTGCATAAGTGCTGGAGGGGGCCTTGAGGCCCCTCACAAATGCAGCTAGAGGCCCTCTGCATAGGCACTGGAGGGGTGTGTGTCACGAGGCCCTCTGCATAGGCACTGGAGGGGTGTGTGCTGCGAGGCCCTCTGCATAGGCGCTGGAGGGGGGGGCCTAGAGGCCCCTCACAGATGGAGCTAGAGGCCCTCTGCAAAGGCGCTGGAGGGGTGTGTGCCACGAGGCCCTCTACATAGGCGCTGGAGGGGTGTGTGCCACAAGGCCTTCTGCATAGGTGCTGGAGGGGTGTGTGCCTCGAGGGCCTCTGCTAGGCGCAGGAGGGGTGTGTGCCTCTAGGCCCCTCACAGATGCAGCTAGAGGCCCTCTGCATAGGCGCTAGAGGGGGGGTGCCACGAGGCCCCTCACAGATGCAGTTATAGTCCCTCTGCATAGGCGCAGGAGGGGTCTGTGCCTCGAGGCCCCTCACAAATGCAGCTAGAGACCCTCTGCATAGGCGCTGGTGGGGTGTGTGCCTCGAGGCCCTCTGCATAGGCGCTGGAGGGGTGTGTGCCATGAGGCCCTCTACATAGGCGCAGGAGGGGTGTGTGCCTCGAGTCCTTCTGCAAAGGCGCTGGAGGGGTGTGTGCCACGAGGCCCTCTGCATAGGTGCTGGAGGGGTGTGTGCCTCGAGGCCCTCTGCTAGGCGCAGGAGGGGTGTGTGCTTCTAGGCCCCTCACAGATGCAGCTAGAAGCCCTCTTCATAGGCACTGGAGGGGTGTGGGCCTCGAGTCCTTCTGCATAGGCACTGGAGGGGTGTGTGCCACAAGGCCCTCTGCATAGGTGCTGGAGGGGTGTGTGCCTCGAGGGCCTCTACTAGGCGCTGGAGGGGTGTGTGCCACGAGGCCCTCTACATAGGTGCAGGAGGGGTGTGTGCCTCGAGGCACTTTGCTAGGCGCAGGAGGGGTGTGTGCCTCGAGGCCCTCTGCATAGACGCTGGAGGGGTGTGTGCCATGACGACCTCTGAATAGTCACTGGAGGGGTGTGTGCCACGAGGCCCTCTGCATAGGCACTTCAGGGGTTTGTGCCACAAGGCCCTCTGCATAGGCACTGGAGGGGTGTGTGCCACGAGGCCCTCTGCATAGGCGCAGGAGGGGTGTGTGCCTCGAGGCACTTTGCTAGGCGCAGGAGGGGTGTGTGCCTCGAGGCCCTCTGCATAGACGCTGGAGGGGTGTGTGCCACGAGGCCCTCTGCATAGGCACTTCAGGGGTATGTGCCACGAGGCCCTCTGCATAGGCACTGGAGGGGTGTGTGCCGCGAGGCCTTCTGCATAGGCGCCGGTGGGGGTGTGTTCCTCGAGGCCCCTCAGAGATGCAGCTAGAGGACCCCTGCATAGGTGCTGGAGGGGTTTGTGTCACTGGAGGGGGTGTCTGCCGCGAGGCCCTCTGCATAGGCACTGGAGGGGGGTGCCATGAGGCCCCTCACAGATGCAGCTAGAGGCCTTCGGCATAGGCGCTGGTGGGTGGTGCCATGAGGCCCCTCACAGATGCAGCTAGAGGCCTTCTGCATAGGCACTAGAGGGGGGTGCCACAAGGCCCCTCACAGATGCAGCTAGAGGTCCCCGGCAAAGGCGCTGAAGGGGGGTGTGTGCCTCGAAGCCCCTCAAAGGTGCAGCTAGAGGCCCCCCTGCATAGGCGCTGGAGAGGTGTGTGTCACGAGGCCCCTCAAAGGTGCAGCTAGAGGCCCTCTGCATAGGCGCTGGAGGGGGTGTGTGCTGCGAGGCCTTCTGCATAGGCGCCGGTGGGGGTGTGTTCCTCGAGGCCCCTCAGAGATGCAGCTAGAGGCCCTCTGCATAGGCGCTGGAGGGTGGGGTGTCACAAGGCCCTCTGCATAGGCGCTGAAGGGGTGTGTGCCTCGAGGCCCTTTGCTAGGCGCAGGAGGGGTGTGTGCCTCGAGGCCCCTCACAGAAGCAGCTAGAGGCCCTCTGCATAGGCACTGGAGGGGTGTGTCCCGCGAGGCTATCTGCATAGGCGCTGGAGGGGTGTGTGCCACGAGGCCCCTCACAGATGAAGCTAGAGGCCCTCTGCATAGGCGCAGGAGGGGGGTGCCACGAGGCCCCTCACAGATGCAGCTAGAGCCCCTCTGCATAGGCGCTGGAGGGGTGTGTGCCTCGAGGGCCGCTGCATTTGTGCTGGAGGGATGTGTGTCGCAAGGCCCCCTGCATAAGCGCTGGAGCGGGGGCTTCGAGACCACTCAGAAATGCAGCTAGAGGCCCTCTTCACAGGCTCTGGAGGGGGGTGCATAGGCACTGGAGGGAGTGTGTGCCTTAAGGCCCTCTGCATAGGGACTGGAGGGGTGTGTGCCATGATGACCTCTGAATAGGCACTGGAGGGGTGTGTGCCACGAGGCCCTCTGCATAGGCACTTCAGGGGTGTGTGCCACAAGGCCCTCTGCATAGGCACTGGAGGGGTGTGTGCCACGAGGCCCTCTGCATAGACGCTGGAGGGGTGTGTGCCACGAGGCCCTCTACATAGGCGCAGGAGGGGTGTGTGCCTCGAGGCCCCTCACAGATACAGCTAGAGGCCCTCTGCATAGGCGCTGGAGGGTTGTGTGCCTCGAGGCCCCTCAATGATGCAGCTAGAGGCCCTCTGCATAGGCGCTGGAGGGGTGTGTGCCACGAGGCCCTCTGCATAGGTGCTAGAGGGGTGTGTGCCTCGAGGGCCTCTGCTAGGCGCAGGAGGGGTGTGTGCCTCTAGGCCCCTCACAGATGCAGCTAGAGTCCCTCTGCATAGGCGTTGGAAGGGGGGTGGCACGAGTCCCCTCACAGATGCAGGTAGAGGCCCTCTACATGGGCGCTGGAGGAGTGTGTGCCTGGAGGCCCTCTGCATAGGCGCTGGAGATGTGTGCCACAAGGCCCTCTGTATTTGCGCTGGAGGGGTGTGTGCCTCGAGGCCCTCTGCTAGGCGCAGGAGGGGTGTGTGCCAAAATGCCCCTCACAGATGCAGCTAGAGGCCCTCTGCATAGGCACTGGAGGGGTGTGTCCCGCAAGGCCCTCTGCATAGGCGCTGGAGGGGTGTGTGCCACGAGGCCCCTCACAGATGAAGCTAGTGGCCCTCTGCATAGGTGCAGGAGGGTTGTGTGCCTCGAGGCCTTCTGCATAGGCGCTGGTGGGGTGTGTGTTGCGAGGCCCTCTGCATAAGCGCTAGAGGGGGGCCTCAAGACCCCTCACAGATGCAGCTAGAGACCCTCTGCATAGGCGCTGGAGGGGGTGCATAGGCGCTGGAGGGAGTGTGTGCCTTGAGGCCCTCTGCATAGAGACTTGAGGGGTGTGTGCCACGAGGCCCTCTGCACAGGCCTTGGAGAGGTGTGTGCCACGAGGCCCTCTGCATAGGCACTGGAGGGGTGTGTGCCACGTGGCCCTCTGCATAGGCCCTGCAGGGGTGTGCCACAAGGCCCTCTGCATAGGCACTGGAGGGGTGTGTCCGGCTAGGCTCTCTGCATAAGCGCTGGGGGTGTGTGCCTCGAAACCCGTCAAAGGTGCAGCTAGAGGCCCCCTGCATAGGCGCTGGAGGGGTGTGTGCCAACGAGACCCCTCAAAGGTGCAGATAGAGACCCTCTGCATAGGCGCTGGAGGGGTGTGTGCCTCGAGGCCCTCTGCATAGGCGCTGGAGCGGTGTGTGCCGCGAGGCATTCTGCATAGCGCTGGTGGGGGTGTGTGCCTCGAGGCCCCTCACAGATGCAGCTAGAGGACATCTGCATAGGTACTGGAGGGGGGGTGCCTCAAGGCCCCTCACAGATGCAGCTAGAGGCCCTCTGCATAGGCGCCAGTTGGGGTGTGTGCCTCAAGGCCCCTCACAGATGCAGCTAGACGCCCTCTGCATAGGCGCTGGAGAAGGGTGCCTCGAGGCCCCTCACAGATGCGGCTAGAGGCCCTCTGCATAGGCGCTGGAGGGGTGTGTGCCTCGAGGCCCTATGCATAGGTGCAGGAGGGGTGTGTGCTTAGAGGCCCCTCACAGATGCAGCTAGATGCCCTCTGCATAGGCGCTAGAGGGGTGTGTGCTGCGAGGCTCTCTGCATAGGTGCTGGAAGAGGTGCCATGAGGCCCCTCAGAGATGCTGCTAGAGGCCCTCTGCATAGGCGCCAGTGGGGGTGTGTGCTTTGAGGCCCCTCACAGATGCAGCTAGAGGCCCTCTGCATAGGCACTGGAGAAGGGTGCCTCGGGGCCCCTCACAGATGCGGCTAGAGGCCCTCTGCATAGGCGCTGGAGGGGTGTGTGCCTCGAGGCCCTCTGCTAGGCGCAGGAGGGGTGTGTGCCTCTAGGCCCCTCACAAATGCAGCTAGAGGCCCTCTGCATAGGCGCAGGAGGGGTTTGTGCCTCGAGGCCCCTCACAAATGCATCTAGAGGCCTTCTGCATAGGCGTTGGAGGGGTGTGTGCCACGAGGCCCCTGACAGATGCAAGTAGAGGCCCTCTGCATAGGCACTGGAGGGTTGTGTGCCTCGAGGCCCTCTGCATAGGCGCTGGAGGGGGTGCATAGGCGCTGGAGGGAGTGTGTGCCTTGAGGCCCTCTGCATAGGGACTTGAGAGGTGTGTGCCACGAGGCCCTCTACACAGGCCTTGGAGAGGTGTGTGCCACCAGGCCCTCTGCATAGGAACTGGAGGGGTGTGTGCCACGAGGCCCTCTGCATAGCGCTGGTGGGGGTGTGTGCCTCGAGGCCCCTCACAGATGCAGCTAGAGGACATCTGCATAGGTACTGGAGGGGGGGTGCCTCAAGGCCCCTCACAGATGCAGCTAGAGGCCCTCTGCATAGGCGCCAGTTGGGGTGTGTGCCTCAAGGCCCCTCACAGATGCAGCTAGACGCTCTCTGCATAGGCGCTGGAGAACGGTGCCTCGAGGCCCCTCACAGATGCGGCTAGAGGCCCTCTGCATAGGCGCTGGAGGGGTGTGTGCCTCGAGGCCCTATGCATAGGTGCAGGAGGGGTGTGTGCTTAGAGGCCCCTCACAGATGCAGCTAGATGCCCTCTGCATAGGCGCTAGAGGGGTGTGTGCTGCGAGGCTCTCTGCATAGGTGCTGGAAGAGGTGCCATGAGGCCCCTCAGAGATGCAGCTAGAGGCCCTCTGCATAGGCGCCAGTGGGGGTGTGTGCTTTGAGGCCCCTCACAGATGCAGCTAGAGGCCCTCTGCATAGGCACTGGAGAAGGGTGCCTCGAGGCCCCTCACAGATGCGGCTAGAGGCCCTCTGCATAGGCGCTGGAGGGGTGTGTGCCTCGAGGCCGTATGCATAGGTGCAGGAGGGGTGTGTGCTTCGAGGCCCCTCACAGATGCAGCTAGATGCCCTCTGCATAGGCGCAGGAGGGGTGTGTGCCGTGAGGCCCTCTGCATAGACGCTGGAGTGTGTGTGTCACGAGGCCCTCTCTATAAGCACTGGAGGGGGGCCTCGAGGCCCCTCACAGATGCAGCTAGAGGCCCTCTGCATAGGCGCTAAAAGGGGGTGCATAGGCACTGGAGGGAGTGTGCCTCGAGGCCCTCTGCATAGGTGCAGGAGGAGTGTGTGCTTCAAGGCCCCTCACAGATGCAGCTAGATGGCCTCTGCATAGGTGCTGGAGGGGGGTGCCACGAGGCCCCTCACAGATGCAGCTAGAGGCCCTCTGCATAGGCACTGGAGGGGTGTGCGCCACGAGGCCCTCTGCATAGGCGCTGGAGGGGGGCCTAGAGGCCCCTCACAGATGCAGCTAGAGGCCCTCTGCATAGGCACAGGAGGGGTGTTTGCCTCGAGGCCCCTCACAAATGCAGCTAGAGGCCCTCTGCATAGGCGCTGGAGGGGTTTGTGCCACGAGGCCCCTCACTAATGCAGCTAGAGGCCCTCTGCATAGGCGCTGGAGGGGTTTGTGCCACGAGGCCCCTCACTGATGCAGCTAGAGGCCCTCTGCATAGGCGCTGGAGGGGTGTGTGCCTCGAGTCCATCTGCAAAGGCGCTGGAGGGGTGTGTGCCACGAGACCCTCTGCATAGGTGCTGGAGGGGTGTGTGCCTCGAGGCCCTCTGCTAGGCGCAGGAGAGGTGTGTGCCTCTAGGCCCCTCACAGATGCAGCTAGAGGCCCTCTGCATAGGCGCAGGAGGGGTTTGTGCCTCGAGGCCCCTCACAAATGCAGCTAGAGGCCTTCTGCATAGGCATTGGAGGGGTGTGTGCCTCGAGTCCCCTCACAGATGCAGCTAGAGGCCCTCTGCATAGGCACTGGACGGGTGTGTCCCGCAAGGCCCTCTGTATAGGCGCTGGAGGGGTGTGTGCCACGAGGCCCCCTCACAGATGAAGCTAGTGGCCCTCTGCATAGGCGCAGGAGGGGGGTGCCACGAGGCCCCTCACAGATGCAACTAGAGGCCCTCTGCAGAGGTGCTGGAGGGGTGTGTGCCTCGAGGCCCCCTGCATAGGCGCTGAAGGGGTGTGTGTTGCGAGGCCCTCTGCATAAGCGCTAGAGGGGGGGCCTCGAGACCCCTCACAGATGCAGCTAGAGGCCCTCTGCATAGGCGCTGGAGTGGGGTGCGCCGCGAGGCAATCTGCATAGGCGCTGGAGGGGTGTGTGCCTCGAGGCCCCTCACAGATGCAGCTAGAGGACATCTGCATACGTGCTGGAGGGGGGGTGCCTCGAGGCCCCTCACAGATGCAGCTAGAGGCCCTCTGCATAGGCGCCGGTGGGGGTTTGTGCCTCAAGGCCCCTCACAGATGCAGCTGGAGGCCCACTGCATAGGCACCTGAGGGGGGTGCCTCGAGGCCCCTCACAGATGTGGCTAGAGGCCCTCTGCATAGGAGCTGGAGGGCTGTGTGCCTCGAGGCCCTATGCGTAGGTGCAGGAGGGGTGTGTGCTTCGAGGCCCCTCACAGAAGCAGCTAGATGCCCGCTGCATAGGTGCTGGAGGGGTGTGTGCTGCGAGGCCCTATGCATAGGCGCTGGAGGGGGGGGTGCCATGAGGCCCCTCAGAGATGCAGCTAGAGGCCCTCTGCATTGGCGCTGGAGGGGTGTGTGCCACGAGGCCCACTGCATAGACGCTGGAGTGTGTGTGTCACGAGGCCCTTTGCATAAGTGCTGGAGGGGGGCCTCGAGGCCCCTCACAAATGCAGCTAGAGGCCCTCTGCATAGGCACTGGAGGGGTGTGTGCCACGAGGCCTTCTGCATAAGCACTGGAGGGGTGTGTGCTGCGAGGCCCTCTGCATAGGTGCTGGAGGGGGGCCTAGAGGCCCCTCACAGATGCAGCTAGAGGCCCTCTGCATAGGCGCAGGAGGGGTGTATGCCTCGAGGCCCCTCACAAATGCAGCTAGAGGTCCTCTGCCTAGGCGATGGAGGGGTGTGTGCCACGAGGCCGCTCACAGATGAAGCTAGAGGCTCTCTGCATAGGCGCTGGAGGGGTGTGGGCCTCGACTCCTTCTGCATAGGCGCTGGAGGGGTGTGTGCCACAAAGCCCTCTGCATAGGTGCTGGAGGGGTGTGTGCCTCGAGGGCCTCTGCTAGGAAAAGGAGGGGTGTGTGCCTCTAGGCCCTTCACAGATGCAGCTAGAGGCCCTCTGCATAGGCGCTGGAGAGGGGGTGCCACGAGGCCCCTCACAGATGCAGTTAGAGGCCATCTGCATAGGCGCAGGATGGGTATGTGCCTCGAGGCCCCTCACAAATGCAGCTAGAGGCCCTCTGCATAGGCGCTAGATGGGTGTGTTCCACGAGGCCCCTCACAGATGCAGCTAGAGGCCCTCTGCATAGGCACTGGAGGGGTGTCTGCCTCGAGGCCCTCTGCATAAGCGCTGGAGGGGTGTGTGCCACGAGGCCCTCTACATAGGCGCTGGAGGGGTGTGTGCCACGAGGCCCTCTGCATAGGTGCTGGAGGGGTGTGTGCCTCGAGGCCCTCTGCTAGGCGCAGGAGGGGTGTGTGCCTCTAGGCCCCTCACAGATGCAGCTAGAGGCCCTCTGAATAGGTACTGGAGGGGGGGTGCCACAAGGCCCCTCACAGATGCAGCTATAGGCCCTCTGCATAGGCGCAGGAGGGGTGTGTGCCTCGAGGCCCCTCAAAAATGCAGCTAGAGGCCTTCTGCATAGCCGTTGGAGGGGTGTGTGCCACGAGGCCCCTGACAGATGCAAGTAGAGGCCCTCTGCATAGGCACTGGAGGGGTGTGTGCCTCGAGGCCCTCTGCATAGGCGCTGGAGTGGTGTGTGCCACGAGGCCCTCTGCATAGGCGCTGGAGGGGTGTGTGCCTCGAGGCCCTCTGCTAGGCACAGGAGGGGTGTGTGCCTCGATGCCCCTCACAGATGCAGCTAGAGGCCCACTGCATAGGCACTGGAGGGGTGTGTCCCGCAAGGCCCTTTGCATAGACGCTGGAGGGGTGTGTGCCACGAGGCCCCTTGTAGTGTAGTTCCTAGTTTCCCACTAGGCCCTGCGCATTGGAATAACATAAACAGTAGTATCGACGTGGAACTGCGGATATTCCAGGCCTCCACTGACTATGCTAAACTTAATTGGGTTGTGTTACCAACTAGCTCAGAGGTCACTGGAAACTTTCTTCTCTGCATAGGAAGTGATCAGCTTCCTTGGCACAGACAAGAAGGGATTCAGTTTTCCAACAACCGTGCAACATGACAACTTTGCTCCTCAGATCAAGAGTCGATCTCTAGGGTCGTGTGAAACAATAGACATAGATTTCACTCAGTCAGTCTAGTGCAGTTTACTTTCACAGTATGTAGAGAATAGAGAGACGGGCGTTTATCAATAAAGGGTTAACATTTATTGAACAGTCTTTCTTCTCGTACAAGAGAAATGTATTGCCACAATTGCAATAACTGTTATTATAAAAAGTACGTACAGTAAGATAAGTATTGCGAAATAGAACTGTAAAAGCATTGATATGGTTTCTTAGCCATACAATGGTTTAAAAGTAATAAAACATATATACAGTCATATATACATTAGGCTAACATACTCAGCTGGTGCTTCTAACTAAGCCTACCCCAGTGTGCCTGACCTAAGCCTAACACGTGAGAAGGGGAGCAAGTAAGTAGCTTAAGTTAAGTTGGTTTTGCCAAGGTTTGTTTCAAGAATTCTCGTCTAAGGGTTTAGTCAACACCATACCTCTGAATGGAATGATGGAGGATTGGTATCTCCTTCAGGGGTCTCTCTCGATATCCCAGTCACCCGCGAGGGTAAACTGGAAGCGCCGGGACTGGATTTCTCTGCACGAGAAAGGCAGCGGCTTCTCTCAGCGCGTCGAGGAAGGAGGGGTGACAGCGTCCGCGGGCAGCTGGGCTGGATGTCTTTGCAGAGGACGGCTGCACGGCTCCTCAAGCGTACTGAACCATAGTTCGCGCTGTAGCGGCGATAATGGTAATCAGTAGCTTCACCACCACAGGATAGCAGGCTGCAGCGACAGAGTGCTAGTTTTTACCAACACGGGGTCATGCAGGCAGCTGGCATCAGCAACAGGTTCGCTCATTGCTTAAGGCAACGTTGGTAATATTTATACCTGACAGGTGCCGGGTTTGACGCAAGTTTGCTGGACATAAGACGTCAATTAAAGATGTCACTAGGAAGTGACAGTTATCAGTTGCTCATTAGAGTTCCATTACTAATCAAAACATAGCAAGCGGGGATTTCCAGGTTTGCTAAGTTTTTATCTTGTTGAAGAACTCGGAGTGTTATCTAGGAATATCAGATAGTGACTGCTGCTCTGTCATTGCACTAATTGGTCGCAAAGGAAGTAGCAGAGAGTCATGCTGGAATGTGGCTCTGTTCGTGTGAGGCCAGAGATGACTTTTCAGAAAATCGCACTTGAACGGTTATGCCAATATAGGGAATAAATGGATTTATAGCCGAATAGGGGCATAAGGTCACAGTATCGATCAGGAACCTAGATAAGCACGCAACACCCACTCCACGTATACATGTCCATCAAAATTACTAAAACTAAGCAATAAGATGCATGTGTAACATTGCCCACCCCAAAATACATAAATGCATTCGAAATAGGCGTACTCGTAATACATGGAATTTAGGTACTGTACGTTTTTTAAAGCATAGTAACTATTCAAAAGGTATTGCATATGAAATCAATGAACGATTATGCAAAAAGAATTACACATGAAGTATCTCTGACAGAAGAAATGCGAGATAAATCATCACATAAAAATGCATTGTAATAACATGTGTGCTAGAGGCTGGTGTTATGTTGTTATGTCTCTAGATGTGTTTTAGAAATAGAAGTGTGAAGCTTCTGTTCTCTAAGAATAGTTTTTACGTTAAGCAAAGAATTGTTTGTGCCAAAAAAGAGAGGATCAATATTTTTTAAAAAATTGTCCAATTCAAAGAAAAATAGATTTCCAAAGCACTTGGCAGTTTTTGTTGATCAAAACTGAAGGCCGAATTCAGAGTTCATGGGAACGCTGTGTGTCGGAAAGCTTCTCAAAAGTTATTGTTTCTCTATGGGTGAGAACATCGTATCAGACAGGCTCGCAAAGAATTGGTCTACAAAATCAGGTGATAGTTCAACCAAATTAGATAGCGCTGAAACTTGGCAGGTGTGAGAATGATTGCTGTCATCGAAGGCAGGACCAGCAATGCTCACAGAAGGTCGTACCTGGGTGATGTTGCTTTTGTCACTCGCTCCACTGTTACCACTTGGCTGTAGTACAGGAGTCTCCACGAACGCCGTCATCAGGATTGGTAGCCGCTGGGGACAACACAATGCGTGAGCCGTTATCGGACTTAGCAAAGTATCGACGTCCATTGGTACTGCTGATGGAAGTGAAAGACAGATGTCCAACACGCATTCCTCGCCGCAAAGCATACACCGTAGCACAGGTAAAATGCAATTTTGCCATATCGGTCTGAATGAAAGGAACCAGGTCATGTTTAGATCTCCTAGCCTGGCCAATCCGAGGACGTTAGTTATCCTGTCCCTGTAGCGCATTGCTAGGATTGTTTCTTCCATTCCCATGGGAGCTATGTCTGAGCCGAGGCTTGCCATAATGTAGCAGGATGGTCAAAAATAGGATCCCTGCGATGAGTCCCAAAAATAGTGGTATGCCGCCAAAGATGGAGTGCACAAAATTAGGAAAGATTCCCAAAATTGCCTGGAAGGGTGTTAGCAGTCCCGTAAAGACTGTCTTAAATATGCCTGGGATGCTTGTTGCACTAGACATGTTAAGGAGTTGGCTGAACATTTCTACGAAATGCACGGGGCAATTTGTTGATAAAAGGTCATGGACTTCAGTAGCCGTCCTTGCGACTAGAAGATCATACGTCTCTTTAGATGACGTTATAGGCACTGTTGTCTGTAAAAGCACAGATTTCATTTTGCTTAATGTATCAATTCGTATAGAATAGAGATTCAGACGAGGCCAGAGGGGAGTCACTATGTCTGGAGGCCCGCTCGGGAACAATGCTTGCATACAACATTTGACCATGGACGTTACTTGTACTAGATAACTTTTCCCTGGCGCGAGGCCGCAGCACCTGTGATCCGTTCTAAGAATGTAACTCCCGTTTGCGAGTTGCATAAAGAAGGGCTCTATCTGAGTTGCAGGTGTGACTAGCTGGTGGCACGAAAGGTTGTTAGAATTTCCATCACATGCTCCGTGTAAATTAATACCCTGACACAAAAGTATACCGCTTAGTGAGTGTTTACAGTTGTCACCACTAAGAAATACATTTTTGTCGCTGTCACTATAGCAAGCATGAGTGTATGGTAATTTCCATTCGGATTTAACATATCCCTTACCCAATTGTTCATATTGGCCAGCAGGTATGTACTCAAGGCATTTATGAAATCGGAAAGTTGTTATCGGAATTGTGATAATTCCGTGTATTATCCATTCAATGACAGGACTCTCTGACATTGTCAATGGTAATCTCTCGAGTTTCTCGATGCTCAAGATTGTATAGTCTGCTCCTTTCTGTGCCAAACTGATCTGTTTATCAGTAAGGTTAAAAATGGAAAATAATGACGTTGTGTTGATTAAACGCCAAGGCACATAGCCTGAACGAAGATTTTGCAGCGTCCAGCCTAATTCTATAATAGAGCGTAATTGAGACTGGCCATGTTGTAACATTAGCAAATCTCTGTCTATCACATCAAAGGCAGAGGATACAATATTGTCCAAAGAATATATTCTGGAAGACAGAGTCATTAACCCATTGTCTACTACAGAAAGTGATTTCTCCAAATTAATACGATCAATTTCTCGTATTTTTTCAGCAGTTTCAATTTGCTTTACTTTCCAAGCCTCGTTGTAAGCAGCATAGATACTGGTCGCTATGAAACGCTTTTGACGCTGTTTGCGTGGTCCAAGAATGAAATCGCGCAAATCAGCACCATCTTTTAATAAAGACAAGTGTTGCTTAATTTCAGCCAGTGTGGATGTAGTTAGCCATTCTAGGCAGAGTTTCCCTACACTGTATGTTGTTATAATCCCTGGATGTTGTCTCTGGGAATATCTAGGGTCTAATCTGGTCATTTTTAAACCCTGTGTTTTATTCAGGAACCTATCTTGACAGCTATTTGTGTCTGTAGGCCAGATTAACCACTTTTTCCAATCAGGATGTGTTCTGTTGAAATGTAAAATTTGTGACACGTCTAACTCAATATCAGCTGTTGCATTTTCAGGTAATGGCTTTGGTATAGACGGTGTTTTAAGTTCTTTGTTCTTAGCTAGGCCAAGACAAGATGTTTGGTGTACAGTGTCATTTAAAAATAACATTTGTTCTGGTATCATGCAGGTTCTAAAAAGTGCTTCAATGCCTTGCACCTGCCAATCTTTTGTACCCCAAATCGTTTTCGTTTCAATATTATTTTTCCAATAATCAAAACCAAATGTCATCATTTTGTCATAAAATGCTTCTGAATATATCAATTTAGAATTTGTCAGCATTGTTTTCATTCCTGTTTTATCTAACAGTTTGTAATAAAACGTTTCTGCATCAATGGTGTTAAACCCTGAGAAGTATTTGAATTTCTCAAAAAATGCTTTAGAACTGCTTTTAGGTGGTGTAGCACAATGTTCCCATTGATTATACATAAAAACATTTCTAGGCTGTGCAGATTTATGCAAGTAATGATCCCCATAGTGGGTATAACAGAATAACTGCTCATAACTAGATGAACCTTGTAAATAATCATGATCTGTGAATCTAGCTGGCATTACTAAATCAGACATCATGTCATTAATACTGTTAAAGTCCCAATCATCAGAGAATGTACTTGGTGTCACAAAGTCACTTAAGGAAACCTTTAGTTGATGAGGATACTTCAGGATTTCGACCGGACCATAGATCTCATGGTCTGTTTTCTCCCATACTACCCCACCAGGTATTGGAATTGCTGTGACATTTACTGTTGACAGTTCTCTTTTCTTCACGTGGGATGATCTGTGTGGTTTCAGGACTAGGTTGATGTTCTGACTTGCTGTGTCCATTGTAATATATTTTCCTTCAATGAATTTTCCCAAACACAGTACCATGATGAGCCAAAGCAGGAGGAAAAATACACCTAGACCAAACCAGAACTCTAGCCAAGGTGAAACAAGGTAGATTTCCTTCAGTTGATGAAAGAGTTCTGTTGCTTTTTCTTTAAAAGACTTTTTTGTTTCTGGCATCACTTCGGGGTCGTTTAAATCTTCAGAGAAGTTGTCGAAGTTGATGAAATAACCAGAGGCAGTTCTGTCAATTGATGGGATTGTTCTTTCAATCTGTCTCTCGGTAGCATTTTCTGATGCCACATTAGTGTAGACTGGTGTTGTTTCTTGACGAACTGTTTCAATCTGTGTTTCAAGAGGCACGAGTTCCATGGCTGTATTGCATAGCCCTTCATTGTGCACTGCAGGCTGATCGAATGTGATGAGTCTTTCAGTTTGAACCTCTTGGATTGTTGCAAGTTTGGGTATTCTGTTGTTTCTTGGGAGTCCACTGGGCCTACTGTTGATTATAGGCCACATGCTTGTGGTTTTACCAGATCGATAGACACGACTCTGTTCTCCTTTTTACCAGCAAGGGGCGGTAGCACAACTGATCTTGTTCCGGTGACTGCTAAGACAGGTACTGCTTTTCTGTAAGAAGGCCCAAATTCCTTCTTAACCGCGATCTTTTCTCTGACTAGATCCCCAATCTTTGGAATCCAGACAGGCCTTGCTGGGGCTGTTGCGGGTGGTGCCTCGTCAGTGGTACTTGGCTGTTGCTTTAACTTTATGTTGCTTAATGATTTTCTTGTTTCATTCAGTTCCTGTAAAACAGCCAAACGGTCTTTTACTTCAAACTTCTTTGTTTCTGCTTGTACCACTGACATCTGACTATCGAGGTCCTGAACGTTCATTCTTATTCCGAACAATAGTTCGTATGGGCTGAAACCTTTTAGAGAATTTCTTGGCATGTTGTTAAGACTAGTCTGGACACTTATTAAATGTTTGACCCACCCAGCGCCTGAACCTAATACCTTCGCTGTTATAGATTGCTTTATATCCCGGCTTTTTCTTTCTACCACACTTGTGCGATGGACAAGAATACCGCAACCCAATTCCCATGCCGGCCATGGCCTCCTTATAAGCTCGAGAGCTGAAAGCAGGACCCTGGTCAGAATGGAACGTGGTAATTGCGTATGTGCCGATATGGACTCGCAAATCTTTTATAACCGTTCTAGCGTCAGCCGAGCGCTGGAGACCTCATTTTTTAAGTGCTTTTCGTCTTAACTATTAATAGGACGCAGGATGGGGTGTAGGCAGCGTTACGCTCTTTCTGATTGGTAGCCGGTAGCAAGGTTCGCTACTGCGATCCCTATTACAGTTTTCACAGTTGTTTGCATATATTTGGTGTTCTACACTCATTCCCGGCCACCAGAATACTGATTGTAATTCAGTCAGTGATTCCTTGATCTCTCTGTGCCTTAGACCCAAACCCATGTGTGCGTCTGCTATTAAAAATATTCTCCTGTTCATGTTTGGAATTACTCTATCCCCCACTCCAGGGATTCGAGCAAAAGGAACGGAGTTTGCATCGATGATGTATGCATAATTGAGTGGATAGTTTACGGGTAGTGCTGCACAGTCGCCTTTTACGGTCGTTTTTACTGCCAGCATGGTTTCCCCGTCTATGTACTTATCTGTACGCTTTTTTGTGGCTACGGAAGCCGGGTTAGTTGCTTCCGCGGTGGCTGTATTAGCCAATGAATTCCCTGCAACGTGAACGCCATCACGTTGAAGACTCTGTGCGTGAATCACGTGAGTCTTTTGTAGTTCTTTGTGTAAAAGAGCTACCTCGTTCCAGAGCAATTTATGCTTTATTGTGGCACCTGTGTCATCTTTGTAGTCGTTTTCAATCCAACTCTGCAGCTTATTGTTGTAAGAGTTGACGCAAAAATGAGAATCGCACACGATAAGTGTGGGGAATTCGCGTTCTGCATTTTCGAGCGCCATCTTTAAAGATCTGATTTCAGTTCTTTGAACCGAACAGTTTCTTACAGATTCAGTTTTTGTTACTTTCGGTCTGAATTTACCGCACAGCCAACGACCTTTAATGATCGCACACGCTGCATTGTAGGATTTTCTCTCTACGTTGAAATGCTGTACAAAGCTATCTGTATAGATTATACAGGCATATTGTGGGAGAGGCAGGATTTCGATTGGCAGAGGATATTCTTCTTCATATTCTAAATCATTCAGTTCTTCAAATTGCGGGGCGAAATAGTATTTCACGTCTTCCGCTCCTAGAGAATCTATGTACTGTATCCATTTCGGGTCCAGTGACACTGTAGGCAGGTTTACTGGGCTGAATAGCGCCTCGAAGGCGGATTCCGCTGTGAGGATATTAATCCTTTTGCCGTGTGCTAGTTCTCGTTCATTTGCTAATGCGATTTGCACTGCGTTCACAGTTCTTTCTGTGTGACTGAATGTTTTTTCTGCTTGTGTGTACAAGTGAGTTTTAATTGAAATCGGTACCTTTTCTCCCTCATTAGAGGTTAGGTATGTGAATCCGCATCTTCCTGGGATGACACGGATTACAAGATCGATCGTGTTGTCACGTGTATCTAATTTTGTTTTTGCTAACATGTCTGTTTGCAGTGATCTCAAAATTTCTGTGTGTTTTTGAGTCCAATTGATTTGTTTTAAATCAGGTTTTATTAGTTCGTAGAGAGGTTTAACCCTCTCTGCGTAATTTAGTATGTAAGTTCTTCCGAAATTCAGAAAACCTAGTATTGATTGTAAATTCTTCAGCGTTTTTGGAGCTTGGAGTACAGCGCACTTCTCTAAGAAGTTGTCCGCTAGGCTTTTCCCTTCACTTGATAATTCGTACCCTAAGAACAGTACTGTCAGATGGGCAATTCGGGACTTTTTAAAGTTGAATTTGTAACCCTCTGCAGCGAACCCAAGTATAATGGTGTTCACTCTTTTCAAGTGAGTATCCAAGTCGTCGTCTGTGAGATAAATATCATCTACGTAAGATAATGCTTCATCATCATAGATTTGTAGTAACTCTGTTACCCTAGCTGAGAATAGTCCTGGGCTGTTCTTGAACCCCTGTGGGAGTCGACAGAATTTTTTCTGTGACCCAAATGCGGAGAAAGCGGTCAAGTATCTGCTTTCTGGTGCAATGTTTTGACAAAAGAAACCATTAGAAATGTCTAATGTCGTTTTGTACTTTTTCCTAACTATGTTATTCATTAGGGCTGCACTATGCGAGTTTTGTACTGCAAAAGTTTTGCAACATGTATTAAGATGTCTGTAGTCCAAAACTAGACGATATGAATTGTCTGGTTTGGAGACAGGAAACAAAGGATTGTTCATTTGAGAGGTACATGTTTCAATCACCCCCTGGTATTCAAGTTGATCTAAGATCTCCCTGACTTGTTTTTTAGCTTCTTGCTTTATGGGATACTGCCGTTGGGCAGTTGGTTCACTTTTTAGTTGGATTTTGTGAGGCGGTGAATCCTCATCCCATCCTACATGATTTTTATACAATGCAGGTGCCTGGGCTACTGCCCATTTCCTTGCATATGTGTATTTTTTATGAATCGGTATGTGATTCGAGAAGCCAGGCATAATCACTTCTTCGCCACGAGGGCACTCCCTGACAAACTCTGGGGGCCAATCTTTTTCAGCTAACAGAATATCATAGCCTTTTGAGAGTTTATCCCAAAATAGACCCTTAATTTTCCTAGTCTTATCACCCTCTATACGCAATGTTATTTTGTATATTTTATGGGGCTCGCTAAGTCTGGCGTCAGCAGTTTCAACCTGAATGTATTCATTCGTGTCCACTGTCTCCAGATGACTCATCAAGATCTTGCGCGCTATACTGATTTCTGCTGCACTGTCCAACATTGTCAATGCCCACTCCCCGTTTTTCAACTGTGTCCTCAGTATTCTCGGCATGGTTGATTACTCTAATACTGGCTACCTTCTTTTTAGGAAATTGAGATTTCTTATTTTGAGCAGGTTCCTTGTCTTTGGACTTGGTGTGCTCTCCTGGGTCTGACCGTCCTCTTCTTTCCGAATTCTGTGGAAAAGATCGAGAGGGACGTGTATCAATACTTTGATATCTATCAGGTTTTTTTTATATTATCCCTATTTCTAAGGTTATATCTTTTCTCAGAGGGCTCCCGTTGGGGAGACTGGCGTTCTCGAGTCGGAGTTCTTTCCCTCCGTCGAGGAGACCTTCCTCTGGACTGGAATACTTTTTCCTTGGGAGTGGATTGTTTATTTCCATCCCAGCTCTTTTTAGGAGTGTTTGAATTATTTTTAATAAATAATTTTTCAGGATTTTCGAGCAGTTGGGGCTTTACCGGTTTCCCACCCAAGCTGTCTCTACCTAATTCTTCATAGCATTTTTCTATGATTTTTGCAAGCTCAACAGGATCTTTTATATCGGTTTCCCTCAACTTCTGGAAATCGCCACAGATGCTGCTTCTCCTTTTACATTGGCTAATAATATAGCCGTGACCTGCTTGAAATCTTTCAGTAATTTCATACCTAGATTTAAAGCGGGCTCTGGACCGAATTCATTTTGAATCTGTTTTAGCACGTCCGGTATTACCGCCATAGATGGAACACCGTGTGTTTTTGTGTAAATGGAAGCAAAGACTGTACCCCAAGTGTCACAGTCCTCCACGTGTGGTGCGATTCCCATAGGAAGGCAGATGGTCAAGATTCTGTGTTTCTCAATAGGGGTAGTATCAGGAAATACTGCCTCTATTTGAGTGATTTTCTGGGCTAACCAGAAAGGAATTTGTTCCCGTTTTACGGGTGTTTTACCAAGACATGACTGTATGTTCTGTGGTGTAATTTTATTTGTGTTCCCCTGATGAGGGGTCAGCTGTGGTGTATTAACAGCTGGCTGGACTGTTGCAGTCCGTATTACATATTGGACTAATTGCCTATGTATTTTTATTAATGTGTTTAGCTGTGCTAACAGCTCTTCTCTAGACATTCTTGTAATGTCAGGATGTGGTGTGTAGCTGGCTAGAACCGGCCACGTGGCTCCTGGTCTACCTAGTGGACCGAGCCTAGTTATGTGATCATTGTGTTTTAGGGCGCCATTAAACCAGAGCAGGTGCTCTTGAAATTTAAGTGGAATTTCAACCTCCTCGAAAGGGGCGTACTCATCCGGAGGTTCCTCTATTTTGTAATAGTGAAACTCTTGTGTTATAGCGTTTACCGCTGGAAAGTTTATCCATGAATAGAATACCTCTGTCTGCCGATACTCGTGAGCCTCTATCACGAAAATTACTGTACCACCTTGAGGTGGCAGTCCGTTTTCTATAAGTTTTAAAGTTATAGATCTTCTTAACTGGACCGGGATGATAATAGCACCCGGGTCTGTGTATTCGGGACCTTGCTGAGTCGCATCTACTGCGGCCCCAGGGGCTCCGTTTTCTGGCATTGCAAAAATGCGAGGTTTGCAGAGTAGGTCTCCAAGGAGACAAAGATTAGATGCACAATATTTTGGAACACTGTATCCTTCAACGTTGAATAAACCAGAGCTTTACATAGGAATCTCTTCCTACTAAGGTCGGGCGGATTTTAACCTTTCACCCACTCCAGACGTCTATTGGAGTTTTTACGGGAGAAAGGGGTGTGAAATATGCACGACTGAGTTACTCTACAAGTCTTACGTTAGTTTATCGCCTTACCAAACGTTAGGGCGCCATGTAGTGTAGTTCCTAGTTTCCCACTAGGCCCTGCGCATTGGAATAACATAAACAGTAGTATCGACGTGGAACTGCGGATATTCCAGGCCTCCACTGACTATGCTAAACTTAATTGGGTTGTGTTACCAACTAGCTCAGAGGTCACTGGAAACTTTCTTCTCTGCATAGGAAGTGATCAGCTTCCTTGGCACAGACAAGAAGGGATTCAGTTTTCCAACAACCGTGCAACATGACAACTTTGCTCCTCAGATCAAGAGTCGATCTCTAGGGTCGTGTGAAACAATAGACATAGATTTCACTCAGTCAGTATAGTGCAGTTTACTTTCACAGTATGTAGAGAATAGAGAGACGGGCGTTTATCAATAAAGGGTTAACATTTATTGAACAGTCTTTCTTCTCGTACAAGAGAAATGTATTGCCACAATTGCAATAACTGTTATTATAAAAAGTACGTACAGTAAGATAAGTATTGCGAAATAGAACTGTAAAAGCATTGATATGGTTTCTTAGCCATACAATGGTTTAAAAGTAATAAAACATATATACAGTCATATATACATTAGGCTAACATACTCAGCTGGTGCTTCTAACTAAGCCTACCCCAGTGTGCCTGACCTAAGCCTAACACGTGAGAAGGGGAGCAAGTAAGTAGCTTAAGTTAAGTTGGTTTTGCCAAGGTTTGTTTCAAGAATTCTCGTCTAAGGGTTTAGTCAACACCATACCTCTGAATGGAATGATGGAGGATTGGTATCTCCTTCAGGGGTCTCTCTCGATATCCCAGTCACCCGCGAGGGTAAACTGGAAGCGCCGGGACTGGATTTCTCTGCACGAGAAAGGCAGCGGCTTCTCTCAGCGCGTCGAGGAAGGAGGGGTGACAGCGTCCGCGGGCAGCTGGGCTGGATGTCTTCGCAGAGGACGGCTGCACGGCTCCTCAAGCGTACTGAACCATAGTTCGCGCTGTAGCGGCGATAATGGTAATCAGTAGCTTCACCACCACAGGATAGCAGGCTGCAGCGACAGAGTGCTAGTTTTTACCAACACGGGGTCATGCAGGCAGCTGGCATCAGCAACAGGTTCGCTCATTGCTTAAGGCAACGTTGGTAAAATTTATACCTGACAGGTGCCGGGTTTGACGCAAGTTTGCTGGACATAAGACGTCAATTAAAGATGTCACTAGGAAGTGACAGTTATCAGTTGCTCATTAGAGTTCCATTACTAATCAAAACATAGCAAGCGGGGATTTCCAGGTTTGCTGAGTTTTTATCTTGTTGAAGAACTCGGAGTGTTATCTAGGAATATCAGATAGTGACTATCAGATAGTGACTGCTGCTCTGTCATTGCACTAATTGGTCGCAAAGGAAGTAGCAGAGAGTCATGCTGGAATGTGGCTCTGTTCGTGTGAGGCCAGAGATGACTTTTCAGAAAATCGCACTTGAACGGTTATGCCAATATAGGGAATAAATGGATTTATAGCCGAATAGGGGCATAAGGTCACAGTATCGATCAGGAACCTAGATAAGCACGCAACACCCTCACAGATGAAGCTAGTGGCCCTCTGCATAGGCGCAGGAGGGGGGTGCCACGAGGCCCCTCACAGATGCAGCTAGAGGCCCATTGCAGAGGCGCTGGAGGGGTGTGTGCCTCTAGGCCTTCTGCATAGGCGCTGGAGGGGTGTGTGTTGCGAGGCCCTCTGCATAAGCGCTAGAGGGGGGCCTCGAGACCCCTCACAGATGCAGCTAAAGGCCCTCTGCCTAGGAGCTGGAGGGAGTGTGTGCCTTGATGCCCTCTGCATAGGGACTTGAGGGGTGTGTGCCACGAGGCCCTCTGCATAGGCCCTGCAGGGGTGTGTAATGGAAAAAACAACCTAGGCGGAAGTATTAAAATGCCTGCACAATGGTTACAGGACAAAAAAACAAGTAGAAAAGGGGGGGGGGGCTGGGGGGCAGTTACCAATGAAAAATTATAATGCTTATTTATATACTAAATAAATTTTATTTTTAAACAAACAGTGTAAAAATGCATATATTTCAATACAAAGTAAAAATGCAATTCATAAACAGGAGAACGTAATAAAAAGACACATAAATTTCTATTACAAATTTCTTTTACAAATTCCAAAAAAGTGGTGTGTCAAGTTGAATGTCAACGCGTTTCGGCGTCCAGCGCCTTTGTCAAGACAGAAAACACTCCCTATAGCTGAAAACAGCTCAGAAACGACTTGCGAAGCTGGTAGTTTCCTTACGGTTCGTTTAAAATAATGAATCTATTATCTATTTAATTTTCATCTATTATTCGTCATTGATCTATTTTTTCTTTGTTTTGATCCAACTTTTTGATTTAGTACTCAGTTATTCGATAAACCTGATGTATTAAAACCATGTGACGCCGCCTCCACGGTGATGTAGCGATATAAATTGGGTTAAAAATGGCGTCTCTCAGTTGCACCTAAAATATTTAATTTCCTGTTTTCGAGTGGCAACGGATAAATGCACCTCGAGTTGTTAAGTGTTTAACACGATGGCAGCATTGCTATGCTCACGGTCAAAAGAAGGCCAGTACTCGCGAGCAGAAATGCTTCAGAGGCGTAGTCTTGAAATTGACAGACGCTGGGCGGGCTGAAGTGTCCTCGCTTTGCTTTATGAAGCTTCGCCCCGTAGTTGGCGAACGCTAAGGCGGAGAGTCTTCAAATTCTATCGATGTTTTCGCTGATTGTAACGCGTGGAGGCGGTAGTCTCTATCAACCGGGTCTCAGGAAAGCGTGCATTTTCCCTGACCTAGGGGTATGGTTTATTTGTGTATACAGGGAACCCTTGTTTGAAGCAAAAGTCCTGCAGGGGTGTGTGCCATGAGGCCCTCTGCATAGGCACTGGAGGGCTGTGTGCCGCTAGGCAGTCTGCATCGGCGCTGGGGGTGTGTGCCTCGAAGCCCCTCAAAGGTCAAGTCAAGTCAAGTCAGAAAGATTTATATAGCGCGCTACATACCCATAGGGTCTCAAGGCGCTTGAGGAGGGGTGGGGAATTACTTGTCGAATATCCAAGTTTTAAGTTGTTTTCTGAATGCTAGGTGGTTCTGAGTAAGGCGAAGGTGAGTAGGAAGGGAGTTCCAAGTTTTAGCTGCCAGGTAGGAGAAGGATCTGCCTCCCATGGTGGTTTTGTTGATGCGAGGTACAGTGGCAAGAGCTTGGTTGGAGGATCGTAGCTGACGGGAGGGGGTGTAGAAGGACAGTCGTGTGTTGAGGCATTCAGGTCCAAGTTCGTAAAGTGCTTTGTGTGCATGGGTAAGGAGGCGGAAAGTAATCCTCTTATTTACGGGGAGCCAGTGGAGGGTTTTCAGATGACCAGAGATGTGTTCTTTATGCGGGATGTCTAGTACGAGCCTGGCAGAGGCGTTCTGGATGCGCTGGAGTTTTTTCTGGAGTTTTGCGGTGGTACCGGCGTAGAGGGTGTTTCCATAGTCCAGGCGGCTAGTGACCAGTGCGTGGGTGACCGTTTTACGAGTTTCGGTGGGGATCCAGCGAAATGTTTTTTTAAGCATGCGAAGAATGTTGAAACAGGATGATGAAACGGCGTTGACTTGTCTGGTCATCGAGAGTGAGGAGTCCAGGATGATGCCCAGGTTCCGTGCGTGGTCTGTCGGGATGGGTGCCTTTCCAAGGGCCTCTGGCCACCAAGAGTCATCCCAGGCGGAGGGGGAGGAGCCTAAGATGAGGACTTCTGTTTTGTCGGAGTTCAGTTTCAGACGGCTGTGCTTCATCCATTCGGCTACTTCTTTCATTCCTTCGTGTAAGTTGGTTTTGGCGGTGTTAGGGTCTTTGGTGAGTGAGAGGATCAGTTGAGTGTCGTCAGCGTAGGAGATGATGTTGAGGTTGTGTTGGCAAGCGATGGTCGCAAGGGGGCTCATGTATACGTTGAAGAGGGTGGGGCTTAGAGAAGATCCTTGTGGCACGCCACAAATTACTTCAGTGGCCTCTGACTTGAATGGTGGGAGGCGGACTCTCTGGGTTCTTCCGGTGAGGAACGAAGTGATCCAATCCAGTGCTTTTCCTTGGATTCCGACGTTTCTGAGGCGCTGTAGAAGGGTGCTATGACAGACTGTGTCGAAGGCTGCGGAGAGGTCGAGGAGGATGAGGGCGACTGTGTCTCTGTTGTCCAGTAGAGATCGAATGTCGTCAGTTGCAGCGATGAGTGCGGTCTCAGTGCTGTGTTTGGCTCGGAAGCCGGACTGTGAGGAGTCGAGGGATTTGTTGGTTTCGAGGAAGGCGGCGAGTTGATTGTTGACAGCTTTCTCGATGACTTTGGCGGGGAAAGGAAGAAGTGAGATAGGGCGGTAGTTTTTGAGTTCGATGGGGTCAGCTGTGGGTTTCTTCAGGAGGGCGCTGAGTTCGGCATGTTTCCAGCTTTCCGGGAAGGTTGCAGAGTTGAGGGAGCAGTTGATGACGTCTCGGAGGTGCGGTGCTATTATGGAGTCTGCTTTGTTAAAGATGTGGTGAGGGCATGGGTCTGTGGGGGATCCTGAGTGGATAGAGTTCATCAGACGGATGGTGTCCTCAGTGGAGATTGGCTTCCAGTCTTTGAGGATGTTCAGGGGGGGTGGGGGTCCTGCAGGGGGTTGGGTGGGTTGGTCTTCGTGTCGGTTGTCGAAGCTGTTGTGGATGTCTGCAATTTTGTTGTGGAAGAATGAGGCTAGGGAGTCGCAGAGGGCTTGAGAGGGGGTGATGTCGTTGGAGTTGGCCGAGGGGTTGGTAAATTCCTTGACGATGTTGAATAATTCCTTGCTATTGTGGGCGTTGTAATCTAGTCGGTCCTTGAAAGCGGCTTTCTTGGCGGTCCGGATCAGTTGGTGGTGTATGCGGGTGGCGTTTTTGAAGGCGTCCTTGGTGCTGGTGGTTGGGTCTTTTTTCCAGGCCTTCTCAAGGGAGCGGCAGAGTTTCTTGGATTTCTTAAGATCATCGTTGAACCAGGAGGCCTTCTTGCTGACTAGTTTGATTTGTCGTTTTTTCAGTGGTGCTAAGATGTCGGCGCTGTTGGATAACCATTGGGTGAGGTTGGTGGCTGCTTGGTCTGGGTTTGAGGAGTGGGTTGGGGGTTTAGAAGAAGCGATGAGGAGATCTGGTCGATGGTGATTTTGTTCCAGTTTCTTTGCAGAGTGGGTTGGGGGTGGTTGTTGGGAGTGGGCTTGTTGTAGGTGAAGTGAACGCAGCTGTGGTCAGTCCAAAGGAGAGCTTTGGTGTGGCTGAAGGAGACATGTTTGCTGGAGGTGAAGATAGGGTCGAGTGTGTGACCTGCGATGTGGGTGGAGGTGGTGACAAGTTGTTTAAGTCCGAGGTTGGCGAGGTTGTCCAAAAGGGTGGTGGTGTTGCGGTCGTTGTTCTTTTCAAGGTGAAAGTTGAGGTCTCCCAAAAGGATGTAATCCTCGGAGGGGAGCGCGTGTGGAGTGATGAAGTCCGTGATGTCTTCACTAAACTGTGCGCGGGGTCCTGGTGGCCTGTAAAGGAGGGTGCCTCTGAGTGTGGTTTTGGGGTCGATGTGAATCTGGAAGTGAAGGTGTTCAGAGTTGGCGAGATTGACGTCTGAGCTGGTTGAGATGCGGATGGATTTCTTATGGACGATAGCGATGCCTCCTCCTGTGTGGCCGATGCGGTCCTTGCGTATGATCTTATAGTCTTCCGGGATGGCAATGGTGATGTCTGGGGCTGAGGTGGCGTTCATCCATGTTTCTGTTAGGAAGGCGACGTCCGGAGAAATGGTGTCTAGTAGATTCCAGAGGTCAATGGCGTGCCTGTGGACCGATCGGGTGTTGAGCAGGATGCATTGTAGGTGGTTGGGGTCGGATATCTGTTGTGTGATCGTAGATGAGGAGTTGTTCTTGGTGCCGTTGAATTTGCAGGAGTTGCATGAGAAGGGTCCGTGGGTGTGTCCTGGGGCGGCTTGGACGCAGTTGGGGGAACGGCCGGGGTTAAGGGCTAGGAGGGTGGTGGCATCGTAGGTAATGCGGGTAGGGTGGGCGTTACGAGGACCAGGGGGTCTGGCGCTGGGCGCGGTCCAGGCGCGGATGGGCATAGACGGGCTTACCTTTGGCGCACCTGAGGTTCCGTGACGATTTGAACCCGTGTTTTCAATATTGTCGGAAATACATAATATTGGTATCAGCGAACCGCAAATGATCCATCTAGCATATCCTGGTGTTTTCGCTACACTACGAGCAAGAGCACTCCTTTTATAAACACATTTCTGATCTACCCACGGCATCCATCTTAGATCATGGCCGCCATTTGTGTTTCTTGCCCTCACATACGCAATAACCTCTGATCACTTCATTTCGATTAAGGACACGTAGCCTTAGCCGGAGATTCACCTCTTTCATGACACGTGCACCTTAAACCAGATCACGCTGTAGCTGCATGACTCGACAAAGACTGCCTCCTCTGCCCGAGGCCAGTCCTGCTAAACTGGTCTTCGTGTCCATTGTCCTGATCACGATTAGGCGGCCGAAGCCGGTAGCCTTGCCCATTTACAACCCACAAACATCCCTTATCCTGCTTTTCTATCTTCTGCACCTGGCTCTGCTCCTTTCCTTCTGGGCCTTTATTAAGGGGAGGTAACGAAATTTACGATGAGGCGGTCCGGGTCTTGAATGAAAAGTTGACATGAGATTATGATGGAAAAGTCGGAACCCCTCGTTCGTAATGTTTTGACATCAGATATTGTCGACGATTCCTGTGTACACCAAATATTTATTGTTTATGACACAAAGGTTTGGGAATGTACTAACATGTGAAGAATTCGCCTAAAGGCCAAAATTTAGTATATAAGGAGCAACCCTCTTTGTACAATTCGAACAGGCTCCTAGTTACTGCCCATGCGTAGTTTCTGTGACTTCTGTGTCCCTGCAGTAATAAACCTTTGGTCTTTGACGCCACCATCGAGAAGCCCGTGTTTCTGTTCATTTGTGCACCAAGGCAGGTGGAACTCCGGGGTCTTTGGGTGTTGTTCCCTGACACCTCTGGACGGAACCAAAAAGTCCAGAACTCCAATTGGCGCCCATCGTGGGGCGACGTCATTCGGTACCGGTCCAAAAGCCTGAAGAGTTCGAGAAGCTTCGTGTGAAGATTCCTGAGGGAGGCGCCCCACTTCATCGATCCCGGCATATCGCAAAAGTGGCCCGACGTTCTCTTCCACGAGGGTTCCCGTTCAGGACGGCTGCAGTGGGCCGTTGCCTTGACCGTCGCCCTGTCTTGGACCCGAGGTGCAGTCCTTAGTACAGCGAAACGTGACGGGTTTCTCCGTGGTGACGTCTTCAGTGCCTCAGTTAAGTATTTAGTGATAGCTAGCTGGTTACTTTGTGAGGGTTGTTAATATCCTTTTTGGTTCTTGGTTTGGTTTGGTCTCGTAAGATTATCACTGGTTGTTCTGGTTACGATAATCTATTTGGTTTAGTTTGGGTATCGATACATCAGTTCGTTTTGGTAGGCCTAAGTTCTTGGTTCGAGTGCACATATCTGTTTCGTGTTTTGTTTGTTTTGTGTTCCGGACTGAAAATGGTAAGTCGGAAAAACTGTATGTTGTCTTGTTTCGGTTGCAACAGTGACTCACGATTGGAGGACTCATGTCTGGTTCCTCCGATTGGGACTCCCCTATATGACTTGTATTGTAAATATGGTGTGGGTCCTATATCTTATAATGAGGTGTGGGTCCGATACACTGAGAAAGATGGTGTCCTTAGTTGGCCACTGCATGGTAGTTTTGAACCCGAAATTCTCGACAATCTAGAAGCGAAATTGTTTAGGAAGAAAGCCCGGCCGGCAATGTTTGATTCTTTCCGTTACTGGCGAAAAGAATCCAAACAGAGAGAAATGAAAAGGTTAAAGAAAGAACAAAAAGAGAAAGAAGAGTTGACTCTAGAACAAGCAACTAAGCAGCTGCAAGTTAACGAGTCAGAGAAAGCCATAGAGGTGGCCATTAGAGAGCACAATTTAGCGATTGACAAGTGCTATCCTGCCTTGCCATCGAAAACAGCTAAGATACTGGAGGATTCTGAAAACGATCCTCTGCTATCTTATTTGTTACGGTCACCTCCACCGTATGCACAAGGTGCTACGGCTCCACCTTTACCGAATGTACAATTGCCGGTTGCTGGACAACCTGGTGTTCCTGCTCCTGTCCCTCAGAATCAGGTTCCTGTACCTCCTGTGGTCAATGTAAATGTTCCTACGGCTCCTCCTCCTCCTGGATTGCCGACTTCTATACCTGTATCTGTCTCGCTTACACCTACTGTTCCACAAACTATCTTCCTCGATACTTCTACTGTTCCGTTATCTGTTCCTACCTCTACTGTGTTCTCTGCGTCTGCGAGTGTGTTGACTCCACTTTCTGTTCGTCGGAGAATCACTGATTCTGTGTCTAACATGCTGTCTCCTTTCTATAAAACTTTAATCAAGACTCCTACTTCCGACTCTGTTCAGAGACGTAGTCAGCTTCCGAGTACTGAGGAACGGGGAATTTTAGATTCCACGGCTCTCAGATGGATTTCGAAGAGTAGGAGATATAGTACGAGAGATGTGCTAGACACGTTTATGCAGTGGAAAGAACCAACGCAACGGTATGTCTTTGACGAGATGTGCTCGTTGTTACGTGAGGAGATAGAAGAAGATGATGTTGAATCAAATCTAGAAGACTTAATTAAGGTTCAGAAAGAGTTTGCTGCAGGAATGATAGTGGGTGATAATATAGAAGAAGCGATGGAACTGATTTTAAGTTATAGGAATGACCCATCACTTCGTTCACCAAGAGATTTAGAGAAAAGCAAAACGAAATTAAGTCGCCAATATCCAATGAGGGAGGTTCCTCCAATTTGGCGCGAAGCTGTGCAAGCGGATAATAATAATGGTATTGTAGCTGCTCCAGCGCAATTCCAAAGGGTGTGGATACACATTCCGTGAAAGCGAGCTGAAGTGTTAGCAGTGAAGCAGGCCTTGCCAGATCCACGTAAGAATCCTGCTGGATACTATAAGGAATTAACACAGACAGTTGAGGCTTGTATAATGAACTTAGCAGACATCGATATGTTATTTGGCAATGTAGTTCCGCAACCAGTGTGGGCTAAAATTCGTAGAGAGGATCATCAAGTTGCCTTAGGTGGTGACTGGGCAGCTATCACTGCAGCGGATGGTCAGCAAGTAGGTGGTGCAAAACCCGAACCCTTAATTGCTAACCTTCCAGGTAGGATAATTGATCTAATGAAGACTCTGATGCCCGCGTTGCGTGTTAATTGGGACAAGTTATCAGCATGCAGGCAGAAGAAAGACGAAAGTGTCTCCGACTTCTTCACGAGGTTCGAAGAGACTTTTGTAGATCATAGTGGTCAGGACATGAGCACAGAAGGAGGGCAAAGACTGTTTGTCGATAAATTTCTGCATAATTTGTTACCTGAATTATGCAATAAATTAAAGGATTCAGAGAGTGCGTGGGCTGTATCCACAACTGCGCAAATACTTGCGACTGCACAGTACTACGAAAACAGGGATAAAGAGGAAAAGGAGAAATCAGATAAGAAAACGAAGGATTTAAAGACTAAAGTTCTTTTGCAGCAGGCGTATCCGCCTCGCACGAATCAGACTAATATGCAACAGGGTTCATATCAAAGGACAGATTATAGAACATCGAGACCTCAATATCAGTGGAACCAATGTGCGTACTGTAAGAAAGAGGGTCACTACAAAAATGAATGTCCAATCTTAGCGCAAAATAATGCAGCAGCAGCTCAGAGAGGTCGTGGTGGTTTTGTGCAAAATTCTAGAGGTCGAGGGCGAGGTACTATGCCTCCACAAACGAATGATCGTCCTTCCAATCACTTTGATCAACGAAATGGACAGTCTACTCAGCAAAATAGATCTCAACAATATCTTGTTGAAGATTATTGTGAAGTGGATGAGGGATTTCAGCAAAATGGGTACTAGGACAGCCATGGACAGAGAGAGGGAGTAGTATCAGTTCCAGTGGATCAGAGTGGGCCTTATGTCGCAGTAGCAACATCAGGTGTAGTCGAACCGTTTCTGTTGGATACTGGTGCCGCAAAAAGTTCTATCATTCATGCGAAACTCCCTGGCGCACCTTTGTCCGGCTCAACAAATGTTTCTGTAGGTTTTTCAGGCGCCCCTGTTTACAACCCGATATCTGGTCCCTTGTCTATTTCTGTTGGACCGTGCCACTTGAAAGCACCCCTGATTTTGACGACAGGTTGTAATGAAAATCTGCTTGGTTTAGATTTGTTAAAACGACTATATGCGACATTGTACTGTTATCCGGAAGGAGTACAGCTTACATTGGGTAAAAACATCACTTCTCCGATGTACTTGTCAATGGATGCACTCCCGCCAGAGCTAAGTTCACTCCCTGATTCTCTTTGGGCGACTGGTCCTAACGATGTAGGCCTTTTAGAAATACCACCATATGTAGTAACTTTGAAAGCAAATGTAAAATTTCCAAGAATTCCTCAATACAAAATATCTAGTGAAGGTGAGCGTGCACTTTTATTGATTGTGCAAGATTTGATTAAGAAAGGTGTGGTTGAAGAAACGAGAGGAAATGTCTGTAACAGTCCTGTACTACCGATTTTGAAACGAACTGATCCTACAAAGCCTCCAGTTTATAGGTTTGTTATCGACCTTAGAGAAGTTAATAAGATTGTAGTCCCGCAGTTTCCTGTAGTCCCAGACATTACTGCCTTGTTAACATTAATTCCTGCTACAGCCACTTGGTTCTCAGTCATCGACTTGAAGAATGCCTTTTTCAGCATTCCGATTGCCGAGGAAAGCAGAGATATTTTTGGCTTCTGTCTAGGAGGTCGAAGTTTCAGATTTAAACGCGCTCCACAAGGCTATTGTGAGAGCCCATCTATTTACAGTCAAGCATTAAAAAGCCAGTTAGATTCCTTTGTCCTTCCTCCAGGTTCTGCTCTAGTACAGTATGTAGACGATCTTTTAGTGGCTGCCGATGACAAGGAAACTTGCAAAGCAGCTACAATTTCGTTATTGCATCATTTGTCTAATTTGAATCACAAGGTATCACCTTCGAAAATGCAATACTGCTGCCAAGAAGTGACCTACCTAGGTCATCTCTTGTCAAAGGAGGGAAGGAAGTTGACCCCAGAGAGAATAAAAGCAATTACGCAGATGAGTGTTCCACGCACACAGAGAGAAGTGCGTGCCTTTTTAGGCATTACCTCTTACTGTAGGCAGTGGATCCCAAATTTTTCTCTTTTAGCAAAACCGTTGGTAGCTTTGACTGGGAAAAATGTTCCGAGTCCGGTGCCATGGTCTGATGAATGTCAAGAAAGTTTTACTGAATTACGAAAAGCATTGTGTTCAGCTCCTGTATTGGGTACACCTGATTACAGTAAGCCATTCACTCTCTATGTTCATGAGAGAGAAGGTTGCGCATTGAGTGTTCTGACACAGAAGTTTGGTGACAAACAACGCCCTTGTGCGTATTTTTCATCAACATTAGATCCGGTAGCTAGAGCGTTGCCTAGTTGTTTGAGAGCTACAGCGGCAGCTGCGGCTTCCATTCGACAATCTGCTGGTTTGGTGATGAACAACATGCTAGTGGTCATGGTTCCTCATGCGGTGGATACACTCATGAATCGAACAAAGACACAACACCTTACCAGTGCGAGACTATCTGGTTACGAGCTGACATTACTAGCGAGTCATATTCAGATCAAAAGATGTAATGTATTGAATCCAGCAACGCTGTTGCCGACTGATCAAGAGTCGAGTGATCCCGAGCCACATGATTGTTGTTTTAAAACGGAGGAAGAGACAAAAGGACGCATTGACTTAAAGGATACTCCGTTATCCGATCCAGATGGCACGCTGTATGTGGACGGGTCATGTTTTAAGTTGGAGAATGGTGATGTGACTGCTGCTTACGCGGTAACGACTTTGAAGACGATTGTGGAGACTGCAAGAGTGAGTCAGAATTCTGCCCAAGCTGCAGAATTAATAGCTCTAACAAGAGCGTGTGTTTTAGCTAAGGGAAAGAGAGTGAATGTCTTTACAGATAGTCAGTACGCATTTGGCTTGGCCCATAGTTTTGGCCGTCTGTGGAGAGAAAGAGGTTTCATTACGTCCCATGGGACTAAGATTCAACATGGTCAGCTAGTTAACGACTTGTTGGAATCTCTAACCTTGCCGACTGAAGTTGCGATTGTAAAGTGCAGTGCTCATAAAGCAATCACGGATGATGTTAGTCGCGGGAATGCTTTTGCTGATGAAACTGCTAAACAGACAGCTAGAGACACGATGAGCAGAATGTATGTTGCTACGTCTGCAAGATGGATTGCTGACTTTGGAATGTGTGAGGATACTATGGAAAGTGTGAAAGAGATTCAGAAAGAAGCAACTGAGGAAGAAAAACGTGTATGGAAAGAAAGTACGGGCAAGTTGGATTCGAATGGGTGTTGGATTGATTTGACAGAACAGCAGCGATGGATGTTGCCTGACGCGTATGTGCTTGCAGTGGTGACAATGGCGCATGGAGTAGCGCATATAAGTTCTAAAGGAATCTGTAAGATGTTGGCTCCGGTCTGGAAGAATGATGGGATCAGTAAGTGTGCAGAGAGAGTGGTGAAAAATTGTATGGTATGCCTGATGCATAATCCTGGCAAGGGAACTCCAACTCCAGCTGGTCACTTCGCTCCTCCTTCCTGCCCCTTTGAAGTGATTCAGTTAGACTTCATTCACATGGATCGCTGTAATAATTTGAAATATGTCCTGGTGGTAGTCTGTGCTTTTTCCAGGTGGATCGAAGCATATCCACTAAAGGACAACACTGCCCTATCAACTGCCAAGATTCTTCTCAAAGAATATTTCCCTAGATTTGGTATGCCACGGATTGTATGGTCAGATAACGGAAGTGAGTTTATAGGGAAAGTTATGCAGAGTGTGTGTGCCGGCCTAGGTCTGAAACAAAAGTTCCACAGTGCGAACCATCCCCAGTCTGCTGGTTTAGTGGAGGGTTACAATGGCACCCTTAAGATGAAACTAGCTAAAATACAAGCATCCACAGGTTTGGCCTGGCCAGACGCACTTCCTTTGGCTTTGTTATCAACGAGAGCAACTGTACATTCTAGAGTGGGGCTTAGCCCCTACGAAATCGTTTTTGGCCGCCCGGCAAATATTTGGGGTGTGCCGAGGCCTAAAGAGTTTTGTTCTCTAGAATATCCTATGTTGATAGACTACCTTTACGACTTGACTGCTAAATTGAGTCTTATTCACCAACAGGTTTTCGATGCTTTACCAAAGCCTCCGGAGAGTCCAGGGCATCAGCTGAAACCGGGAGATTTTGTGGTTATCAGAAATTTCGCGAGGACGAAGAACCTTCAGCCGAGATTCGTCGGCCCCTTTCAAGTCCTACTTGCAACGAGAACAGCAGTTCGTGTGGCTGGCCGCAAGCATTGGGTGCATGCATCCCATGTAAAGCGTGTACCTCTGCCACTTCCTTACGACGACTGGGTGAAGAAGGGAATTGGTTCCTCCGAATTTGAAAGCACGCCAAAATTCATCCCTTTCAGCGATGCCGAATTGATCACTGACACTTCAAGCTCTGACTCTCCTTCAGAAAAGACTCCTTTGAACTCTGAACATTTGTCCCCTGCATCAGAAAGAACTCTGTCATCTGCGAACTTGAACACTGCAACAGCTACCAGTGAAACGCTATTTGCCGATCAGACAGTACCTGCGAAGCAAAGATATAATTTACGAAACCGTAAAATGGACAAATAAAGCAGGCAACTGCCCATTGTGATATTTTGAAATTTTGAACTTTTGCCTTCAGCCAGGAAGTTTGATATTTATTTTGTTGTTTTAAAATTGCCTTGCCGTCTGGGTAGCCGTAGGGTCGTGGCTGTGTGCCTAGTTGAATTTGCAGGGGTCTGACACAAGGTCGATCTTTCTGTTGGTTCTGGGAACTCCCAGGGCTGATAGAGGCATTTTCATCTACGTACACATCATCAGTGGTCGCGAGCGGATTGTAGAAGACGGAGCTTCCTGCGCTGCAACGAGAAAATGTGATTTATGTTCGCAGAAACAGACTTTATAGAATTCTTCACAGCAAATGCTTTTTGATGCAATGTGCCATTACATTCTTGATTGTTTTGATAACGTTGGTGGGTGGAATCATTTTCAGCATAAATTTGATTTTTGTGCCAGTTACTACAGTACCTCCCCTTGATCCTGCTACTTCTACTGTTTCTTCCATACACTCTTTTCACTCGTTTCCCGAACATGAGCAAGCCCGACGCTCAGAGTTCATTAACAACACTTTTGTACAGCTCTTGCATCAACACCAACTGGTAGTTAACACTACAGACTGCTGGGTGTGTGGCTTGATACCCCACACTATGGATAAAGGTATTCCCTATCTGGTTTTGCCTTTCAGCTACAATGGATCATTTCAGGCCCTTCAAACCATCTTTGCTTATGCCCTTGAAACCTATCCTCCACGTCCACCACGTTCCACTAAATATAACTCTGCCAACAAAGCTTTAGTCCAGGGAATTATTGACATGATCAAGGACGTCAATAATACTCCATCTTACCCTAGAGACGAATTGCGAGTGTATTTAAGTTGGAATACTTCAGAGTATCGCCTTAGTTTAGGAGAAAGCAAGCGTAAAAGCTCAACTCCAATCTGGGTCGTACCTCACCGAGGTCAGGTCTGTTTACAAGGGAATGGGAGAAATCCGAGAGCTCAGCTAGGGAGGAGTGAGTGCGTAGAGACTTATGTGTTTCCGGCTAACTCTTCACCTGCCTTTCTTCAATTTGACAGCTGAGCTTCAAGCGGATAGACTCATGACGTTGCAGAACCGTATGGTTCTAGACGTTATCCTTGCAGATCGAGGTGGGGTATGCAGAATGATCCAATCGAGCTGCTGTGTCTTTATTCCTAATAATGCTCCAACAGTCTATGAGGCGATCTCTAAGTTACACAAGATTTCCGACTCTATTCACGTAGACAAGGGAAACTGGTCCTTTATGGAGTGGTTTTGGACTCTGATCTCAGCGTGGGGATGGAAGGTTCTAATGGTCATTGGTGTCATCTTAGTATTCCTGTTCTCATGTTGCCTTATTATCCAGTGTGGTCCTGCTCTGTGTAGTCTTTGTGCTGCAACTTGTCTTAGAAAACCACCTGCGTTTGGAGAAAAGGCACGAGAAAGGATGATGATACAACAGCATGTCACTGACCTGATGAGCATAGAATTAGACTCTGACATAGACTGAGTAATTGCCTATGTAAGGGCAAAAGGAGGGTCTGAGGTTCCGTGACGATTTGAACCCGTGTTTTCAATATTGTCGGAAATACATAATATTGGTATCAGCGAACCGCAAATGATCCATCTAGCATATCCTGGTGTTTTCGCTACACTACGAGCAAGAGCACTCCTTTTATAAACACATTTCTGATCTACCCACGGCATCCATCTTAGATCATGGCCGCCATTTTGTGTTTCTTGCCCTCATTACGCAATAACCTCTGATCACTTCATTTCGATTAAGGACACGTAGCCTTAGCCGGAGATTCACCTCTTTCATGACACGTGCACCTTAAACCAGATCACGCTGTAGCTGCATGACTCGACAAAGACTGCCTCCTCTGCCCGAGGCCAGTCCTGCTAAACTGGTCTTCGTGTCCATTGTCCTGATCACGATTAGGCGGCCGAAGCCGGTAGCCTTGCCCATTTACAACCCACAAACATCCCTTATCCTGCTTTTCTATCTTCTGCACCTGGCTCTGCTCCTTTCCTTCTGGGCCTTTATTAGGGGGAGGTAACGAAATTTACGATGAGGCGGTCCGGGTCTTGAATGAAAAGTTGACATGAGATTATGATGGAAAAGTGGGAACCCCTCGTTCGTAATGTTTTGACATCAGATATTGTCGACGATTCCTGTGTACACCAAATATTTATTGTTTATGACACAAAGGTTTGGGAATGTACTAACGTGTGAAGAATTCGCCTAAAGGCCAAAATTTAGTATATAAGGAGCAACCTTCTTTGTACAATTCGAACAGGCTCCTAGTTACTGCCCATGCGTAGTTTCTGTGACTTCTGTGTCCCTGCAGTAATAAACCTTTGGTCTTTGACGCCACCATCGAGAAGCCCGTGTTTCTGTTCATTTGTGCACCAAGGCAGGTGGAACTCCGGGGTCTTTGGGTGTTGTTCCCTGACACCTCTGGACGGAACCAAAAAGTCCAGAACTCCACACCTTCGGCGTGGCCGTAGCGCGTGGACGCTGCGCGTGGGGGCATTGGCCATAAATGGATGGTGGAAGGGGCGGAGCGTGGGAGGGGCGGCTGGGAGGCGGGAGCAAGGTGCAGGGAGGGTCTGGGACGGGCCGAAAATACACACCAAATGGCGCTCTGGTCAACAAATGCTGCGAGGGTTCCCAACAATGAGGTCAATACTGAAACTGGAGCGCTATGAGGGCAAGAATAGTGCAGGCCAGCAGAGGAAAGCGCTATACAAGTTCAAGCTACTAAGCGCTGTGCAGGCAAAATTATGGAGCACACCACAATTATAATCAAATTGAAATGGATAGCAAGGCACAGCCGCTGTGCAGAGCACGGCGTAGCTAGGTGATCAAATATAATTAATAGCGAGGCAGTATGCAGCAAGCAGGTACGATACCACGAGAGGAGCAGGGGGAGCGATCCGCTTCTGGAGGCAGCAGGGCGGTCACAGCTCTCCCCGAGAGCGAGTGCAGCCTGTAACTCTGTGGGTGGGAGGGGCGGCTGGGAGGCGGGAGCGAGGTGCAGGGAGGGTCTGCTAGAGGCCCCCTGCCTAGGCGCTGGAGGGGTGTGTGCCAACGAGGCCCCTCAAAGGTGCAGCTAGAGACGCTCTGCATAGGCGCTGGAGGGGTGTGTGCTTCAAGGCCCTCTGCATAGGTGCTGGAGGGGTGTGTGCCACGAGGCATTCTGCATAGGCGCCCGTGGGTGTGTGTGCCTCGAGGCCCCTCACAGATGCAGCTAGAGGACATCTGCATAGGTGCTGGAGGGGGGGGTGCCTCGAGGCCCCTCACATATGCAGCTAGAGGCCCTCTGCATAGGCGCTGGAGGAGTGTGTGCCTCGAGGCCCTATTCATAGGTGCAGCAGTGGTGTGTGCTTCGAGGCCCCTCACAGATGCAGCTAGATGCCCGCTGCATAGGAGCTGGAGGGGTTTGTGCCACGAGGCCCCTCACTGGTGTAGCTAGAGGCCCTCTGCATAGGCGCTGGAGGGGTTTGTGCCACGAGGCCACTCACTGATGCAGCTAGAGGCCCTCTGCATAGGCGCTGGAGGGGTGTGTGCCTCAAGTCCTTCTGCAAAGGCGCTGGAGGGGTGTGTGCCACGAGGCCCCTCACAGATGCAGCTAGATGCCCTCTGCTAGGCGCAGGAGGGGTGTGGGCCTCTAGGCCCCTCACAGATGCAGCTCGAGGCCCTCTGAATAGGCGCTGGAGGGGGAGGTCCCACGAGGCCCCTCACAGATGCAGCTAGAGGCCCTCTGCGTAGGCGCAGGAGGGGTGTGTGCCTCGAGGCCCCTCACAAATGCAGCTAGAGGTCTTCTGCATAGGTGTTGGAGGGTTGTGTGCCACGAGGCCCCTCGCAGATGCAGCTAGAGGCCTTCTGCATAGGCGCTGGAGGGGTGTGCGCCTCGAGGCCCTATGCATAGGTGCAGGAGGGGTGTGTGCTTTGAGGCCCCTCACAGATGCAGCTAGATGCCTTCTGCTAGGCGCAGGAGGGGTGTGTGCCTCTAGGCCCCTCACAGATGCAGCTAGAGGCCCTCTGAATAGGCGCTGGAGGGGGAGGTGCCACGAGGCCCCTCACAGATGCAAGTAGAGGCCCTCTGCATAGGCACTGGAGGGGTGTGTGCCTTGAGGCCCTGTGCATAGGCGCTGGAGGGGTGTGTGCCACGAGGCCCTCTGCATAGGCACTGGAGGGGTGTGTGCCACAAGGCCCTCTGCATAGGCGCTGGAGGGGTGTGTGCCTCGAGGCCCTCGGCTAGACGCAGGAGGGGTGTGTGCCTCGATGCCCCTCACACATGCAGCTAGAGGCCCTCTGCATAGGCACTGGAGGGGTGTGTCCCGCAAGGTCCTCTGCATAGGCGCTGGAGGGGTGTGTGCCACGAGGCCCCTCACAGATGAAGCTAGTGGCCCTCTGCATAGGCGCAGGAGGGGGGGTGCCACGAGGCCCCTCACAGATATAGCTAGAGACCCTCTGCAGAGGTGCTGGAGGGGTGTGTGCCTCGAGGCCCCCTGCTTAGGCGCTGGAGGGCTGTGTGTTGCGAGGCCCTCTGCATAAGCGCTAGAGGGGGGCCTCGAGACCCCTCACAGATGCAGCTAGAGGCCCTCTGCATAGGCGCTGGAGGGGGGTGCGCCGCGAGGCATTCTGCATAGGGGCCGGTGGGGGTGTGTGCCTCGAGGCCCCTCACAGATGCAGCTAGAGGAAATCTGCATAGGTGCTGGAGGGGGGGTGCCTCGAGGCCCCTCACAGATACAGCTAGAGGCCCTCTGCATAGGCGCCGGTGGGGGTGTGTGCCTCAAGGCCCCTCACAGATGCAGCTGGAGGCCCTCTGCATAGGCGCTGGAGGGGGATGCCTCGAGGCCCCTCACAGATGCGGCTAGAGGCCCTCTGCATAGGCGCTGGAGGGGTGTGTGCCCCGAGGCCCTATGCATAGGTGCAGGAGGGGTATGTGCTTCGAGGCACCTCACAGATGCAGCTAGATGCCCTCTGCATAGGCGCTGGAGGGGTGTGTACTGCGAGGCCCTCTGCATAGGCGCTGGAGGGGGGTACCATGAGGCCCCTCAGAGATGCAGCTAGAGGCCCTCTGTATAGGCGCTGGAGGGGTGTGTGCCGCGAGGCCCTCTGTATAGACGCTGGAGTGTGTGTGTCACGAGGCCCTTTGCATAAGTGCTGGAGGGGGGCCTCGAGGCCCCTCACAAATGCAGCTAGAGGCCCTCTGCATAGGCACTGGAGGGGTGTGTGCCACGAGGCCCTCTGTATAGGCACTGGATGGGTGTGTGCTGCGAGGCCCTCTGCATAGGCGCTGGAGGGGGGGCCTAGAGGCCCCTCACAGATGCAGCTAGAGGCCCTCTGCATAGGCGCAATAGGGGTGTATGCCTTGAGGCCCCTCACAAATGCAGCTAGAGGCCCTCTGCATAGGCGATGGAGGGGTGTGCGCCACGAGGTCGCTCACAGATGGAGCTAGAGGCCCTCTGCATAGGCGCTGGAGGGGTGTGGGCCTTGAGTCCTTCTGCATAGGCGCTGGAGGGGTGTGTGCCACAAGGCCTTCTGCATAGGTGCTGGAGGGGTGTGTGCCTCGAGGGCCTCTGCTAGGCGCAGGAGGGGTGTATGCCTCTAGGCCCCTCACAGATGAAGCTAGAGGCCCTCTGCATAGGTGCTGGAGGGGGGGTGCCACGAGGCCCCTCACATATGCAGTTATAGGCCCTCTGCATAGGCGCTGGAGGGGTGTGTGCCTCGAGGCCCTCTGCATAGGCGCTGGAGGGGTGTGTGCCACGAGGCCCTCTACATAGGCGCTGGAGGGGTGTGTGCCACGAGGCCCTCTGCATAGGTGCTGGAGGGGTGTGTGCCTCGAGGCCCTCTGCTAGGCGCAGGAGGGGTGTGTGCCTCTAGGCCCTTCACAAATGCAGCTAGAGGCCCTCTGAATAGGTGCTGGAGGGGGGTGGCACGATGCTCCTCACAGATGCAGCTAGAGGCCCTCTGAATAGGCGCAGGAGGGGTGTGTGCCTCGAGGCCCCTCACAAATGCAGCTAGAGGCCTTCTGCATAGGCGTTGGAGGTGTGTGTGCCACCAGGCCCCTGACAGATGCAAGTAGAGGCCCTCTGCATAGGCGCTGGAGGGGTGTGTGCCTCAAGTCCTTCTGCAAAGGCGCTGGAGGGGTGTGTGCCACGAGGCCCCTCACAGATGCAGCTAGATGCCCTCTGTTGGACAGGCCACGTGACGGGCCGCTCTCCCCCGGCTCGACCAAGCCCGAGCCAGTCATACAAGCACCACACCCCACCATTGCACGTCCTACGTCCCCTCAGGGACACCTGCCCCCGAGCACGATAACCTCGTGGGTCCGATCCACGGCCGACCCACGCGCCCAGCCCGGGCCGCCATCTTGGACACTTCGCCACGAGGCCGCCTGGCCCCCGATCGACCTCAACCCTGGGCCTAGCCCGGCCTCAGACATTCCGGCACCACCCTCCACCCAGGAGGTGAGCGAGCTACTTGGCCAGTCAATGGGAGAAAGAGGTGTCGATGGTTCTCCCCCGGCCAGTGCCGCTCGCCCATCGCCTCCCCGGGCGCTGGCTCCACCCCCCTGCTGGGTGTCTGGACTCCCTCATCCCGGACCTCCCGACCTCCAAGTGCGAGGGTCCGGACATCAAAGCACGCCAGCCCTATAACTGGGGCAGCTCCAGAACAGGAAGGCAGTTGTATCTTGGAGTCGAGAGACGAAAGAAGAACTCATCCTGGACGGACTACTGGCGCTGCCGTAGCTCTGTCCTGTGCACCATCATCCTGCCTGGTGGCGCTGCCACAGCCGTCGTAACCTTCATCCTTCACCGTCGTCCGGATCTGCTGGCGAGGCCGCGGACCGTTGTAACTGTCATCTGCATCGGGACCTGCTTGGCTTCTCCACGGCCCGTCGACCATCCTTCATCCATCTCGGGACCTGCTTGGCTTCTCCACGGCCCGTCGACCACCCTTCATCCATCTCGGGACCTGCTTGGCTCCTCCACGGCCCGATCAGCAACCACGCCGAGCTCGAGGATTGAGAGCTATTGAACTCATTGGTAACTAAGACTGTCCCGCTACCCTTTTCCTCAACCAGAGATCAGAACCGAGGGGACCCCTGAGTCCAGACCTCCTTGTATTATATCAACGTAACCTAAGAAGTGCATATAAAGTCTCGTTAACCTTCAATCTTGTGTGGTGTCCGTCTGTGGGGGGGAAGTTACTTATCTGTACAGTCGTTGGAGACGGCTCTCCCTGGAGACCTCTCCCCGTAATCTCGGCCGACCCTCCCGGTCCGTCTAACATTGGTGGCCAGCGGCGCGATCCGAATCACCGCATAACGTACAGAGAGTAGCTCACCCCACAACGAACAACAATGTCGACTAAAGAGAGCGGATCAACTGAGAAGTTCCAAATGGAAAAGCTAGAGGAATACAGCCATCGTGAACTAAAACAGTTCTGCATCGAACTAGGTATCGCTACCACCGGACTAAGTACCAAGGACGATTTTAAGCATGCCCTAGAATCTTGGGCAGAGACCGGGGATGTCGAAGCCCCGGAGCAAAGCACCGCGAAAAAGACCAACACGGCCCCTGAAGAGCAAAGAACGGGTCTCTCGCAAGACGAGATCCAAGAAAGAGAAAAAGCCCGACTACACGAACTTGAAATGGCCCGACTCAAGATGGACATAGAACTCAAATTGGCCGAGCAAAAAATAAACTTAGAGCACCTTCGCCTCCGAGAAGAAAGAGAGGAGAAACAGAGGCAAAGGGAGCTCGAGGAAAAAAGACTAACGTACGAGCACGAGCGGAACCTAGCCGAGATCAACCTGCGCAAACAGAATAAAGAATTAGGGGTGCCCGACAGACCGTCCACCCCCGGGACCACGGACAAAAAAGTGCACATCCCCAAGGATGTGGTCCGAGAATATTTTCGAGAAGACGACATCCAGCAATGGTTTAAAGCATATGAAATCGCGATGACTGCGCACCGGATCAATAGAGCCGACTGGGGAGCCGGCCTATGGGGCAAATTCCTCAATGAGGGCCGCGATACTCTGTTACAGCTCCCAGACCACCAGATGACCTCCTACGACCATATGAAGGCGGCCCTCCTCACTCGCTATGGCCTCACGCCCGAGATGTACCGTCAGAGGTTCCGAGACTGCACACGCATTCCAGGTACAACTTGGGTGGACTATGTAACGTACTTTAGCCGAGCCTTCGAAGGCTGGATCAGAGGGAACAACGTCACGACCTACGAGCAGTTGTTCAATCTGATGGTATGGGAGCATCTGTCCAACAACTGCTTCATTGAACTACGCCAACACCTCCTCGACAGCAAGTTAACCGATCCCCGGCAGCTCGCAGCCGAAGCTGACCGGTGGGAGATCACCCGAGTGGGCCGGAATGGGTCCTACGAGCAGAACAGGAACAACAATGGTCACCACCGATCCAGAGGAGGAGGAGGGGGCCAAGGACGAGGAAGAGACAACACTCCGGCCGCCACCACTACCAGCACCACCCCCCCGGCCAACCGGGGCAGCACCCCGGCGCGACCGGGATACAGAGCCAATGTTACATGTCACCGATGCCAACGAGTCGGCCACTATGCAAATGACCCAAGCTGCCCGCAGTATCAGAGCCCAAGACCCCGCCAGGTGACCGCCGCGGCACTAGGGGAAGAACAGATCTCCGAGGAACAAGAAACAGACGAGCAAGAGTATCAAGGGTGGGAGCCAGCCGCCATGACTCTCGCGTGCTTAGGGGGAAGAGACATGGTCCCGCGGGTCCCCCTACCCGCTAACACCCAGAAGTACGGCCAATGGGTGAGCATCAATGGACAACGGGCCGAAGCCCTTCGAGACACCGGGGCCAGTGTGACAGCCGTCCGCTGTCATCTGGTGACCCCAGAGCAATATCTACCGAACATTCTCTGCCCTGTACGATCAGCCGACAACTCGGAGAGTCTGTGTCGGATGGCCTGCGTCCCCTTTGAGTGGGGAGGGGTCTCCGGCATGTTGAAAGTAACGGTCCGAGACGACGCCCCCGTGGACTGCCTCCTCGGAAATGACCTGGAAAGCTCCCCGTGGGCAGCCGTGGAGCGAAAAGAACACTTGGGGATGTTGGGCGTCCCAGACTGGGCGTGCGTCACCACCCGGTCTATGGCCGCCCGTGCCAACCATCACCCGGAAGAACCAGAATGGCCGGCGCCTCCGCCTCCGGTCGCCCCCGCCGAGACCCCCGACCAGTGCATCCCCCTCGAACCTGCTCAACCTTCCGACCTTGCTAATCTCGACCAGTGGGCTCAAGAAGGGGGGCCCACACAAGAACAATTTCGTCAGGAGCAGAAGACCTGTCCCTCCCTTGAGGGACTCCGACAACAAGCGCTCGCCCAAAGCGCAGGGGATACCTCCGGAGCTCATTGGGTCTACTGGGACAATGACCTACTGTACAGCGAGCAACGAATCGCCGAGCTGGGGGCCAACCGAGTACTAGTGGTGCCACTCCGCTTTAGAGACTTCCTGCTAAATCTGGCCCACGATGTCCCCCTGGCAGGGCACCTGGGACAAGATAAAACCTACAGCCGCCTAGTGACCCACTTCTTCTGGCCAAAAATGAGAAACGATGTGCACCAGCATTGCCGATCTTGCCCCACGTGCCAAGCCAGTGGGAAGAGCGGCCGCAAATTAAAGGCCCCCCTGCAACCCTTTCCCGTAGTCACAACCCCATTTGAGAGGGTCGGAATAGACATTGTGGGACCCCTAGACCCACGTACAAGACAAGGCCATCGTTTCATCCTAGTACTAGTGGACCACGCCACCCGCTACCCTGAGGCTATTCCTCTCCGGACCGTCACAGCCCCAGTGGTCGGCAGGGCCCTGATGGGGATCTTCTCCCGTGTGGGGTTCCCCCGAGAAGTCGTCAGTGACAGAGGCACGAACTTTATTTCCAAATACATGAAGTCCCTCTGGCAACAGTGTGGGGTCACCTACCGCTTCACGACCCCCTATCACCCCCAAGGAAACGGACTTGTTGAGCGGTTCAATCGCACACTAAAAGGGATGATCGGGGGATTGGAAGAACCCCTCCGTCGCCAGTGGGACGTGCTGCTGCCGTGCCTCCTCTTCGCCTACCGGGAGGTCCCACAGAAGTCCCTAGGCTTCAGCCCATTCGAGCTGCTCTATGGGCACCCAGTACGGGGGCCACTCAGCCTGATCAAAGAAGGCTGGGAGTTGCCTCCGGCCAAGAGTCCTCCAGATGTCTTCCGGTACCTCCTCACCCTCCGCAACCAGTCCCAGCGGTTCAGAGACCTAGCGAAAGCCAACCTAGAGGCCAGTCAAGAGGACATGAAGAGATGGTATGACCAGAACGCCTCATCTATTGAATTCGAGCCGGGGCAACAGGTCTGGGTAATGTCCCCCACAGAACCGTGCGCTCTCCAAGACAAATGGACGGGACCCTTCAAGGTAATCGAGCGCAAGGGACCCGCCACCTATCTGATCGATATGGAGTCCGCCCGGAATCCGCTCCGAGTCCTCCACACCAACAGACTGAAACCCCACTTTGCACGAACAGAACTCAGCCTCTTGATGGCCACAGACAACGGGGTTGAGGACGACTCCGAGCCTCTCCCTGACCTCTTGCGGACCCAGGAGCAAGACGGCTCCGTGGATGGGGTCCGACTCTCGGAGACCCTCACCCAGGAACAACGCCAAGAGTGCCAAGCCCTCCTATCACGATTTGCCAGCCTGTTCTCCCTCACCCCAGGTGTCACTTCCTGGTGTGTGCACGATGTGGACACCGGAGACAGCCCTCCTATCCGCCACCGGGCCTACCGCGTACCTGATCGGGTACGGGCCTGCATCCAGGCGGAAGTAACTAAGATGCTCACGCTCGGGGTCATCGAGCCCTCCGACAGTCCATGGGCCAGCCCGGTCGTACTGGTCCCCAAAGCAGCCGCCCCCGGAACCACACCCGAACTCCGGTTCTGTGTCGACTACCGGGGCCTGAATGAAGTCACCAGAACGGACGCACACCCCATCCCCCGGGCAGATGAACTGGTCGACCGAATGGGCGCTGCCCGCTACCTCAGCATCTTCGATCTAACGGCAGGCTATTGGCAGATCGGCCTCACACCCCGAGCACAAGAACGTTCTGCCTTCTCCACCCCCGATGGCCACTATCACTTCACGGTCATGCCCTTCGGCATGAAAAATGCCCCAGCGACTTTCCAACGGCTCGTCAATCAGGTCCTGGCGGGGCTCGAAGAGTTCAGCGCCGCCTACCTGGACGACATCGCTGTGTACAGCCACCACTGGACCGAGCACCTCCACCACCTCCAAGCAGTGTTGCAAGCCCTTCAGCGAGCTGGCCTCACGATCAAGGCCAGCAAATGTCAAATTGGACAAGGGTCAGTGACCTACCTCGGACACCAAGTGGGAAGCGGTCTAGTGGCCCCTCTTCAACTGAAAATTGCCGCCATCCAGAACTGGCAACCCCCTAACACTCAAACTGAGGTGCGAGCCTTCCTGGGCCTCACGGGCTACTACCGAAGGTTCGTGAAAGACTATGGTACCATCGTGGGGCCTCTCACCGAACTCACGTCGAAAAATCAGCCCAAGAAGGTGAACTGGACCCCAGAGTGTCAAGCGGCCTTCGAACAGCTAAAGGCCGCCATGTGTTCCGCTCCTGTACTCCAGGCCCCAGACTACAGCCGGGAGTTCGTCGTCCAGACGGACGCCTCCGACCAGGGCATTGGGGCGGTCCTGTCCCAGGTGAACACCGAAGGCCTTGATCAACCGGTGGCCTTCATCAGCCGGAGACTCCTACCCCGGGAGCAACGCTGGAGCACCATAGAGAGGGAAGCCTTCGCTGTGGTATGGGCCCTCAAGAAGCTCCGACCCTACCTTTTTGGCACCCACTTCCGGGTGCAGACTGACCACCGACCCCTGCAGTGGTTGATGCATATGCGGGGGGAAAACCCAAAACTGCTACGCTGGTCCATCTCCTTGCAAGGTATGGACTTTACCGTTGAACACCGGCCTGGGTCTGACCACGCCAACGCGGATGGCCTGTCCCGGTTTTTCCGCCTCGACGAAGAGAGTCCCCAAGAGGATGGGTAACTCTCCCCGCCTTCAGCTGGGGGGGACGCATGTTGGACAGGCCACGTGACGGGCCGCTCTCCCCCGGCTCGACCAAGCCCGAGCCAGTCATACAAGCACCACACCCCACCATTGCACGTCCTACGTCCCCTCAGGGACACCTGCCCCCGAGCATGATAACCTCGTGGGTCCGATCCACGGCCGACCCACGCGCCCAGCCCGGGCCGCCATCTTGGACACTTCGCCACGAGGCCGCCTGGCCCCCGATCGACCTCAACCCTGGGCCTAGCCCGGCCTCAGACATTCCGGCACCACCCTCCACCCAGGAGGTGAGCGAGCTACTTGGCCAGTCAATGGGAGAAAGAGGTGTCGATGGTTCTCCCCCGGCCAGTGCCGCTCGCCCATCGCCTCCCCGGGCGCTGGCTCCACCCCCCTGCTGGGTGTCTGGACTCCCTCATCCCGGACCTCCCGACCTCCAAGTGCGAGGGTCCGGACATCAAAGCACGCCAGCCCTATAACTGGGGCAGCTCCAGAACAGGAAGGCAGTTGTATCTTGGAGTCGAGAGACGAAAGAAGAACTCATCCTGGACGGACTACTGGCGCTGCCGTAGCTCTGTCCTGTGCACCATCATCCTGCCTGGTGGCGCTGCCACAGCCGTCGTAACCTTCATCCTTCACCGTCGTCCGGATCTGCTGGCGAGGCCGCGGACCGTTGTAACTGTCATCTGCATCGGGACCTGCTTGGCTTCTCCACGGCCCGTCGACCATCCTTCATCCATCTCGGGACCTGCTTGGCTTCTCCACGGCCCGTCGACCACCCTTCATCCATCTCGGGACCTGCTTGGCTCCTCCACGGCCCGATCAGCAACCACGCCGAGCTCGAGGATTGAGAGCTATTGAACTCATTGGTAACTAAGACTGTCCCGCTACCCTTTTCCTCAACCAGAGATCAGAACCGAGGGGACCCCTGAGTCCAGACCTCCTTGTATTATATCAACGTAACCTAAGAAGTGCATATAAAGTCTCGTTAACCTTCAATCTTGTGTGGTGTCCGTCTGTGGGGGGGAAGTTACTTATCTGTACAGTCGTTGGAGACGGCTCTCCCTGGAGACCTCTCCCCGTAATCTCGGCCGACCCTCCCGGTCCGTCTAACACCCTCTGCTAGGCGCAGGAGGGGTGTGGGCCTCTAGGCCCCTCACAGATGCAGCTCGAGGCCCTCTGAATAGGCGCTGGAGGGGGAGGTCCCACGAGGCCCCTCACAGATGCAGCTAGAGGCCATCTGCGTAGGCGCAGGAGGGGTGTGTGCCTCGAGGCCCCTCACAAATGCAGCTAGAGGTCTTCTGCATAGGTGTTGGAGGGTTGTGTGCCACGAGGCCCCTCGCAGATGCAGCTAGAGGCCTTCTGCATAGGCGCTGGAGGGGTGTGCGCCTCGAGGCCCTATGCATAGGTGCAGGAGGGGTGTGTGCTTTGAGGCCCCTCACAGATGCAGCTAGATGCCTTCTGCTAGGCGCAGGAGGGGTGTGTGCCTCTAGGCCCCTCACAGATGCAGCTAGAGGCCCTCTGAATAGGCGCTGGAGGGGGAGGTGCCACGAGGCCCCTCACAGATGCAAGTAGAGGCCCTCTGCATAGGCACTGGAGGGGTGTGTGCCTTGAGGCCCTGTGCATAGGCGCTGGAGGGGTGTGTGCCACGAGGCCCTCTGCATAGGCACTGGAGGGGTGTGTGCCACGAGGCCCTCTGCATAGGCGCTGGAGGGGTGTGTGCCTCGAGGCCCTCGGCTAGACGCAGGAGGGGTGTGTGCCTCGATGCCCCTCACACATGCAGCTAGAGGCCCTCTGCATAGGCACTGGAGGGGTGTGTCCCGCAAGGTCCTCTGCATAGGCGCTGGAGGGGTGTGTGCCACGAGGCCCCTCACAGATGAAGCTAGTGGCCCTCTGCATAGGCGCAGGAGGGGGGGTGCCACGAGGCCCCTCACAGATATAGCTAGAGACCCTCTGCAGAGGTGCTGGAGGGGTGTGTGCCTCGAGGCCCCCTGCTTAGGCGCTGGAGGGCTGTGTGTTGCGAGGCCCTCTGCATAAGCGCTAGAGGGGGGCCTCGAGACCCCTCACAGATGCAGCTAGAGGCCCTCTGCATAGGCGCTGGAGGGGGGTGCGCCGCGAGGCATTCTGCATAGGGGCCGGTGGGGGTGTGTGCCTCGAGGCCCCTCACAGATGCAGCTAGAGGAAATCTGCATAGGTGCTGGAGGGGGGGTGCCTCGAGGCCCCTCACAGATACAGCTAGAGGCCCTCTGCATAGGCGCCGGTGGGGGTGTGTGCCTCAAGGCCCCTCACAGATGCAGCTGGAGGCCCTCTGCATAGGCGCTGGAGGGGGATGCCTCGAGGCCCCTCACAGATGCGGCTAGAGGCCCTCTGCATAGGCGCTGGAGGGGTGTGTGCCCCGAGGCCCTATGCATAGGTGCAGGAGGGGTATGTGCTTCGAGGCACCTCACAGATGCAGCTAGATGCCCTCTGCATAGGCGCTGGAGGGGTGTGTACTGCGAGGCCCTCTGCATAGGCGCTGGAGGGGGGTACCATGAGGCCCCTCAGAGATGCAGCTAGAGGCCCTCTGTATAGGCGCTGGAGGGGTGTGTGCCGCGAGGCCCTCTGTATAGACGCTGGAGTGTGTGTGTCACGAGGCCCTTTGCATAAGTGCTGGAGGGGGGCCTCGAGGCCCCTCACAAATGCAGCTAGAGGCCCTCTGCATAGGCACTGGAGGGGTGTGTGCCACGAGGCCCTCTGTATAGGCACTGGATGGGTGTGTGCTGCGAGGCCCTCTGCATAGGCGCTGGAGGGGGGGCCTAGAGGCCCCTCACAGATGCAGCTAGAGGCCCTCTGCATAGGCGCAATAGGGGTGTATGCCTTGAGGCCCCTCACAAATGCAGCTAGAGGCCCTCTGCATAGGCGATGGAGGGGTGTGCGCCACGAGGTCGCTCACAGATGGAGCTAGAGGCCCTCTGCATAGGCGCTGGAGGGGTGTGGGCCTTGAGTCCTTCTGCATAGGCGCTGGAGGGGTGTGTGCCACAAGGCCTTCTGCATAGGTGCTGGAGGGGTGTGTGCCTCGAGGGCCTCTGCTAGGCGCAGGAGGGGTGTATGCCTCTAGGCCCCTCACAGATGAAGCTAGAGGCCCTCTGCATAGGTGCTGGAGGGGGGGTGCCACGAGGCCCCTCACATATGCAGTTATAGGCCCTCTGCATAGGCGCTGGAGGGGTGTGTGCCTCGAGGCCCTCTGCATAGGCGCTGGAGGGGTGTGTGCCACGAGGCCCTCTACATAGGCGCTGGAGGGGTGTGTGCCACGAGGCCCTCTGCATAGGTGCTGGAGGGGTGTGTGCCTCGAGGCCCTCTGCTAGGCGCAGGAGGGGTGTGTGCCTCTAGGCCCTTCACAAATGCAGCTAGAGGCCCTCTGAATAGGTGCTGGAGGGGGGTGGCACGATGCTCCTCACAGATGCAGCTAGAGGCCCTCTGAATAGGCGCAGGAGGGGTGTGTGCCTCGAGGCCCCTCACAAATGCAGCTAGAGGCCTTCTGCATAGGCGTTGGAGGTGTGTGTGCCACCAGGCCCCTGACAGATGCAAGTAGAGGCCCTCTGCATAGGCGCTGGAGGGGTGTGTGCTTCGAGGCCCTCTGCATAGGCGCTGGTGTGGTGTGTGCCACGAGTCCCTCTGCATAGGCGCTGGAGGGATGTGTGCCTTGAGGCCCTCTGCTAGGCGCAGGAGGGGTGTGTGCCTCGATTCCCCTCACAGATGCAGCTAGAGGCCCTCTGCATAGGCACTGGAGGGGTGTGTTCCGCAAGGCCCTCTGCATAGGTGCTGGAGGGGTGTGTGACACGAGGCCCCTCACAGATGAAGCTAGTGGCCCTCTGCATAGGCGCAGGAGGGGGGGTGCCACGAGGCCCCTCACAGATGCAGCTAGAGGCCCTCTGCAGAGGCGCTGGAGGGGTGTGTGCCTCTAGGCCTTCTGCATAGGCGCTGGAGGGGTGTGTGTTGCGAGGCCCTCTGCATAAGCGCTAGAGGGGGGCCTCGATGCCCCTCACAGATGCAGCTAGAGGCCCTCTGCATAGGCACTGGAGGGGTGTGTCCCGCAAGGCCCTCTGCATAGGCGCTGAAGGGGTGTGTGCCACGAGGCCCCTCACAGATGTAGCTAGTGGCCCTCTGCATAGGCGCAGGAGGGGGGGTGCCACGAGGCCCCTCATAGATGCAGCTAGAGGCCCTCTGCATAGGCGCTGGAGGGGGGTGCATAGGCGCTGGAGGGAGTGTGTGCCTTGATGCCCTCCACATAGGGACTTGAGGGTTGTGTGCCACGAGGCCCTCTGCATAGGCACTTGAGGGGTGTGTGCCACGAGGCCCTCTGCATAGGCCCTGCAGTGGTGTGTGCCATGAGGCCCTCTGCATAGGCACTGGAGGGCTGTTTGCCGCTAGGCCGTCTGCATCGGAGCTGGGGGTGTGTGCCTCGAAGCCCCTCAAAGGTGCAACTAGAGGCCCCCTGCATAGGCGTTGGAGGGGTGTGTGCCAACGAGGGCCCTCAAAGGTGCAGCTAGAGACCCTCTGCATAGGCGCTGTAGGGGTGTGTGCTTTGAGGCCCTCTGCATAGGTGCGGGAGGGGTGTGTGCCACGAGGCACTCTGCATAGGCGCAGGAGGGGTGTTTGCCTCGAGGCCCCTCAGAAATGCAGCTAGAGGCCCTCTGCAAAGGAGCTGGAGGGGTTTGTGCCACGAGGCCCCTCACAGATGCAGCTAGTGGCCATCTGCATAGGCACTGGAGGGGTGTGCACCACGAGGCACTCTGCATAGGCGCAGGAGGGGTGTTTGCCTCGAGGCCCCTCAGAAATGCAGCTAGAGGCCCTCTGCAAAGGAGCTGGAGGGGTTTGTGCCACGAGGCCCCTCACTGGTGTAGCTAGAGGCCCTCTGCATAGGCGCTGGAGGGGTTTGTGCCACGAGGCCACTCACTGATGCAGCTAGAGGCCCTCTGCATAGGCGCTGGAGGGGTGTGTGCCTCGAGTCCTTCTGCAAAGGCGCTGGAGGGGTGTGTGCCACGAGGCCCCTCACAGATGCAGCTAGATGCCCTCTGCTAGGCGCAGGAGGGGTGTGGGCCTCTAGGCCCCTCACAGATGCAGCTCGAGGCCCTCTGAATAGGCGCTGGAGGGGGAGGTCCCACGAGGCCCCTCACAGATGCAGCTAGAGGCCCTCTACATAGGCGCAGGAGGGGTGTGTGCCTCGAGGCCCCTCACAAATGCAGCTAGAGGTCTTCTGCATAGGTGTTGGAGGGTTGTGTGCCACGAGGCCCCTCACAGATGCAGCTAGAGGCCCTCTGCATAGGTGCTGGAGAGGTGTGTGCCTCGAGGCCCTATGCATAGGTGCAGGAGGGGTGTGTGCTTCGAGGCCCCTCACAGATGCAGCTAGATGCCTTCTGCTAGGCGCAGGAGGGGTGTGTGCCTCTAGGCCCCTCACAGATACAGCTAGATGCCTTCTGCTAGGCGCAGGAGGGGTGTGTGCCTCTAGGCCCCTCACAGATGCAGCTAGAGGCCCTCTGAATAGGCGCTGGAGGGGGAGGTGCCACGAGGCCCCTCACAGATGCAAGTAGAGGCCCTCTGCATAGGCACTGGAGGGGTGTGTGCCTTGAGGCCCTGTGCATAGGCGCTGGAGGGGTGTGTGCCACGAGGCCCTCTGCATAGGCGCTGGAGGGGTGTGTGCCACGAGGCCCTCTGCATAGGCGCTGGAGGGGTGTGTGCCTCGAGGCCCTCGGCTAGATGCAGGAGGGGTGTGTGCCTCGATGCCCCTCACACATGCAGCTAGAGGCCCTCTGCATAGGCACTGGAGGGGTGTGTCCCGCAAGGTCCTCTGCATAGGCGCTGGAGGGGTGTGTGCCATGAGGCCCCTCACAGATGAAGCTAGTGGCCCTCTGCATAAGCGTAGGAGGGGGGTGCCACGAGGCCCCTCACAGATATAGCTAGAGGCCCTCTGCAGAGGTGCTGGAGGGGTGTGTGTTGCGAGGCCCTCTGCATAAGCGCTAGAGGGGGGCCTCGAGACCCCTCACAGATGCAGCTAGAGGCCCTCTGCATAGGCGCTGGAGGGGGGTGCGCCGCGAGGCATTCTGCATAGGGGCCGGTGGGGGTGTGTGCCTCGAGGCCCCTCACAGATGCAGCTAGAGGAAATCTGCATAGGTGCTGGAGGGGGGGTGCCTCGAGGCCCCTCACAGATACAGCTAGAGGCCCTCTGCATAGGCGCCGGTGGGGGTGTGTGCCTCAAGGCCCCTCACAGATGCAGCTGGAGGCCCTCTGCATAGGCGCTGGAGGGGGATGCCTCGAGGCCCCTCACAGATGCGGCTAGAGGCCCTCTGCATAGGCGCTGGAGGGGTGTGTGCCCCGAGGCCCTATGCATAGGTGCAGGAGGGGTATGTGCTTCGAGGCACCTCACAGATGCAGCTAGATGCCCTCTGCATAGGCGCTGGAGGGGTGTATACTGCGAGGCCCTCTGCATAGGCGCTGGAGGGGGGTACCATGAGGCCCCTCAGAGATGCAGCTAGAGGCCCTCTGTATAGGCGCTGGAGGGGTGTGTGCCGCGAGGCCCTCTGTATAGACGCTGGAGTGTGGTGTCACGAGGCCCTTTGCATAAGTGCTGGAGGGGGGCCTCGAGGCCCCTCACAAATGCAGCTAGAGGCCCTCTGCATAGGCACTGGAGGGGTGTGTGCCACGAGGCCCTCTGTATAGGCACTGGATGGGTGTGTGCTGCGAGGCCCTCTGCATAGGCGCTGGAGGGGGGGGCCTAGAGGCCCCTCACAGATGCAGCTAGAGGCCCTCTGCATAGGCGCAGGAGGGGTGTATGCCTTAAGGCCCCTCACAAATGCAGCCAGAGGCCCTCTGCATAGGCGATTGAGGGGTGTGCGCCACGAGGTCGCTCACAGATGGAGCTAGAGGCCCTCTGCATAGGCGCTGGAGGGGTGTGTGCCTCGAGGCCCTCGGCTAGATGCAGGAGGGGTGTGTGCCTCGATGCCCCTCACACATGCAGCTAGAGGCCCTCTGCATAGGCACTGGAGGGGTGTGTCCCGCAAGGTCCTCTGCATAGGCGCTGGAGGGGTGTGTGCCATGAGGCCCCTCACAGATGAAGCTAGTGGCCCTCTGCATAAGCGTAGGAGGGGGGGTGCCACGAGGCCCCTCACAGATATAGCTAGAGGCCCTCTGCAGAGGTGCTGGAGGGGTGTGTGCCTCGAGGCCCCCTGCTTAGGCGCTGGAGGGGTGTGTGTTGCGAGGCCCTCTGCATAAGCGCTAGAGGGGGGCCTCGAGACCCCTCACAGATGCAGCTAGAGGCCCTCTGCATAGGCGCTGGAGGGGGGTGCGCCGCGAGGCATTCTGCATAGGGGCCGGTGGGGGTGTGTGCCTCGAGGCCCCTCACAGATACAGCTAGAGGCCCTCTGCATAGGCGCCGGTGGGGGTGTGTGCCTCAAGGCCCCTCACAGATGCAGCTGGAGGCCCTCTGCATAGGCGCCGGTGGGGGTGTGTGCCTCGAGGCCCCTCACAGATGCGGCTAGAGGCCCTCTGCATAGGCGCTGGAGGGGTGTGTGCCCCGAGGCCCTATGCATAGGTGCAGGAGGGGTATGTGCTTCGAGGCACATCACAGATGCAGCTAGATGCCCTCTGCATAGGCGCTGGAGGGGTGTGTACTGCGAGGCCCTCTGCATAGGCGCTGGAGGGGGGTACCATGAGGCCCCTCAGAGATGCAGCTAGAGGCCCTCTGTATAGGCGCTGGAGGGGTGTGTGCCGCGAGGCCCTCTGTATAGACGCTGGAGTGTGGTGTCACGAGGCCCTTTGCATAAGTGCTGGAGGGGGGCCTCGAGGCCCCTCACAAATGCAGCTAGAGGCCCTCTGCATAGGCACTGGAGGGGTGTGTGCCACGAGGCCCTCTGTATAGGCACTGGATGGGTGTGTGCTGCGAGGCCCTCTGCATAGGCGCTGGAGGGGGGGGCCTAGAGGCCCCTCACAGATGCAGCTAGAGGCCCTCTGCATAGGCGCAGGAGGGGTGTATGCCTTGAGGCCCCTCACAAATGCAGCTAGAGGCCCTCTGCATAGGCGATGGCGGGGTGTGTGCCACGAGGTCGCTCACAGATGGAGCTAGAGGCCCTCTGCATAGGCGCTGGAGGGGTGTGGGCCTTGAGTCCTTCTGCATAGGCGCTGGAGGGGTGTGTGCCACAAGGCCTTCTGCATAGGTGCTGGAGGGGTGTGTGCCTCGAGGGCCTCTGCTAGGCGCAGGAGGGGTGTATGCCTCTAGGCCCCTCACAGATGCAGCTAGAGGCCCTCTGCATAGGTGCTGGAGGGGGGGTGCCACGAGGCCCCTCACATATGCAGTTATAGGCCCTCTGCATAGGCGCTGGAGGGGTGTGTGCCTCGAGGCCCTCTGCATAGGCGCTGGAGGGGTGTGTGCCACGAGGCCCTCTACATAGGCGCTGGAGGGGTGTGTGCCACGAGGCCCTCTGCATAGGTGCTGGAGGGGTGTGTGCCTCGAGGCCCTCTGCTAGGCGCAGGAGGGGTGTGTGCCTCTAGGCCCTTCACAAATGCAGCTAGAGGCCCTCTGAATAGGTGCTGGAGGGGGGTGGCATGATGCTCCTCACAGATGCAGCTAGAGGCCCTCTGAATAGGCGCAGGAGGAGTGTGTGCCTCGAGGCCCCTCACAAATGCAGCTAGAGGCCTTCTGCATAGGCGTTGGAGGTGTGTGTGCCACGAGGCCCCTGACAGATGCAAGTAGAGGCCCTCTGCATAGGCGCTGGAGGGGTGTGTGCTTCGAGGCCCTCTGCATAGGCGCTGGTGTGGTGTGTGCCACGAGGCCCTCTGCATAGGCGCTGGAGGGATGTGTGCCTTGAGGCCCTCTGCTAGGCGCAGGAGGGGTGTGTGCCTCGAGGCCCCTCAGAAATGCAGCTAGAGGCCCTCTGCAAAGGAGCTGGAGGGGTTTGTGCCACGAGGCCCCTCACTGGTGTAGCTAGAGGCCCTCTGCATAGGCACTGGAGGGGTTTGTGCCACGAGGCCACTCACTGATGCAGCTAGAGGCCCTCTGCATAGGCGCTGGAGGGGTGTGTGCCTCGAGTCCTTCTGCAAAGGCGCTGGAGGGGTGTGTGCCACGAGGCCCCTCACAGATACAGCTAGATGCCTTCTGCTAGGCGCAGGAGGGGTGTGTGCCTCTAGGCCCCTCACAGATGCAGCTAGAGGCCCTCTGAATAGGCGCTGGAGGGGGAGGTGCCACGAGGCCCCTCACAGATGCAAGTAGAGGCCCTCTGCATAGGCACTGGAGGGGTGTGTGCCTTGAGGCCCTGTGCATAGGCGCTGGAGGGGTGTGTGCCACGAGGCCCTCTGCATAGGCGCTGGAGGGGTGTGTGCCACGAGGCCCTCTGCATAGGCGCTGGAGGGGTGTGTGCCTCGAGGCCCTCGGCTCGACGCAGGAGGGGTGTGTGCCTCGATGCCCCTCACACATGCAGCTAGAGGCCCTCTGCATAGGCACTGGAGGGGTGTGTGCCACGAGGCCCCTCACAGATGAAGCTAGTGGCCCTCTGCATAAGCGCAGGAGGGGGGTGCCACGAGGCCCCTCACAGATATAGCTAGAGGCCCTCTGCAGAGGTGCTGGAGGGGTGTGTGCCTCGAGGCCCCCTGCTTAGGCGCTGGAGGGGTGTGTGTTGCGAGGCCCTCTGAATAAGCGCTAGAGGGGGGCCTCAAGACCCCTCACAGATGCAGCTAGAGGCCCTCTGCATAGGCGCTGGAGGGGGGTGCGCCGCGAGGCATTCTGCATAGGGGCCGGTGGGGGTGTGTGCCTTGAGGCCCCTCACAGATGCAGCTAGAGGAAATCTGCATAGGTGCTGGAGGGGGGGTGCCTCGAGGCCCCTCACAGATACAGCTAGAGGCCCTCTGCATAGGCGCCGGTGGGGGTGTGTGCCTCAAGGCCCCTCACAGATGCAGCTGGAGGCCCTCTGCATAGGCGCTGGAGGGGGATGCCTCGAGGCCCCTCACAGATGCGGCTAGAGGCCCTCTGCATAGGCGCTGGAGGGGTGTGTGCCCCGAGGCCCTATGCATAGGTGCAGGAGGGGTATGTGCTTCGAGGCACCTCACAGATGCAGCTAGATGCCCTCTGCATAGGCGCTGGAGGGGTGTGTACTGCGAGGCCCTCTGCATAGGCGCTGGAGGGGGGTACCATGAGGCCCTCAGAGATGCAGCTAGAGGCCCTCTGTATAGGCGCTGGAGGGGTGTGTGCCGCGAGGCCCTCTGTATAGACGCTGGAGTGTGTGTGTCACGAGGCTCTTTGCATAAGTGCTGGAGGGGGGCCTCGAGGCCCCTCACAAATGCAGCTAGAGGCCCTCTGCATAGGCACTGGAGGGGTGTGTGCCACGAGGCCCTCTGTATAGGCACTGGATGGGTGTGTGCTGCGAGGCCCTCTGCATAGGCGCTGGAGGGGGGGGCCTAGAGGCCCCTCACAGATGCAGCTAGAGGCCCTCTGCATAGGCGCAGGAGGGGTGTATGCCTTGAGGCCCCTCACAAATGCAGCTAGAGGCCCTCTGCATAGGCGATTGAGGGGTGTGCGCCACGAGGTCGCTCACAGATGGAGCTAGAGGCCCTCTGCATAGGCGCTGGAGGGGTGTGGGCCTTGAGTCCTTCTGCATAGGCGCTGGAGGGGTGTGTGCCACAAGGCCTTCTGCATAGGTGCTGGAGGGGTGTGTGCCTCGAGGGCCTCTGCTAGGCGCAGGAGGGGTGTATGCCTCTAGGCCCCTCACAGATGCAGCTAGAGGCCCTCTGCATAGGTGCTGTAGGGGGGGTGCCACGAGGCCCCTCACATATGCAGTTATAGGCCCTCTGCATAGGCGCTGGAGGGGTGTGTGCCTCGAGGCCCTCTACATAGGCGCTGGAGGGGTGTGTGCCACGAGGCCCTCTACATAGGCGCTAGAGGGGTGTGTGCCACGAGGCCCTCTGCATAGGTGCTGGAGGGGTGTGTGCCTCGAGGCCCTCTGCTAGGCGCAGGAGGGGTGTGTGCCTCTAGGTTCTTCACAAATGCAGCTAGAGGCCCTCTGAATAGGTGCTGGAGGGGGGTGGCACGATGCTCCTCACAGATGCAGCTACAGGCCCTCTGAATAGGCGCAGGAGGAGTGTGTGCCTCGAGGCCCCTCACAAATGCAGCTAGAGGCCTTCTGCATAGGCGTTGGAGGTGTGTGTGCCACGAGGCCCCTGACAGATGCAAGTAGAGGCCCTCTGCATAGGCGCTGGAGGGGTGTGTGCTTCGAGGCCCTCTGCATAGGCGCTGGTGTGGTGTGTGCCACGAGGCCCTCTGCATAGGCGCTGGAGGGATGTGTGCCTTGAGGCCCTCTGCTAGGCGCAGGAGGGGTGTGTGCCTCGAGGCCCCTCAGAAATGCAGCTAGAGGCCCTCTGCAAAGGAGCTGGAGGGGTTTGTGCCACGAGGCCCCTCACTGGTGTAGCTAGAGGCCCTCTGCATAGGCACTGGAGGGGTTTGTGCCACGAGGCCACTCACTGATGCAGCTAGAGGCCCTCTGCATAGGCGCTGGAGGGGTGTGTGCCTCGAGTCCTTCTGCAAAGGCGCTGGAGGGGTGTGTGCCACGAGGCCCCTCACAGATACAGCTAGATGCCTTCTGCTAGGCGCAGGAGGGGTGTGTGCCTCTAGGCCCCTCACAGATGCAGCTAGAGGCCCTCTGAATAGGCGCTGGAGGGGGAGGTGCCACGAGGCCCCTCACAGATGCAAGTAGAGGCCCTCTGCATAGGCACTGGAGGGGTGTGTGCCTTGAGGCCCTGTGCATAGGCGCTGGAGGGGTGTGTGCCACAAGGCCCTCTGCATAGGCGCTGGAGGGGTGTGTGCCACGAGGCCCTCTGCATAGGCGCTGGAGGGGTGTGTGCCTCGAGGCCCTCGGCTAGACGCAGGAGGGGTGTGTGCCTCGATGCCCCTCACACATGCAGCTAGAGGCCCTCTGCATAGGCACTGGAGGGGTGTGTCCCGCAAGGTCCTCTGCATAGGCGCTGGAGGGGTGTGTGCCACGAGGCCCCTCACAGATGAAGCTAGTGGCCCTCTGCATAAGCGCAGGAGGGGGGTGCCACGAGGCCCCTCACAGATATAGCTAGAGGCCCTCTGCAGAGGTGCTGGAGGGGTGTGTGCCTCGAGGCCCCCTGCTTAGGCGCTGGAGGGGTGTGTGTTGCGAGGCCCTCTGCATAAGCGCTAGAGGGGGGCCTCAAGACCCCTCACAGATGCAGCTAGAGGCCCTCTGCATAGGCGCTGGAGGGGGGTGCGCCGCAAGGCATTCTGCATAGGGGCCGGTGGGGGTGTGTGCCTTGAGGCCCCTCACAGATGCAGCTAGAGGAAATCTGCATAGGTGCTGGAGGGGGGGTGCCTCGAGGCCCCTCACAGATGCAGCTGGAGGCCCTCTGCATAGGCGCTGGAGGGGGATGCCTCGAGGCCCCTCACAGATGCTGCTAGAGGCCCTCTGCATAGGCGCTGGAGGGGTGTGTGCCCCGAGGCCCTATGCATAGGTGCAGGAGGGGTATGTGCTTCGAGGCACCTCACAGATGCAGCTAGATGCCCTCTGCATAGGCACTGGAGGGGTGTGTACTGCGAGGCCCTCTGCATAGGCGCTGGAGGGGGGTACCATGAGGCCCTCAGAGATGCAGCTAGAGGCCCTCTGTATAGGCGCTGGAGGGGTGTGTGCCGCGAGGCCCTCTGTATAGACGCTGGAGTGTGTGTGTCACGAGGCTCTTTGCATAAGTGCTGGAGGGGGGCCTCGAGGCCCCTCACAAATGCAGCTAGAGGCCCTCTGCATAGGCACTGGAGGGGTGTGTGCCACGAGGCCCTCTGTATAGGCACTGGATGGGTGTGTGCTGCGAGGCCCTCTGCATAGGCGCTGGAGGGGGGGGCCTAGAGGCCCCTCACAGATGCAGCTAGAGGCCCTCTGCATAGGCGCAGGAGGGGTGTATGCCTTGAGGCCCCTCACAAATGCAGCTAGAGGCCCTCTGCATAGGCGATGGAGGGGTGTGCGCCACGAGGTCGCTCACAGATGGAGCTAGAGGCCCTCTGCATAGGCGATGGAGGGGTGTGGGCCTTGAGTCCTTCTGCATAGGCGCTGGAGGGCTGTGTGCCACAAGGCCTTCTGCATAGGTGCTGGAGGGGTGTGTGCCTCGAGGGCCTCTGCTAGGCGCAGGAGGGGTGTATGCCTCTAGGCCCCTCACAGATGCAGCTAGAGGCCCTCTGCATAGGTGCTGTAGGGGGGGTGCCACGAGGCCCCTCACATATGCAGTTATAGGCCCTCTGCATAGGCGCTGGAGGGGTGTGTGCCTCGAGGCCCTCTACATAGGCGCTGGAGGGGTGTGTGCCACGAGGCCCTCTACATAGGCGCTAGAGGGGTGTGTGCCTCTAGGCCTTCTGCATAGGCGCTGGAGGGGTGTGTGTTGCGAGGCCCTCTGCATAAGCGCTAGAGGGGGGCCTCGATGCCCCTCACAGATGCAGCTAGAGGCCCTCTGCATAGGCACTGGAGGGATGTGTCCCGCAAGGCCCTCTGCATAGGCGCTGAAGGGGTGTGTGCCACGAGGCCCCTCACAGATGAAGCTAGTGGCCCTCTGCATAGGCGCAGGAGGGGGGGTGCCACGAGGCCCCTCATAGATGCAGCTAGAGGCCCTCTGCATAGGCGCTGGAGGGGGGTGCATAGGCGCTGAAGGGAGTGTGTGCCTTGATGCCCTCCACATAGGGACTTGAGGGTTGTGTGCCACGAGGCCCTCTGCATAGGCACTTGAGGGGTGTGTGCCACGAGGCCCTCTGCATAGGCCCTGCAGTGGTGTGTGCCATGAGGCCATCTGCATAGGCACTGGAGGGCTGTTTGCCGCTAGGCCGTCTGCATCGGAGCTGGGGGTGTGTGCCTCGAAGTCCCTCAAAGGTGCAACTAGAGGCCCCCTGCATAGGCGCTGGAGGGGTGTGTGCCAACGAGGGCCCTCAAAGGTGCAGCTAGAGACCCTCTGCATAGGCGCTGTAGGGGTGTGTGCTTTGAGGCCCTCTGCATAGGTGCGGGAGGGGTGTGTGCCGCGAGGCATTCTGCATAGGCGCCGGTGGGGGTGTGTTCCTCGAGACCCATTACAGATGCAGCTAGAGGACATCTGCATAGGTGCTGGAGGGGGGGTGCCTCTAGGCCCCTCACAGATGCGGCTAGATGCCCTCTGCATAGGCGCTGGAGGGGTGTGTGCCTCGAGGCCCTATGCATAGGTGCAGGAGGGGGATGCATAGGCGCTGTAGGGAGTGTGTGCCTTGATGCCCTCCACATAGGGACTTGAGGGTTGTGTGCCACGAGGCCCTCTGCATAGGCACTTGAGGGGTGTGTGCCACGAGGCCCTCTGCATAGGCCCTGCAGTGGTGTGTGCCATGAGGCCCTCTGCATAGGCACTGGAGGGCTGTTTGCCGCTAGGCCGTCTGCATCGGCGCTGGGGGTGTGTGCCTCGAAGCCCCTCAAAGGTGCAACTAAAGGCCCCCTGCATAGGCGCTGGAGGGGTGTGTGCCAACGAGGGCCCTCAAAGGTGCAGCTAGAGACCCTCTGCATAGGCGCTGCAGGGGTGTGTGCTTTGAGGCCCTCTGCATAGGTGCTGGAGGGGTGTGTGCCGCGAGGCATTCTGCATAGGCGCCGGTGGGGGTGTGTTCCTCGAGGCCCCTCACAGATGCAGCTAGAGGACATCTGCATAGGTGCTGGAGGGGGGTGCCTCCAGGCCCCTCACAGATGCGGCTAGATGCCCTCTGCATAGGCGCTGGAGGGGTGTGTGCTTCGAGGCCCTTCACAGATGCAGCTAGATGCCCTCTGCATATGCGCTGGAGGGGTGTGTGCTGCGAGGCCCACTGCATAGGCGCTGGAGGGGTGTGTGCTTCGAGGCCCTTCACAGATGCAGCTAGATGCCCTCTGCAAAGGCGCTGGAGGGGTGTGTGCTGCGAGGCCCTCTGCATAGGCGCTGGAGGGGGGGGTGCCATGAGGCCCCTCACAGATGCAGCTAGAGGCCCTCTGCATAGGAACTGGAGGGGTATGTGCCACGAGGCCCTCTGCATAGGCACTGGAGGGGTGTGTGCTGTGAAGCCCTCTGCATAGGTGCTGGAGGGGGGCCTCAAGACCCCTCACAGGTGCAGCTAGAGGCCCTCTGCATAGGCGCTGGAGGGGGTCGTGCCACGAGCATTCTGCATAGGGGCCGGTGGGGGTGTGTGCCTCGAGGCCCCTCACAGATGCAGCTAGAGGACATCTGCATAGGTGCTGGAGGGGGGGTGCCTCGAGGCCCCTCATTGATGCAGCTAGAGGCCCTCTGCATAGGCGCCGGTGGGGGTTTGTGCCTCAAGGCCCCTCACAGATGCAGCTGGAGGCCCTCTGCATAGGCGCTGGAGGGGGGTGCCTCGAGGCCCCTCACAAATGCGGCTAGAGGCCCTCTGCATAGCCGCTGGAGGGGTGTGTGCCTTGAGGCACTATGCATAGGTGCAGGAGGTTGAGTGCTTCGAGGCCCCTCACAGATGCAGCTAGATGCCCTCTGCATAGGCACTAGAGGGGTGTGCGCTGCGAGGCCCTCTGCATAGGCGCTGGAGGGGGGGTGCTAGAGGCCCCTCAGAGATGCAGCTAGAGGCCCTCTGCATAGGCGCTGGAGGGGTGTGTGCCGCGAGGCCCACTGCATAGACGCTGGAGTGTGTGTGTCACGAGGCCCTTTGCATAAGTGCTGGAGGGGGGCCTCGAGGCCCCTCACAAATGCAGCTAGAGGCCCTCTGCATAGGCACTGGAGGGGTGTGTGCTGCGAGGCCCTCTGCATAGGTGCTGAAGGGGTGGGCCTGGAGGCCCCTCACAGATGCAGCTAGAGGCCCTCTGCATAGGCGCAGGAGGGGTGTATGCCTCGAGGCCCCTCACAAATTCAGCTAGAGGCCCTCTGCATAGGCAATGGAGGGGTGTGTGCCACGAGGCCGCTCACAGATGGAGCTAGAGGCCCTCTGCATAGGCGCTGGAGGGGTGTGGGCCTTGAGTCCTTCTGCATAGGCGCTGGAGGGGTGTGTGCCACAAGGAATTCTGTCCAGGTGCTGGAGGGGTGTGTGCCTCGAGGGCCTCTGCTAGGCGCAGGAGGGGTGTGTGACTCTAGGCTCCTCACAGATGCAGCTAGAGGCCCTCTGCATAGGCGCTGGAAAGGGGGTGCCACGAGGCCCCTCACAGATGCAGTTATAGGCCCTCTGCATGACGCAGGATGGGTGTGTGCCTCGAGGCCCTCTGCATAGGCGCTGGAGGGGTGTGTGCCACGAGGCCCTCTACATAGGCGCTGGAGGGGTGTGTGCCACGAGGCCCTCTGCATAGGTGCTGGAGGGGTGTGTGCCTCGAGGACGTCTCCTAGGCGCAGGAGGGGTGTGTGCCTCTAGGCCCCTCACAGATGCAGCTAGAGGCCCTCTGCATAGGCGCAGGAGGGGTGTGTACCTCGAGGCCCCTCACAAATGCAGCTAGAGGCCTTCTGCATAGGCGTTGGAGGGGTGTGTGCCACGAGGCCCCTGACAGATGCAAGTAGAGGCCCTCTGCATAGGCGCTGGAGGGGTGTGTGCTTCGAGGCCCTCTGCATAGTCGCTGGAGGGGTGTGTGCCACGAGGCCCTCTGTTGGAAGGCGGTGACCCCAGCCGTCAAGATGATTCTCCTAACCGCCCGGGACCTCCTCTCCCACAATTACTGCCGAGTCTTATCGAGGGGGGAGTCCCAACCGGGGAGGACTGATCGTACACACTGTCAACACACCACACTTATGAGCAGACACCACACCGTGATTCTTTATCAAGAAAGACTTTATCAAGTTTAATTAAAGAGCAATACACAGCGATCGAGGGATCGCGAAAGTCTCGTAACAGGGGAACGGGGAAGCGGGACAGTCTTAGGAGGCCAGCTGGCACGCCACGTACCCGGCGCACAGTTCTCAATCCTCGAACTGAGGGGTACGGGGCTGGCGATGGGACTTGCTGTCCTACTCACTTCGGGTTCAAGCTATTTGTGAAGGTAGCGTCGATGGTCCAGCCCAGGGATAGTTCAGAGGTGTGAGGGAAACCAGTTCCTCGGAAGGGGCCGGAGGTGTGATGGAAGTCTTGGTTTCGGGTACTTGATGAGTCGTTCACTCCCGGGTGGATCTGGGTGCGCCGGACGCGCAGGCTCAGCGGCCGTCAGGAGCGGCCAGGGCTGCCGAAAGGAAAGAAGGCGGCCGGCCGGCCGGGGTGGCCAAACATGGAGTCTGATGGTCACGTGCACGGGTGCAGGCACGCGGTCTGGGGATTGTCTCAGGTCCAGTGTAGGAGGATTATGTACAGTTATGAGTGGACGGGAACCAGTTCAACCCGTAGATCCGGGGCTGCGGAGATCAGCGAGGACCACGCCACGAGGCCGGGTCCAACACCCTCTGCATAGGCGCTGGAGGGGTGTGTGCCTTGAGGCCCTCTGCTAGGCGCAGGAGGGGGTTGTGCCTCGATTCCCCTCACAGATGCAGCTAGAGGCCCTCTGCATAGGCACTGGAGGGGTGTGTCCCGCAAGGCCCTCTGCATAGGTGCTGGAGGGGTGTGTGACGCGAGGCCCCTCACAGATGAAGCTAGTGGCCCTCTGCATAGGCGCAGGAGGGGGGGTGCCACGAGGCCCCTCATAGATGCAGCTGGAGGCCCTCTGCATAGGCGCTGGAGGGGGGTGCATAGGCGCTGGAGGGAGTGTGTGCCTTGATGCCCTCTGCATAGGGACTTGAGGGTTGTGTGCCATGAGGCCCTCTGCATAGGCACTTGAGGGGTGTGTGCCACGAGGCCCTCTGCATAGGCCCTGCAGGGGTGTGTGCCATGAGGCCCTCTGCATAGGCACTGGAGGGCTGTGTGCCGCTAGGCCATCTGCATCGGCGCTGGGGGTGTGTGCCTCGAAGCCCCTCAAAGGTGCAACTAGAGGCCCCCTGCATAGGCGCTGGAGGGGTGTGTGCCAACGAGGGCCCTCAAAGGTGCAGCTAGAGACCCTCTGCATAGGCGCTGCAGGGGTGTGTGCTTTGAGGCCCTCTGCATAGGTGCTGGAGGGGTGTGTGCCGCGAGGCATTCTGCATAGGCGCCGGTGGGGGTGTGTTCCTCGAGGCCCCTCACAGATGCAGCTAGAGGACATCTGCATAGGTGCTGGAGGGGGGGGTGCCTCTAGGGCCCTCACAGATGCGGCTAGAGGTCCTCTGCATAGGCGCTGGATGGGTGTGTGCCTCGAGGCCCTATGCATAGGTGCAGGAGAAGTGTGTGCTTCAAGGCCCTTCACAGATGCAGCTAGATGCCCTCTGCATAGGCGCTGGAGGGGTGTGTGCTGCGAGGCCCTCTGCATAGGCGCTAGAGGGGGGGGTGCCATGAGGCCCCTCAGAGATGCAGCGAGAGGCCCTCTGCATAGGCGCTGGAGGGGTGTGTGCCGCGAGGCCCTCTGCATAGACGCTGGAGTGTGTGTGTCACGAGGCCCTTTGCATAAGTGCTGGAGGGGGGCTTCGAGGCCCCTCACAGATGCAGCTAGAGGCCCTCTGCATAGGCACTGGAGGGGTGTGTGCCACGAGGCCCTCTGCATAGGCACTGGAGGGGTGTGTGCTGCGAGGCCCTCTGTATAGGCGCTGGAGGGGTGTGTGCCTCGAGGCCCCTCACAAATGCAGCTAGAGGCCCTCTGCATAGGCGATGGATGGGTGTGTGCCTCGAGGCCCCTCACAAATGCAGCTAGAGGCCCTCTGCATAGAAGATGGAGGGGTGTGTGCCACACGGCCGCTCACAGATGGAGCTAGAGGACCTCTGCATAGGCGCTGGAGGGGTGTGGGCCTCGAGTCCTTCTGCATAGGCGCTGGAGGGGTGTGTGCCACAAGGCCCTCTGCATAGGTGCTGGAGGGGTGTGTGCCTCGAGGGCCTCTACTAGGTGCAGGAGGGGTCTGTGCCTCTAGGCCCCTCACAGATGCAGCTAGAGGCCCTCTGCATAGGCGCTGGAGGGGGGGTGCCACGAGGCCCCTCACAGATGCAGCTAGAGGTCCTCTGCATAGGCGCTAGATGGGTGTGTTCCACAAGGCCCCTCACAGATGCAGCTAGAGGCCCTCTGCAGAGGCGCTGGAGGGGTGTGTGCCTCGAGGCCCTCTGCATAGACGCTGGAGGGGTGTGTGCCACGAGGCCCTCTACATAGGCGCAGGAAGGGTGTGTGCCTTGAGGCCCCTCACAGATGCAGCTAGAGGCCCCTCTGCATAGGCGCTGGAGAGGGGGGTGCCACGAGGCCCCTCACTGATGCAGCTAGATGCCCTCTGTATAGGGGCAGGAGGGGTGTGTGCCTCGAGGCCTCTCACAAATGCAGCTAGAGGCTTTCTGCATAGGCGCAGTAGGGGTGTGTGCCACGCGGCCCCTCACAGATGCAGGTAGAGGGTCTCTGCATAGGCGCTGGGGGTGTGTGTGCCTCGAGGCCCTCTGCATAGGCGCTGGAGGGTTTTGTGCCACGAGGCCCTCTGCATAGGCGCTGGAGGGGTGTGAGCCTCAAGGCCCTTTGCTAGGCGCAGGAGGGGTGTGTGCCTCGAGGCTTCTCACAGATGCAGCTAGAGGCCCTCTGCATAGGTGCTAGATGGGTGTGTGCCACGAGGCCCCTCACAGATGCAGCTGGAGGCCCTCAGCCTAGGCGCAGGAGGGGGGGTGCCCCGAGGCCCCTCACAGATGCAGCTAGCTGCCCTCTGCATAGGCGCTGGCGGTGTGTGTGCCTTGAGGGCCGCTGCATAGGCGCTAGAGGGATGTGTGTCGCGAGGCCCTCTGCATAAGCGCTGGAGCGGGGGCCTCGAGACCCCTCACAGATGCTGCTAGAGGCCCTCTGCACAGGCGCCGGAGGGGGTGCATAGGCGCTGGAGGGACTCTGTGCCTTGAGGCCCTCTGCATAGGGACCTGAGGGGTGTGTGCCACGACGCCCTCTGAATAGGCACTGGAGGGGTGTGTGCCATGAGGCCCTCTGCATAGGCACTTCAGGGGTATGTGCCATGAGGTCCTCTGCAAAGGCACTGGAGAGGTGTGTGCCGCGAGGCCTTCTGCATAGGTGCTGGGGTGTGTGCCTCGAGGCCCCTCACAGATGCAACTAGATGCCCCCTGCATAGGTGCTGGAGGGGTGTGTGTCACTGGAGGGGGTGTGTGCCGCGAGGCCCTCCGCATAGGCGCTGGAGGGGGGTGTCATGAGGCCCCTCACAGATGCAGCTAGAGGCCTTCGGCATAGGCGCTGGTGGGTCATGCCATGAGGCCCCTCACACATGCAGCTAGAGGCCTTCTGCATAGGCACTAGAGGAGGGTGCCACAAGGCCCCTCACAGATGCAGCTAGAGGCCCCCTGCATAGGCGCTGGAGGGGGTGTGCGTCACGAGGCCCCTCAAAGGTGCAGCTAGAGGCCCTCTGCAAAGGCGCTGGAGGGGGTGTGTGCTGCGAGGCCTTCTGCATAGGCGCCGGTGGGGGTGTGTTTCTCGAGGCCCCTCACAGATGCAGCTAGAGGCCCTCTGCATAGGCGCTGGAGGGTGGGGTGTCACAAGGCCCTCTGTATAGGCGCTGAAGGGGTGTGTGCCTCGAGGCCCTTTGCTAGGCGCAGGAGGGGTGTGTGCCTCGAGGCCCCTCACAGATGCAGCTAGAGGCCCTTTGCATAGGCACTGGAGGGGTGTGTCCCGCGAGGCCCTCTGCACAGGCGCTGGAGGGGTGTGTGCCACGAGGCCCCTCACAGATGAAGCTAGAGGCCCTCTGCATAGGCTCAGGAGGGGGGTGCCACGAGGCCCCTCACAGATGCAGCTAGAGCCCCTCTGCATAGGCGCTGGAGGGGTGTGTGCCTCGAGGGCCGCTGCATGGGTGCTGGAGGGATGTGTGTCGCAAGGCCCCCTGCATAAGCGCTGGAGAGGGGGCTTCGAGACCCCTCAGAAATGCAGCTGGAGGCCCTCTGCACAGGCTCTGGAGGGGGGTGCATAGGCACTGGAGGGAGTGTGTGCCTTGAGGCCCTCTGCATAGGGACTGGAGGGGTGTGTGCCATGACGACCTCTGAATAGGCACTGGAGGGGTGTGTGCCACGAGGCCCTCTGCATAGGCACTTCAGGCGTGTGTGCCACAAGACCCTCTGCATAGGCACTGGAGGGGTGTGTGCCACGAGGCCCTCTGCATAGGCGCAGGAGGGGTGTTTGCCTCGAGGCCCTTTGCTAGGCGCAGGAGGGGTGTGTGCCTCGAGGCCTCTCACAGATGCAGCGAGAGGCCCTCTGCATAGGCGCTGGAGGGGTGTGTGCCTCGAGGCCCCTCACAGATGCAGCTAGAGGCCCTCTGCATTGGCGCTGGAGGGGGGGTGCCACAGAGGCCCCTCACAGATGCAGCTAGAGGCCCTCTGCATTGGCGCTGGAGGGGTGTTTGCCTCGAGGCCCCTCACAAATGCAGCTAGAGGCCCTCTGCATAGGCGCTGGAGGGGTGTGGGCCTCGAGTCCTTCTGCATAGGTGCTGGAGGGGTGTGTGCCACAAGGCCCTCTGCATAGGTGCTGGAGGGGTGTGTGTCACGAGGCCCTCTGCATAGGCGCAGGAGGGGTGTGTGCCTCGAGGCCCTCTGCATAAGCGCCGGTGGGGAGGTGTGCCTCGAGGCCCCTCACAGATGCAGCTAGAGGCCCCCTGCATAGGCACTGGAGGGGTGTGTGCCACAAGGCCCCTCACAGATGCAGCTAGAGGCCCTCTGCATAGGTGCTGGAGGGGTGTGTGCCTCGAGGCCCCTCGCAGATGCAGCTAGAGGCCCCCTGCATAGGCACTGGAGGGGTGTGTGCCACGAGGCCCCTCATAGATGCAGCTAGAGGCCCTCTGCATAGGTGCTGGAGGGGTGTGTGCCTCGAGGCCCCTCGCAGATGCAGCTAGAGGCCCTCTGCATAGGCGCAGGGGGGGTGCCACGAGGCCCCTCACAGATGCAGCTAGAGGCCCTCTGCATAGGCGCTGGAGGGGTGTATCCCACAAGGCCCTCTGCATAGGTGCTGGAGGGGTGTGTGCCTCGAGGCCCTTCACAGATGCAGCAGGAGGCCCTCTGCATAGGCGCTGGGGGGTGCCACGAGGCCCCTCACAGATGCAGCTAGAGGCCCTCTGCATAGGCGCTGGAGGGGGTGCCTCGAGGCCCCCTGCATAGGCGCCGGTGGGGGTGTGTGCCTCGAGGCCCCTCACAGATGCAGCTAGAGGCCCTCTGCATAGGCACTGGAGGGGTGTGTGCCACAAGGCCCCTCACAGATGCAGCTAGAGGCCCTCTGCATAGGCACTGGAGGGGTGTGTGCCACGAGGCCCCTCAAAGATGCAGCTAGAGGCCCTCTGCATAGGCGCTGGAGGGTTGTGTGCCTCGAGGCCCCTCACAGATGCAGCTAGAGGCCCTCTGCATAGGCGCTGGAGGGGGGGTGCCACGAGGCCCCTCACAGATGCAGCTAGAGGCCCTCTGCATAGGCGCTGGAGGTGGGTGCCTCGAGGCCCTATGACTAGGCGATGGTGGGGGTTTGTGCCTTGAGGCCCCTCACAGATGCAGTGCTCTCTGCAGCCCTCCAGCCGCGTCCGAGCCTGGGAGGGAGAGGATGAGGAGGGTGAGGGGGGGCTGTAGACCCAGGCCTCCTCATCCTGGGAATGGCTCTGTTCTCACACCACTGCACACCCTGCCTCAGTGTGTCTTGTGCTGGGAGCGGAGTACAGGGGTGGGGGGGGGTGTAAATCCCTCCAGAGGTGTCCGGGGGCTGTGAGAACCGGAGGAGGAGGAGAGGGAAACAGGGAGAGGGCAGGGGGAGGCAGAAGGAGAGACCGAGTGAAGGAGGGAGTAGAAGAAACAGTGGAGGCGGCAGAGAAAGACGAAGAGAGAGGGGAGAAAAGGAAGGAGAGAACAAGCGTTGGCAGAGCCAATAGGTCTCGCCTTCGGGACCTTACAAGTATGTCGCCAGGCAGCTCATTATCGTGGGTGCTACAACTGCCCCTCTTTCTTCGTGTGGCTGGAGCCATGACAAGAAAGGAAACAACAGCATGTCATATTCTGCTGTTTTTACATTGCTTACTGTTTATTTATCCATAGTTGTCCCACTGCTACATTCTGAAGGCGATGGGGTGGAAATAAAGTCTTGTGATGCAATGGTCAGATGTCTCTGTGTGTTTTATGAGACCCCTCTTCCTGACACTGCGAGTCTACATTGACGGGGGTTCCCACCCCCACGGCTGGGTGAGGTGTCCCCGGCCTCCACTGCTGGGTGAGGTGTCCCCCGCCCCCACTGCTGGGTGAGGTGTCCCCAGCCCCCACTGCTGGGTGAGGTGTCCACGGCCCCCACTGCTGGGTGAGGTGTCCCCGGCCCCAACTGCTGGGTGAGGTGTCCCTGGCCCCCACTGCTAGGTGAGGTGTCCCCAGCCACCACTGCTGGGTGAGGTGTCCCCGGCCCCCACTGCTGGGTGAGGTGTCCCCGGCCCACACTGCTGGGTGAGGTGTCCCCGGCCCCCACTGCTGGGTGAGATGTCCCCGGCCCCCACTGCTGGGTGAGGTGTCCCCGGCCCCCACTGCTGGGTGAGGTGTCCCTGGCCCCCACTGCTGGGTGAGTTGTCCCCGGCCCCCACTGCTGGGCGAGGTGTACCCGGCCCCCACTGGTGGGTGAGGTGTCCCCGGCCCCCACTGCTGGGTGAGGTGTCCCCGGCCCCCACTGGTGGGTGAGGTGTCCCCGGCCCCCACTGCTGGGTGAGGTGTCCCCGGCCCCCACTGCTGGGTGATGTGTCCCCGGCCCCCACTGCTGGGTGAGGTGTCCCCGGCCCCCACTGCTGGGTGAGGTGTCCCCAGCCCCCACTGCTGGGTGAGGTGTCCCCGGCCCCCACTGCTGGGTGAGTTGTCCCCGGCCCCCACTGCTGGGTGAGGGTCCCCGGCCTCCACTGCTGGGTGAGGTGTCCCCGGCCCCCACTGCTGAGTGAGGTGTCCCCGGCCTCCACTGCTGGGTGAGGTGTCCCCGTCCCCCACTGCTGGGTGAGGTGTCCTCGGCCCCCACTACTGGGTGAGGTGTCCCCGGCCCACACAGTCCCCGGCCCCCACTGGTGGGTGAGGTGTCCCCAGGCCCCCACTGCTGGGTAAGGTGTCCCCAGCCCCCACTGCTGGGTGAGGTGTCCACGGCCCCCACTGCTGGGTGAGGTCTCCCCGGCCCCCACTGCTGGGTGAGTTGTCCCCGGCCCACACTGCTGGGTGAGGTGTCCCGGCCCCCACTGCTGGGTGAGGTGTCCCCGGCCCCCACTGCTGAGTGAGGTATCCCCGGCCCCCACTGCTGGGTGAGGTGTCCCCGGCCCCCACTGCTGGGTGAGGTGTCCCCGGCCCCCACTGCTGGGCGAGGTGTCCCCGGCCAGCACTGGTGGGTGAGGTGTCCCCGGCCCCCACTGGTGGGTGAGGTGCCCCCGGCCCCCACTGCGGGGTGAGGTGTCCCCGACCCCCACTGCTGGGTGAGGTGTCCCCGGCCCCCACTGCTGGGTGAGGTGTCCCCGGCCCCCACTGCTGGGTGAGGTGTCTCCCTGGCCCCCATTGCTGGGTGAGGTGTCCCCGACCCCCACTGCTGGGTGAGGTGTCCCAGGCCCCCACTGCTGGGTGAGGTGTCTCCCCGGCCCCCACTGCGGGGTGAGGTGTCCCCGACCCCCACTGCTGGGTGAGGTGTCCCCGGCCCCCACTGCTGGTTGAGGTGTCCCCGGCCCCCACTGCTGGGTGAGGTGTCTCCCCGGCCCCCATTGCTGGGTGAGGTGTCCCCGGCCCCCACTGTCTCCGGCCCCCACTGGTGGGTGAGGTATCCCCGGCCCCCACTGCTGGGTGAGGTGTCGTCTGCTGCTGAGCCCGGAGGCCCAGCAGCCGAGGGCAGTTCGAATTTACCCAAAACAGATACCAAGAATTTGCAAAGTTCACGAAATACTCCGGTGTATCTCTCTGGGGAATTACTCTAAAGGCAGGGTGGGAACATTTAGGCCCAGTTTAGGGGACCCTTGGGTTAACTAAGCGCTTTGTCTGGTGCTAGGATTACGGAATTACAAACACACAGCGCTATGGAGAGGTGGCATCCAGAGCTGGTGTCTGGGCTTACATTACTAACTGTCTTTCCTCGAGTGTCACTCGAGCCACCAGAGAGTCAGATGAGGGCAGCCTGAGTCTTTACTTCACGTGGGGACAAACAGCACATTCTTCAAGGCTAGGAGGCAAACGAGGATCCAATGGCACAAACACCTGCTGGTCCATGCCAAGTGCCCAGTATCCTCAACAGAGGTGATACCACTGTTCTAATTTGGATCACATTTTTGTTACTTTCATGATGGCGCACACAACGTTCAATAACGGAATAGGAACTTCTAAAGTGGATAACCTGAAAATTATTTTTCTTAACGTTAAAGGTCTTAACCATCCGGTAAAGCGGAGGAAGATCCAGGATTATCTTCAAAAACAGAAGGGGGATATCGTTCTTTTACAGGAAACAAAAATTGATGCCAAACAAGTTCCACACAATTAGGAATAGATTTTACAATGAGGTAGTGGGCTCTGAAGCAATCGGTAAGAAAAACGGAGTTCTGACCCTAATAGCTAAGAAATCGAACATTGAGGTTGGGTCCTTCATGGCTGATACTAATGGAAGGTGGGTTACTTCTAGACTGATCAAGGACAGCACGGAGTTCTATATCACAAACATCTACGCCCCTAACACGAGTGATCTAGCTTTCTGGGCTGACCTAACTAAACAAATCAAAACTATTCCTGATTCGGCCAAGCATATCCTGGCGGGGGATTTTAATTTACCTTTTGATCCAGCTCTGGATAGAGACTCCAGATGCGCCTATCATAACAACAAATCCCATAAAGCATTTTCTAACCTTTGTGCTCGCTTTAATCTGCTGGATTCCTGGAGATTACAAAATCCCACAGGCAGGGAATATACTTTTTATTCACATCCCCATGACTCATACACTCGTATCGATTATCTATTAATCACAAGTAACGCTTTATCTAGGATAATGGAGAGGACAATAGAACCTAGGGTGGTTTCAGATCATTCCTGTATCTCCTTTTCCAACGTTAAACCAACCAATCCTCAATCTCTATGGAGACTGAATGAGGAAGTGTTGGAAAAGGAACAACATAGGAAATTAATAGAGAATGCTAGCCAGCTCTATTTGTCGCACAATAAAAGGCATGACACTTCGGACCTAACTCGCTGGGAGTCCCTGAAAAGCACTATCAGGGGTGAAATTATTAAAATCAGATCGGCCGTTAATAAGGAATACAATAAAGCCCTGGATGAGTTAGAGAAAGAGATCTCAGCACTAGAAAGTAAACGTAATATATCTAGAGAAGAGTTAACACTGAATAAATTGGTAAATAAAAAGTATGAATATAATAAAATATTAAGCAACAGGGCAGGGCTCTGGATAAACAGGCAAAAAAGGTTCAAGCTTTGCGAATCGAAGAAGGCTGGTAAGAGCTTAGCTGCATACCTAAAATTTAAAATACATAAGAATACAATTAACAGCATAAAAGATCACACTGGCGCAACTCCTTCCGACCCAGAAAAGATTGCGGAAATCTTCAAAGACTACTACAACACCTTATACTGATAGAATAAAGATGTAGATACCAGGAAAATACAATAATACCCCAATGAATGTAACCTACCGTCTCTTTCAAACACAGAGCAATCAGAACTTAATAACCCAATAACCATCCTGGAAATTGAGAACTCAATTAAGTCACTTAAATGTGGGAAGGCACCCGGCCCAGATGGGTTTAACGCAAAATCTTATAAGTGTTTCCCTTCTCTCTTATCTACGCCACTACTACATTTGTTTAACGAATTCAGCGAAGCAGGCAAAGTCACAGGCACACTGGCTGAAGCCATCATTGCAGTGCTTCCTAAGGAAGGGAAAGACCCAACTCTAACCAAGAATTACAGACCAATCTCGTTTATTAATTTAGACTGTAAACTCTTTGCTATGATACTGGCCATCCGTCTTCAGAAATTCCTGCTCAAGCTTATTCATCCTTCACAGGTTGGTTTTAAAAAATAGACTATCCAGGGACAACACCAGGGTTTTAGCACGTTTTGGAGAAAGCCAAATGTATTACATCTCCTGCAGTAGCAATAACGCTTGATGCCGACAAGGCTTTTGATAAAGTTGATTGGACTTACCTTGAAGCAACGTTGATTAAGTTTGGGCTGGGAGAAAACTTCACGAAGATGGTGATGTCTCTATATTTTAATCCATCGGCTAGGGTTCGGGCGGGAGGGTCAATTTCATCATCCTTCCAATTAAAACAGGGTACCAGACAGGGTTGCCCCCCTCACCTTCACTATTTTTACTCGCAATTGAGCCATTCTTGTACCACATTAGGAGCAATGACCGTATCTCGGGTAGACATTTTAAGGGCTGCACGGTTAAGGTTACCGCGGACAATGTTTGAGTGGTATCGGAAGAGGCAAAGGAGGCCATCCCTGCTCTCATGTCCTCAATTGAAAATGTTTCCTGTGTGTCAGGGTACAAATTAAACAAAGATAAAACTGAAGAAAATTGATTAATAACCAAGGTAACAAAGAAATCATGGGAGACTCCAGCCTGACATGGCCAACAAAATGTTTTAAGTACCTGGGGCTTGATTTTGACAAGGATTTGATCTCCACCCTTCAAACTAACGAAAGTCTAGTCTTTACAAAAATATCCAACCTATTGGAAGGGTGGTCACCAAAATACCTTTCATGGTGGGGTAGGACGGAGACGCTGAAAATTATGGTGACTCCACTAGTGAACTATCTTGCAAGGATGCTGCCGATGACTTTCTAAAAAAGATTGACAAACTCTTTAATACCTTCCTCTGTCAAGGGAAGAAACCCAGAATATCACTGACTAAGCTACAGCTATTTAAAGAAAAAGGCGGTCTGGGTCTCCCTAACTTTAGGAATTATCAAACGGCATTTCTATGCAAGCAAGGTAGCAGCTGTCTGACTGTAAATCAGGAATACAAGCCAATCTGGCTAGATGTGGAGACGTCACTCATCGACAATATGCCCTTAGCTGCCATCCTAACCATGGACCTCTCCCACTTGCCCCACTCCAAGTATGTTCTCCTTGTTAGACGGGGACCTGGAGGGTCGGCCGAGGACAGGGGGAGAGGCCTCCGGTGAGGGCCGTCTCCAGCGATCGTACAGACGAGTAACTTCCCCCCCACAGATGGACACCAGACAAGGATGAGGTCAACACTCTTTATATACGATTCTTGAAGCAAGGTTATCAGCGATACAGTGAGGTCGGGACACGAGGGTCCTCTCAATTCTAGTCTCTGAAGGGGAAAGGGTAGCGGGACAGTCTTGGTACCGGTCCGGTACGGGGGTGGCAAGATGGGTAGCTCACAATCCTCGAGCTCGGAGTTCTGGAAGGTCGGGCCGCGGCAGCGCCAGCAGGCTAGGATGATAAGTCTCGTTTGAGAAGGGCCGCGGCAGCGCCAGCAGGCAAGGGCGATGGTTCACACAAGGATGGGCCGCGGCAGCGCCAGCAGGTCCCAACGAAGATGTAGGTTGCAGAGGGCCGCGGCAGCGCCAGCAGGCAGGAACGATGGTTCACAAGGATGGGCCGCGGCAGCGCCAGCAGGTCCCGACGAAGGTGTAGGTTGCAGAGGGCGGCGGCAGCGCCAGCAGGCAGGAACGATGGTTCACAAGGATGGGCCGCGGCAGCGCCAGCAGGTCCCGACGAAGGTGTAGGTTGCAGAGGGCCGCGGCAGCGCCAGCAGGCAGGAATGATGATACACAAGGCAGGGCTGCGGCAGCGCCAGCAGTCCGTCAAGGATGAGTTCTTCAAGGTGTCTCTCGACTCCAGGATACAACTGCCTTCCTGCTCTGGAGCTGCCCCAGTTTTAGGTCTGGCCTCCTTTGATGTCCGGACCCTCGCGCTTGGAGGTCGGGAGGTCCGGGATGAGGGAGTCCAGACACCCAGCAGGGGGGTGGAGCCAGCGCCCGGGGAGGCTGGGGGCGATCGGCACCTGGCGGGGGAGAGCCATCGACACTCCTCTCTCCCATTGACCTGCCAAGTGGTCCGTTCACCTCCTGGGTGGATGGTGGTGCCTCGATGTCGGGGCCTGGCCAGGCCCAGGGTTGGGGTCGAGCTGAGGCCACGCGGCCTCGTGGTGCAGTGTCCAAGATGGCGGCTGGGCCGGGGCAATGCTGCTGATGGCGGCCCGGGCCGGCCGATGTCGAGGTGTTCGGGAGCAGGCGTCCCGTTGGGGACGGGTTGCGGGTTGCTTCTGTGGGTTGCCGGGGTGGTTCTTCTGGGGACACCGGGAGAGCCGGTGTTCGGGCCTTACTATGCGGGGAGGGAGTGGCCCCTTCACGAGGCCTGTCCAACATGCGTCCCCCCCAGCTGAAGGCAGGGAGAGTCACCCATCTTCTTGGGTACTCTCCTCGCCGAGGCGGAAAAAGCGTGACAGGCGATCCGCGTTGGCGTGGTCCTGGCCAGGGCGATGCTCCACAGAGAAGTCCATCCCCTGCAAGGAGATGGACCATCGCAACAGTTTTGGGTTCTCCCCCCGCATCTGCATCAGCCATTGCAGGGGTCGGTGGTCTGTCTGTACCCTGAAATGGGTACCGAAGAGGTAGGGCCGGAGTTTCTTGAGGGACCATACCACTGCAAAGGCCTCCCGCTCGATGGTGCTCCAGCGCTGCTCTCGGGCCAGCAGGCATCGGCTGATGAAGGCCACTGGTTGATCGACTCCCTCGGCGTTGAGTTGAGAGAGTACTGCCCCAACGCCATGATCTGAGGCGTCCGTCTGGACGATGAATTCCCGGCTGTAGTCGAGGGCCTGGAGCACGGGGGCGGTGCACATGGCGGCCTTCAACTTCTCGAAGGCCGCTTGACAGTCCGGAGTCCAGTTGACGGTTTTTGGGTTTTTCTTGGATGTGAGTTCTGTGAGGGGCCCCACAATGCTGCCATAGTCCTTTACAAACCGCCGGTAGTATCCGGTGAGCCCTAGGAAGGCTCGGACCTCGGTTTGGGTGACAGGAGGTTGCCAGGACTGGATGGCAGTGATCTTGAGCTGAAGGGGGGCCACCAGACCGCTCCCCACTTGGTGTTCGAGGAAGGTCACGGACCCCTGGCCAATCTGACATTTGCAGGCTTTGATGGTGAGGCCGGCCTGCTGGAGGGCGTGCAGGACTTCTCGGAGGTGGTGAAGGTGGTCTGCCCAGTGACGACTGAATACAGCGATATCGTCCAGGTAGGCGGCGCTGAATTCTTCGAGGCCCGCCAATACCTGGTTCACGAGTCGTTGGAAGGTAGCTGGAGCGTTTTTCATGCCGAATGGCATCACTTTGAAGTGGTAGTGGCCATCCGGGGTAGAGAAGGCGGATCGTTCTTGGGCCCTGGGGGTGAGGCCGATCTGACAGTAGCCTGCTGTTAGATCGAAGATGCTCAGATAGCGGGCAGCCCCCATGCGGTCAACCAGCTCATCCGCCCGGGGGATGGGGTGAGCGTCGGTTCGGGTAACAGCGTTCAGGCCCCGATAGTCTACACAGAACCGGAGCTCGGGGGTAACGCCCGGGGCGGCAGCCTTGGGGACCAGTACGACTGGGCTGACCCAGGGGCTGTCGGATGGCTCGATCACTCCTAGGGCCAGCATTTTGGAGACTTCGTCCTGGATGCAGGTTGTGAGAAGCTGGCCTGATATATAATGTTCACTATTCTAGTGAACACTTTGTATCAGTCCAAACAACCCTTATTGATGATTGGTTGTAAGCCAACCTTATAGACCAGCTATCCTAGTAGCATGGATACGAGCAGTCTAAGGCTAAAGACTCGAGAGGGCGTGTTAAGCCAGCTGTTATACCACACATGTACCCCTTGAAAACCCAGTGAAAGGACACCACACAAGTGTTATGAAAATAAACAGTGTATTTATTAAAATCACAACAGCCCTGTACTCTTTATGAGGACAGGGTACTAAGCACAAAACAAAACTCTTACGAAAATACTTAAGTTAGCACAGTATATACAAATGCCCGAGGGGCACGGAAAACCATATACTCTGAAAGTGGAATGCGAAATTACTAGCAGGTAAGTACAGTACTAATAGGCTTTGGAATCGCTAGGTCTTGACTATAGAATCTTCAGATTACTTCTAGGAGGCCTAGGGGACTCGGGTGCAGAGTGTGCACTCTCACGCGGGATGCAGGACAAAGTCTATGGTAGCTAGATTTCACAGAGTTAGTGTTCTCGGGCGAACCCGACCTGGTAGGAGGAAAACGAAAGTGGATTCTGACCCTTGGATAGTGAGGCTATGCTGGGGCACCGAAATGCCGAAGTTACCTAGTCCAGGGGCTGCAGCTGCATATGTCTCAAAAGACGTCGGGAATCCTCGTAGACGGACCAGGAGCCTGGAAGAAAGATGTTGGCAGGCGACCAGTGAAGAGAGTTCGAAGTGATCCAAACCTGGATCTTGAAGACAGATGACACCTGAAAGCAGAGGGGACCAAGTTCGTGACAACTAGCCAGTAGTCAGGTGGCACCAGGAGGGCACCGGATGGTAGTCACCTCGACTAGGTGAGTGGGTGACGCTGTGCTCTGCAGTTCTCACGGACCAGGAGGCGTTGTCGGCGACCAGGATGGAGGAGCGAGCTGTCCCACGATGGATGAAGCTGTCGGCGTCGCTGGACCCAGGATTGGGCAACAAAGCCTTGGCAAATTCAAGCCCACGCGGTGGACTCAAAATGGCGTCTGGAGTGGACCAGGAGGGTCTGGGGTGCTTCTCTTGAAGAAGGAAGCAAGGGCCAGTCTGGAGCAATCAGACCAGCAGCAGTGATGTCGTCGGGCGTCGTTAAGAAGGCCACAAGCCAGCCGGCTAGTAGCCAAACAACACGGTGAGCAGCAAAAAGCAGAAGGGCCCCACGCAGATCGTGGAGATGCTGGAGGGCTGATCTTCGGTGCTGGAGCTGCTCAGGGTTGGGGCTTCTTGGACCCCAAAGCACTCACCAGTGGAATGGCTCGGTGGGCTTGTTGCAAAGAAGTCGTGCAGTCTTGGCGATCGTCGGTCCCTCGAGGTCTCGTCGCACTCACGGTTCTCAGCTTGGCTGTAGAGGTGAGTAGAGGTCAGATGTGCCAGGGAAGTGGGGTCTCGTCGAGCTGGGTCGTCGGATTCCGGAGGAAGGACTTGCAGCAGACCGCAGTGTTCTTAGGATGGTGCCCGCTGATGCAGGGTGACTACTCCTTAGCCACAAGGGAGAATCTTGAAGAAGAAATCTTGATGTCCTTTCGCAGAAAGTCGTGTCTTGATTCCAAAGATGATCTAATTTGAACAGGGGGCTCGCTCCTATCTTTATACTAAAAAAAGGGGGCTGACCCGGTGACTAGGTCCTGCCTATGGGTGGGACTAGGAGGGGGGTGGTTACACCCCTCTCCCATGCCGGACTTTCCCCAGGCCAGGGGCTGGTGTGCCCCTGGAACTGGTTCTGACCGGCCTATGCGTAGTGAGCACCGGGGTGCCACTCAGCAGTCACCTTCCTGTAAAGCCCTGCCTACCCAGGATACACAAAACCCTGTCTGGGATGGTGCTAGCACCGCCCGGACAGGAAACCCTTTGTCCAAGCTCTCCTCGCTGGAAGGACTCCCAGCAGCAGGAGGTCAGACTCGTGTCTGTGGTGGCAGCATCCATTTTGTGGAGCTGAGGCTTCAGTTAACTTTAACCGGGGTTCACAGTTACATACATGTCGTGTCCCTCTAGAAGGGTGGAATGCTAACCCCGTCGCCAGAATTGGCGAGGGGTTAGTATTCCAATTCGTATGACACCTTACTCGACATGTTTTGATAAAGCAATACCAAAGATAGCATTTAACCGCGAGGATTATAATGCACTTAAGAGTATATGGTATGCGATATCATGGAACAGCTATTAGGACTTGGTTCCGCAAGCTGCAGACAGGCTCAGCTCATGCCAGAGCACCATTTCACACGATTCCAAGCACTCTGCCTTCAGGATTGTCAAGGCCTGCCATAGGAGTGACTGATAGGAATCTGTGTGTCCATTTTTTAGGGTTAGATATAGGTATACTATATCTACAGCAAAGGGTGATTACCCGACTTTGCCCCAGCTGTCATGCAGCCAGTTGTGTCAAATTTAGGAGGCCAGCCAGGGGTGGCATAATACATGCTTCAGCCCCTGGTAGACCCTGGGTACACCTATGCCCTGAGTTACAGGGTCTGATAAGGTGGCCCAGTACCAATTGGAAATGTACCTAAGGTACATGGAATCCATTTTACAGAGAGAGCAGTAGACCTGGGGTCCTGATTGGCAGGGTCCCAGGTCGACTATGTCAAAAACCAGTTAAAACACAGGGCAAAAAGTTGGGGGCAACCATAGTCAGGAGGTACCTTCCTACACAGGTGCGCACCCGATTTGGCACTCGGTACGCCCTTTGTCGAATAGGTGGACTATCCCCAGTGTCCACGTCGTGAAGGCACCAGGGGGTGACCCCTGGGGTGAGGAAAAACAGGTTCGCAAATTGTAGCAGGAGAGCCTGACAGTCTTGGCGTTGTTCCGGGGACAAGGCCTCGGAGAGTCTGACCCCTTCCACTGAGCCATCTTTTTCACGGGTCCTCAGTAGGTCAGGGAGGGGCTCGGAGTCTTCTTCCGTCCCACTATCTGTTGCCATCAGTAGGCTGAGCTCCGAGCGTACGAAGTGGGGTTTGAGTCTGTTGGCGTGGAGGACTCGGAGAGGGTTCCGGGGGGACTCCATGTCTATTAGGTAGGTGACAGGGCCCTTGCGCTCTATCACCTTGAAGGGTCCGGTCCATTTGTCCTGCAGGGCACAGGGTTCGACTGGAGACATCACCCAGACTTGCTGGCCTGGTTCGAACTCGATGGAGGAGGCATGTTGATCGTACCATTTCTTCATGTCCTCCTGACTGGCATCAAGGTTGGCTTTGGCGAGTTCCCTGAATCGCCGGGTCTGGTTGCGGAGGGTCAGGAGATACTTATATACGTCCGGAGGGGTCTTCTGGGGGGCCATCTCCCATCCTTCCTTGACCAGGCTGAGGGGGCCCCGGACGGGGTGTCCGTACAGGAGCTCGAAGGGACTGAAGCCGAGGGATTTCTGGGGAACTTCTCGATAGGCGAAGAGGAGGCACGGGAGCAGCACGTCCCATTGGCGACGTAGGGGTTCTTCCAGGCCCATGATCATTCCCTTGAGAGTGCGGTTAAAGCCCTCGACCAGTCCGTTTCCTTGCGGGTGATAAGGGGTCGTGAACCGGTAGGTGACCCCGCACTGCTGCCAGAGAGACCTCATGTACTTTGAGATAAAGTTCGTGCCCCTGTCGCTGACGACCTCCCGGGGGAAGCCCACTCGAGAGAAGATCCCCATTAGGGCTCGGCCTACCACAGGTGCTGTCACGGTCCGAAGAGGAATGGCCTCGGGATAGCGGGTGGCGTGGTCCACCAGGACTAGGATGAACCGGTGCCCCTGGGCCGTTCGGGGGTCTAGGGGCCCCACAATGTCTATTCCCACCCGTTCGAACGGGGTGGTGATGACGGGAAAGGGTTGCAAGGGTGCTTTGATCTTTCGGCCGCTCTTCCCGCTGGCCTGGCAGGTGGGGCAGGCCCGGCAGTGGTTAAAGACATCATTTTGCATTTTGGGCCAGTAAAAGTGTTTTACCAGGCGGCTGTATGTTTTGTCTTGTCCCAAGTGTCCAGCAAGGGGGACATCGTGTGCCAAGTTCAAGAGGAAGTCTCTGAATCGGAGGGGCACCACCAGCACCCGACTGGCCCCCAGCTCAGCGATTCTTTGCTCACTGTAGAGCAGGTCATTGTCCCAATAAATCCAGTGGGCCCCTGCGGTGTCTCCTGAGCTCTGGGCGAGGGCTTGCTGCAGGAGTCCCTTGAGGGAGGGACAGGTCTTCTGTTCTTGTCGGAATTGTTCCTGGGTGGGACCACCCTCTTGACGCCACTGGGCCAGTTCGGGAAGGTACTGGAGTTGAACTGGCCCTTCTTCGTTTTGTTCTGGGGGATTGGTGCTTAGGGCGTCTCCCTCCGGGACGATCGGGGGAGGAGGTTCTGGCCATTCGGGTTCTTCGGGACTGGAGATGGCGCGGGCGGCCATGGACCGGGTCGTTATGCAGGCCCATTCAGGGAGGCCCAACATCCCCAGGTGCTCTCTTCTTTCGACAGCTGCCCAGGGGGAACTTTCGAGGTCGTTTCCCAGGAGGCAGTCCACTGGGGCATCATCGCGGACAGTCACCTTCAGCATTCCGGACACTCCTCCCCACTCGAAGGGGACGCAGGCCATCCGACACAGGCTTTCTGAGTTGTCGGCTGACCGGACGGGGCAAAGGACGTTCGGCAAGATCGCTTCCGGGGTTACCAGGTGACAGCGGACTGCCGTCACACTGGCCCCGGTGTCGCGTAGGGCTTCAGCCTGGTGCCCATTTATGTTTACCCACTGGCTGTATTTTCTCGTATTGGCGGGTAGGGGAGCCCGCGGAATCATGTCTCTTTCCCCTAGGCAGACCAGGGACATGGCGGCTGGTTCCCACTCGGGCTGGTCCGGTTCGTATTCTTCATAATCCTCTGGGGTTTTCTCTTCTCCCAGGGCGGCGGCAGCGACCTGGCGGGGTATAGGATTCTGGTTCTTCAGGCAATTAGGGTCGTTGTGGAGTTCTGGACTTTTTGGTACTGTCCAGAGGTGTCAGGGATAACACCCGAAGACCCCGGAGTTCTACCTGTCTTGGTGCACAAATAAACAGAAACACGGGCTTCTCGATGGTGGCGTCAAAGACCAAAGGTTTATTACTGCAGGGACACAGAAGTCACAGAAACTACACACGGGCAGTATCTAGGAGCCTGTTCGATTTGTACAAAGAGGGTTGCTCCTTATATACTAAATATTAGGCTTTGGGCAAATTCTTTACATGTTAGTACATTCCTAAACCTTTGCATCCTAAACAATAAATATTTGGCGTTGCACAGGAATCGTCAACAATATCTGATGTCAAAACATTACGAACGAGGGGTTCCCACTGTTTCATCATAATCCCATGTCAACTTTTCATTCAAGAGCCGGACCGCCTCATCGTAAATTTTGTTACCTCCCCCTAATAAAAGCCCAGAAGGAAAGGAGCAGAGCCAGGTGCAGAAGATAGAAAAGCAGGATAAGAGATGTTTGTGGGTCGTAAATGGGCAAGGCTACCAGCTTCGGCCGCCTAATCATGATCAGGCCAACGAACACGAGAACCAGTATAGCAGGACTGGCCTCAGGCAGAGGAGGCAGCTTCTGTCAAGTCATGCAGCCATGGCGTGTTCTGTCCTAAGGTGTACGTGTCACTAGCAAGGTGAATTGCCGGCTAAAGCTTACGTGTCTTTAATTGAAATGAAGTAATCAGAGGTCATTGCGTGTCCATTGACTATGTGAGGGCAAGAAATACAAAATGGCTGCCGCACTCTAAGATGGATGCCATGGGTAGATCAGAAATGTGTTTGTAACAGGAGTACTCTTGCTCGTAGCATAGCGAAAACACCAGGATATGCTAAATGGATCATTTGCGGTTCACTGATACCAAAATTATGTATTTACGACAATGTTGATAACACGGGTTCAAATCGTCACGGAACCTCAGTTGGCATAGTGGCCGGGCCGCTGGCACCGGTGGCAAGTAACGTTGGCTCGGAACCCCGGACGCATCGGGGGGTTTCCCCTGCCGGCCGGGGGCGGGGTGTTGCTAGCGGGAGCCGCCGGGACGGCGTCTCTGCCCCGACCCTGGCCTCCTCCTCCTCGGGGGCGATGGTGACCTTGGTTGGTTCTGTTTGGCTTGCTGGGCCCGCTTCGGGCAACTCGAGTGCTTTCCCATCGGTCAGCTTCGGCGGCGAGTTGCCGAGGTTCAGTCAGTTTACTGTCGAGGAGGTGCTGCCTGAGCTCGACGAAGCAATTGTTGGAGAGGTGCTCCCACACAATGAGGTTAAAGAGTTGTTCGTAGGTGGTTACCTGGCTGCCCTTGATCCACCCCTCGAATGCTCTGCTGAAAAAGTTCACGTACTCCACCCAAGTTGTACCGGGGATCCGCTTGCAGTCGCGGAACCGCTGGCGGTACATCTCGGGCGTGAGTCCGTATCGAGTGAGGAGGGCGGCCTTCATGTGGTCATAGGACGTCATCTGATGGTCCGGGAGTTGCAGCAGGGCGTCGCGCCCTTCGTTGACGAACCTCCCCCATAACCCGGCTCCCCAGTCACTTCGAGAAATCCGGTGAGAGGTCATGGCTATCTCGTAGGCTTTGAACCATTGCTGGATATCGTCGTTCCGATAATATTCTCTGACGACATCCTTGGGGATGTGGACTTTAGGGTCTGTAGTGCCAGGAGTGTTCGGGCGCTCGGGCACCCCGCGATCTTTATTCTGTTTCCGAAGCTCTATTTCTGCTAGATTGCGCTCATGTTCGTAGGCTAGTTTTTTCTCTTCTAACTCCCTCTGTTTTTGCTTCTCTTCCCGCTCCTCTCGGAGCCGCAAGTGTTCCAATGTTATTTTTTGTTCCGCCAATTTCAGTTCTCCGTCCAACCGAAGTCATGCCAGCTCCAATTCATGGAGTCTGCTTTTTTCTCGTTCTCGGATCTCCTCCGGGGAGAGACCCGATCTCCTTCCTTCTGTCGGAGTGGTGTTCGTTTCCGGCGCCTCGAGGTTTTGGTTTTGGGGTACGGTCGTACCCGTCTCCGCCCAAGATTCTAGGGCCTTTTTGAAGTCTTCTTTCATGCTCAATCCTGTGGTAGCAATGCCTAGTTCTATGCAAAATTGTTTTAGCTCTCTGTGGTTATACTCTTCTAGTTTCTCCATCTGGAAGTTTTCTGTGGTTCCGCTCTCTTTTGTTGACATTGTGGTTGAGTCGTGGGGTGAGTTACTCTCTGTACGATTACGCGTTGGTTCGGATCGCGCCGCTGGCCACCAATGTTAGACGGGGACCCAGAGGGTCGGCCGAGGACAGGGGGAGAGGCCTCCGGTGAGGGCCATCTCCAGCGATCGTACAGACGAGTAACTTCCCCCCCACAGATGGACACCACACAAGGATGAGGTCAACACTCTTTATATACGATTCTTGAAGCAAGGTTATCAGCGATACAGTGAGGTCGGGACACGAGGGTCCTCTCAATTCTAGTCTCTGAAGGGGAAAGGGTAGCGGGACAGTCTTGGTACCGGTCCGGTACGGGGGTGGCAAGATGGGTAGCTCACAATCCTCGAGCTCGGAGTTCTGGAAGGTCGGGCCGCGGCAGCGCCAGCAGGCTAGGATGATAAGTCTCGTTTGAGAAGGGCCGCGGCAGCGCCAGCAGGCAAGGGCGATGGTTCACACAAGGATGGGCCGCGGCAGCGCCAGCAGGTCCCGACGAAGGTGTAGGTTGCAGAGGGCCGCGGCAGTGCCAGCAGGCAGGAACGATGGTTCACAAGGATGGGCCGCGGCAGCGCCAGCAGGTCCCGACGAAGGTGTAGGTTGCAGAGGGCAGCGGCAGCGCCAGCAGGCAGGAACGATGGTTCACAAGGATGGGCCGCGGAAGCGCCAGCAGGTCCCGACGAAGGTGTAGTTTGCAGAGGGCCGCGGCAGCGCCAGCAGGCAGGAACGATGATTCACAAGGCAGGGCTGCGGCAGCCCCAGCAGTCCGTCAAGGATGAGTTCTTTAAGGTGTCTCTCGACTCCAGGATACAACTGCCTTCCTGCTCTGGAGCTGCCCCAGTTATAGGTCTGGCCTCCTTTGATGTCCGGACCCTCGCGCTTGGAGATCGGGAGGTCCGGGATGAGGGAGTCCAGACACCCAGCAGGGGGTTGGAGCCAGCGCCCGGGGAGGCTGGGGCGATTGGCACCTGGCGGGGGAGAGCCATCGACACTCCTCTCTCCCATTGACCTGCCAAGTGGTCCGTTCACCTCCTGGGTGGATGGTGGTGCCTCGATGTCTGGGCCTGGCCAGGCCCAGGGTTGGGGTCGAGCTGAGGCCACGCGGCCTCGTGGTGCAGTGTCCAAGATGGCGGCTGGGCCGGGGCAATGCTGCTGATGGCAGCCCGGGCCAGCCGATGTCGAGGTGTTCGGGAGCAGGTGTCCCGTTGGGGACGGGTTGCGGGTTGCTTCTGTGGGTTGCCAGGGTGGTTCTTCTGGGGACACCGGGAGAGCCGGTGTTCGGTAAGCATGGGCGGAAAATCCGTTTCGCTCGCGGATTTTGCGGATTTTCGGTAAATTCGCAATCCGCGAGATTTGCGAATCTCCCGCAAAAAACGCAAATCCGCGAGCAGCGGATTTTGCTCGCACTGTTCGCACTGTTCGCGTGAGTTCGCGCCCCGCGAATAAGTGCAAAATTGCAGAAATACGATCTTAGCAAAACTGAAAGTAACTACTTACCAGGTTCAAAAGTTCAGGCTCATCATTAGTAGCCATTTCCTGTAGTGCTTCCTGAGGGGCCCCTCCAGAGTTCAGTTGCCAGTTGAAACTATTATGTGACCCTGCTCTGAACCTCAGAATAGTTACACATATGCCACAAAGGTCCTGAATTACAGCTAAGGGAGACAAGCAGGAGCCAGGCTGGAAGTTCAAATCCATTAATCAGCCCCTAATTCATTATTGTCAGTTGGGGCAGGGCAGGTGTTGTAACTAATTTTGCAACAATGAAAGCACTTAGCAAGTGCAAAAGATCACTAATCAGGAAGCACTAAGGAAGCAGGTGCCAGCTAAAAAAATATTCTGTGACACATTAATCAGCCCCAAATTAATTCAGGTCACTTGAGGCAGGGAAGGTGTGCTTGCGTTGCCACAATAATGTACACTGACTGGACAACCAGAGGGTGCTGTGATGAAACAGAGGGTGGCATGGGTGGGCCAGAGGGTGGCATGAGTAGTCAGAGAGTGGCAGTGGTGACAGAGAGTGGCAGTGATGAAGAAGAGTGTCCCAAACAGGCTGGACACGTAGAAACAACAAGTTCGCGAAACTTGCGACCCGACAGGTAAGTTCGCAATTTGCGACATTGTAAAAAACCCTCGCGAACTGGCAGAAACCCGCGCAAACACAAAAAAAAAATCCGCAAATTCGCGAGAATTCGCGGATTTTGCGGATTGCGAGTTCGCAAATCCGCAAAATTCGCGAACGCGAGATTCGCAAAATTCGCCCATGCTTAGTGTTCGGGCCTTACTATGCGGGGAGGGAGTGGCCCCTTCACGAGGCCTGTCCAACACTCCTCAATACTAGGCGAGCACTCCTGAGATTAGACCAATTATATAAGTCAAAATTAGGACTAAACAAATCAAATCGAGTTTCTTTTTGGCGGAATCCCTCACTAAAAATAGAGGGCAACATGCTGTACTGGGAACGCTGGTCACAGAAAGGGATAAACTTAGGTAAGGATATCTATGCAGGCTCTAACCCATTACCTTTCTCAACGCTTCAAAGCCAATATAATTTGACTCCCATGGATTTTTATGACTTTTTGAAATTAAAAGCCCTACTTTCAGCATGTCCCATTAAATCTATGGATCCATGGCTCACCTCGCAACTCTCACAAATCCTGAAGGCAGACCATATTGTATCGAAGATATATAAACTCCTTCTACCCAATTCTAGAAAGTCACACAGGCGTAAAGAGACCCAATTGGAATCAGAATCCAACTCTACCAAGCTCATGTTTGGATGGGATAAAATATACAGCTCAGCCATTACAAATAATATATCTCCTATCCTGTCCCAAACCAAGTTTATGATTCTTAACAGGTCATACTGGACCCCTGAAAAACTCTTCAAACTACGTTTAAAAGATAATCCGACATGCTGGAACTGTACCGCCGCTGTCGGTGATCTCGCCCACATGCTCTTCCCCTGCCCCTCCTTACAGGCGTTCTGGGATAAAATTTATAATAGCATAAAACACGTATTCAACATCAATCCCCCCCCCCAGAGAATTTTCATACATCGTATTGGGCACCCTAGACAAAACACTAGTTAACGATAATGACCGGAAGCACCTGGATCTCTTGCTCGCCTTAGCTTGCAAAGTCATATTATGCAAATGGAAGAATGCTAAGGATGTGTCCTTTAGAATCTGGCAAGAATGGCTGTCCTTCGTAAGAGGGGCAGGTAACCCGGTCCTTCACAACTCTCCTTGGCGTAGACCCCACAAGAAACTCTGGAAGTCCCTAGACGCTTCTTCATTCTCATTTGACCCTCCGTGAACCTTTTTCTGCCGCAATAGCATATGTATTCTTATTGCAATTTTCAATGTATTGATGCTACTTAATTGCTTGATTGTTTGCTTAACCACTTGTAATAACTATTCCTGTATCGAACGTACGCACAATGCTTGACCACTTGACCTGTTGGAATAGCTATTCTTGTCTACTGATATGTTCAATGTATATGATCATTATGTGGATACTGGATGCAGTCATTTAGTGCTTCAGTGCTCCTTCATGTACGCAACAACAACTTATCTGTATGTATTCTTCAGGCCGGACCCATTTCTATCGTTTTTAATTGTTTCTTTTGTTCTCATTTTTTTTCTCTCTTTTTATTTTACTAATTTTTTTATTCATCCACCTGTATCCATACATATATGTATCTCTTTTACTGTATTTTTTCTCTCAATAAAAATGACTTGAATACAAAACAAGCACTGGCGTTGCCAATAGGTCTCGCAGTAGGAAAGTTGGAGCTATTGGTTTTCTAAATGACATTTTATATTTATATATCGTTATTGGCATTGTCAATAACAATATATAAATATAAAATGTTATTTACAAAACCAATAGCTCCAACTTTCCTACTGCAAGACCTATTGGCAACGCCAGTGCTTGGTAATTAGAGAGGCCAGCGCCGCCTTCTGTGTGCTGTCCATCTGCTTCACATCAGTCTGTTAGCTCAGCTGGAAGGGGTGACCCACAAGCGTTTGTAATCCCCAAAGTTTTCAAAGGCTAATTATGCCGAGGTCACACGTATGCATCCCACGGCAGGCGAGAGAAGAGTTTTACCTTTCTAGATGTGGCCGTGCAAGTGTTGGGTTCACTGTGTGGACTTGCGATTGTCTTCTGATTGTTTTGCGGCTCACCAGCCAATGCCTCTGGCTTTAATTGTCTCAGGAGTCCCAGCCTTTCTGGGCTCCTTTTGTAGGATGTATTCCGGTGACTCCAAACATCAGATGATGGTGAATACCCCGAGCGTTTTGAAAAAGGCGAGGGCGCTAAGAGCTAACAACACAAAATACATTGTGTCAAAAAATCGCATAAATCATAGTGCCAAGTACGAGTGATCAGACGTTATTGGGTATTGAGCGTGATTAGCAACTGTGACCAGTTGTTAAATAATATGCTGTTCTCAGTTGTTATATACGAGTCACGGAAGGGGAGAGGGAGGGGGTGGGCAACTCGAGCAAGGCTGTGTAATCCTGCAGCGTCCTTTTCATGGCCTCAAGCAACGGGATGACGGAAGGAGGGAAACGTGAGGTTGAACGAAATCATCAAAAAATAAAAAAGGGAACATGGAGGGAGACTGATGAAGGCAGAGAGAACGTAGTGAAGAGGGAATGATAAAGCAAGTAACCGAGGAGAGTAGGAAATTTAGTTACGTTAATACACGGGGAGGTCTCTAAAAAGAAAAGGGACGGGGAGAGACTATTGCCTATTGGCATTGCCAGTGCTTGTTTTACTAGTGGAGGGAAGGTGTGTTCTGGCGGGGAGGAGGTGTCCTTGTCATCATAGGGATGGGGGCTGTTTTCTTGAGAGTGGGGGCTGGTGTTCTTGAGAGTGCCGTGTGTGTGTGCCCTAGCGCACGTGAGCAAAGGAAGTAAATCACACAAATTGGAAAGAGGAAGATGGAAACCCGTTTCAAATGCAAGAAACAGCAATCTGCAAGAGGGAGGTAAAGAGGCTGGGAGTATCTGGTAGTGGGTGAAGAGGCACGAAGCGTTTAGAAGGCTGGCTTGGGAGAAGTGTGGGAGGGAAGCCGGATGGGGGCGGGAGAGCCTGGGAATGCGAGCGAGGGGAGGAGTGCACAGGGTGCAGAGGCTGGGCTTGCATGCGACACGTCGGGCCTGATAAAAAATGGACATGAAATGAAGCAACACGGGGAAAGTGAAAGTAAGAAGCACACAGTCCTCGGAAACTAAAACATGAAAAGAAATGCACATGAAATGAAGCAACACGGGGAAACTGAAAGTAAGAAGCACACAGTCCTCGGAAACGAAAACATGAATGAAATGAAGCAACACGGGGAAACTGAAAGTAAGGCCGGCCTGCGACCAGCCATAAATAATTAGTGGAGGAGAAGCTGAAGAGCGCACGCTGGGCGAAGCCCTTTGATGTGCTCTGCGGCCGTGAATGCGCGTGCTTGTTTAATCACGTGATTCACATGAACTTAAAGAAAACCGCGGCTGAAAGCCCTTGGTTTGAGGAGGATTTTGCCGACATGAATTCTCGCTCCGTTCAATGCGCTTGCGCGCATTGATAGGTCGCGAGACCTAAAAAAGGAAGCGCAGGAAGTAAAGCAGGTTTTTATGCTCCACATGGATCAGTGAAAGCATCACCAACATGATGCAGGTAGGTAGTGTGAGAAGTTGGCCTGGTATATAATGCTCACTAATTCTTAGTGATCACTTTGTATCATGCCAAGCAACCCTTATGATGATGGTTGTAATTCAACCTTGTAGACCAGTTATCCTAGTGGTAACGTGGACAAAGCAGTCTTAGGCTAAACTCTGAAAGGCATGTGAAGCCAGCTGTTATACCATACACAACCCCCTTGAATACCAAATGAAAGGGACACCACACAGATATATATTGAAAATATATATTGATTTATTAACTACAAAATCCCCTGGTCTCTTTATGAGCACAGAAGCACAAGCGTTAAAACACAAGACAGTTTAAAATACACAAAAGTTGCACAATATGGATGAGCCCTAGGGGCCACCTAAACCATATACTAAGAAAGTGGTATAAGAGATACCAATAGGAAAGGGAACAGGCCTAGGGCCTTGGGAATCGCTGGAGCTATTCGAGACTAGCAGTGACTAAGTCGGGAAAGGCCCGCGGGACTCGGGTGCAGTGTTCAAAGTGCACGCACTTTCCAATGCAAAGTCTATGGTGCGTAAAAGTACAAAGTTAGAAAGTTAGGAACCTTCCGAGTGACCTAGGGAGCTGAAACTTAAGACACATGCCCTTGAGATGTGTACCAGTGCAGGAGCACCGGCAGAGCTGAGTTACCTCACCCACAGGACGCGGGTGCACAGGGTCGAAGTAGTGTCGGGTTTTGTCACGCTGGTCGATGGTGCTTGGAGCTGAAGATGCTGCAGGCGGCTCGATGTGAAGAGTTCCGGTGGATCCAAGGGTGGATCTGAAGATGTGAAGACCTGAAAGCAGAGGGGACAGTGTTCAAAGTCACTATCCAGTGACTACCGTGGAACCAGATTGGAACCAGGCGATGTCGGGTGCAAACAGGCATTGTTGGGTAGCTTCTCTCTGCAGCCACGTGGACACCCGGGGTCGAGGACGTCCAGGAGTCGGTCACGAGCTGTCCCACGTAGGCTTCTCGCTGTTGGCGATGTCGGCAACTTGATCGGAGCAAACAGGCCTTGGCAAATGCAAGCCACGCAGAAGTTGACAGATGCTTAACACTCGGACCAGCAAGGTCAGAGCGGGTGCTCTTTTTTACAGGAGCTTGGGTAGGTCTAAAGCAACCAGACCTGCTGTGTAAATTGTCGGTTTCGTTGCCAAGATGGCCGCTGACCACATGGCTAGTGGCCGGGATGGCGTGTCGAGTGACACAATGCAAAAGGGCCCCATGCAGATCGTGGAGATGCTGGAGGGCTGATCTTCGGTGCAAGGGCTGCTCGTTGGTGGGGATTCTCAGTCCCCAAAGCACAATGTCGAGGATGCCTCAGAAGCTGCGCAGTCAGCTTTTCGGGTGTCTTCCAAGAGGTCCGGTCCCACGTCACTCGGTGCCTCCACGGGTCCCTTCTTTGCAGGGACTGTAGATTGGTCTCTGAGAGGTCTGGGAGTCTGGTTCTTGTCGGGCTCTGGGCTCGGGCTCCGGCGGGAGGCGGCGGCAAAGCAGACGTCGAGTTGCTGGTTGGTACCTGTGTTTACAGGGTGGCCACTCCTAGGCCACAAGGGAGATTCTCTTCAGTCTTCTGTGCAGCAGAATGTCGAAGTCCAGTCTTCTTCTTCGTGTAAAGTTGATTCAGGATGATCTGCTGTGCAATGGCACTGCTCCCACTCTTATTCCCAATCTGAGGGGTGGATCACCTACTAGGTCCCTCCCTGGGTGGGACCAGGAAGGGGAGTGGTTACACCCCCTCTCCTTTGTCCAGCTCCTCGCCAGGACTGGGGCTGGAAAGCCCCAGAACCGGTTTGGGCTGGCTTATGCACAGGGACACCTTGTGTGCCCCAGGCATGTCTCAATCTATTCAGCCCTGTCCTACCCAATACACAAAACCCTGTCTGGGGTGGTGCTCGCACCTCCCCAGGCAGGAAACCCTTTGTCCAGGCCCTCCTCGCTGGAAGGACTCCCAGCAGCAGGAGGCCAGACATGTGTCTGTGGTGGCAGCATCCATTTTGTGATGCTGAGGCTCTGTTTAACTTTAACCGGGGTTAAGGCTACACACATGTCGTGTCCCTCTAGAAGGGTGGAATGCTATCCCCGTCGCCAGAACTGGCGAGGGGATAGTATTCCAATTCGTATTATACCTTACTCGACATGTTTTGATAAAGCCAAACCAAAGATAGCAAATAACCGCGAGGATTATAATGCACTTAAGAGCATATGGTATGGCAATATCCCGGAAAAGCTTAGGGAGTGGTTCCCGACAGCTGCAGACAGGCTCAGCTCACGCTAGAGCACCATCTCACATATTTCCAAGCACTCTGCCTCCAGGATTGATGAGGCCTTCCATAGGAGTGGCTGATAGGAACATATGTGTCCAGTTTAAGGTTAGATATAGGGATACTATATCTAAGCAAGAGGTGATTACACCAACTTACCCCAGCTGAGTGATCAGCCAGTTGTGTCAAATATGGAGGCCAGGCCAGGGGTGGCACAATACATGCTGCAGCCCCTGGTAGGCCTTGGCTACACCTATGCCCTGGGTACCTGTGGTACACTGTTACAGGGGCCTATAAGGTGAACCAATTCCATTTGTGTTATGCACCTAAGGTACATGGAGTCCATTTTAAGGAGAGAGCAATCAGCCTGGGGCCCTGAATAGCAGGATCCCAGGCCAACTAAGTCAAAAACCAGCTAAACACCAGGCAAAAAGTTTGGGGGGTAACCATAGTCAGATATCCACCTTCCTACACCCCCTCCCCCAAACGAAAGGAGATAAGGCTATCCTTGTCCAGGTAAGCCTATATTGCCTAAGTGGCCATATAAGGAAGTACCAGCTCTGGCTTGGTAACCCTCTGTCTCATGGTCCACTAAACAACCCCTCACCCTAAGGGTATCTGAGGGTCTCCACCATAGGGAATCTCTACCTGTGGTGTGTCTTTGCAAAGTCAAAGGCTGGTGTTGAGATGGAGTACTGAAGTGAGTCTCCTCTGTAGGGTTCAGCTTCCTCCAATCACTCTCCACCATGTGTGCCTTTCTTTCTTTGACTGAGTTGCACTGTGCTCTCAGGGTCAACCTCTGGCTACCTAAATCTGGAGGCTGGGTCCGTCTGTTTGGCTTACTGGAGGGACAGGTCTGGTTTGGGCCCTTAGGGTCCCAGGTTTGGCTGTGCCCAACAATATCCATCTGGGGGATGTCCCTAACTACTTTTAAGGGGGATCCCTCAGGAGTTTTTAAAGTTTGCACCTCACTAGGGCTACTAGTTTCGGTGCCCCATATCTGTTGATGGGCGTGCTTTATTTGACAAGGGGCCCTTTGGGTCTCACTGTCCTTCTTGTCCTCTGCAGCCCTGGGCTGAGTAAGGCAAGGTAGAGAGGGGCAGGTTACCTGCTCCAGACTGGGTCCCACCTGAGAAGGGTCCACTGCCATCAGAGGCTCTGTTAGGCCAGGCCTAACAACCTCTGGGACAGTTCCTTCATCAGGGGTAAGATCAGTTCCCTGAGGAGGCTGATCCTTTCCTAAAGTCTGGTGGGAGGGAGATTTCTCTTCCTCCTCAATGCTCTCTGTTTGGGTGGAGTGATCCATCATTTCAGGCTTCACTCCCCATGTATCAGTTTGAGTTTGGGCTGTGGCCATCACAGCCCCCCCAACCTTTTCAGGAGGAGACTCAGTTTGGGTATGGGCTGTTACTAGTACAGCCCTGCTACTCTTTTCAGGAGGGAAGTTACCTAAAGATGGGGCTGAGGTTTGCTCAGCCCTACCAACCTTTTCAGGAAGGAGATCTTGGATTGGGGCTGTAGCCATCACAGCCCCACTAACCTTTCCATTGAGATTTACCATTTTAGAATGGGTTTGTTGTTCAATCTCAGCCCAGGCTGAGATTTCCAAATCATTACCCAGTAGGCAATCTACAGGCAAGTTTGCTGACACTGCCACTCTCTTTTGGCCAGTGACACCTCCCCAGCTAAGATTGATTACTGCCATGGGATGATTGGTTTCTATGCCATCAATGTTTGTCACCTGATATCTGGCATCAGGTAAAAGTTGCCTTGAGGGGACTAGACATTCAGCCACCATGGTGATGCTAGCCCCTGTGTCTCTGAAGGCCTCAACTTTCAAACCATTGATGAGGGGCTCCTGTCTATACTTGCTCAACGTGTTTAGGCAAGCAGTGAAATTGGCAAACCCCATGCCAGTCTCATAGACAAGAGTATCTGAGTTAGGGGACCTGGATAGGCCAGAGTCCACCTGTCCTCCAAAAGTAAACCCACCCAAATTCTTGGGGGTGCTCCCACCACCTGGGGGACCACTGCTAACAGTGACAGGAGGTGTTGGAGCCTTACCTGGAGGTATATTCTCTTTATTGCCATTCTTGGGACAACAGCTATCTGTTTTGTAATGCCCCACCTGTTTACAGGCATGACAATAAGGCTTTTTCTGGGTTGTAGAAGTGTCTTGGGACCCACCCCCATTCTTGGAGTTTTGGGGCCCTGGGGAAGTCTTTTCCTTACTTTTATCCCCACCCTTCTCTTGAGGCTTGGTAGTCTCTTTCTTTTGGTCACCACCCTGGTTCTTAGGCCTGATCCTGGTTCTGACCCATTTGTCTGCCCTCCTACCCAATTCTTGTGGGGAGGTCAGATCAGAGTCAACCAGGTGCTGATGTAGAAGCTGATTTTGACAATTACTTAAGATTTGCTCTCTCATAATTAAATTATACAATCCTGTATAGTCAGTAACCTTACTTCCCAGCAACCAGCCCTCCAGAGCCTTAGTGGCACATTCAACAAATTCAGACCAGTCTTGAGTCTGTGTCTTCTGGGTATCTCTGAACATTAACCTGTACTGTTCAGTGGTTAAGCCTAACCCATCAATGAGAGCACTCTTCAGGACCATGTAGTTTCTAGAATCCCCATCACTAACTGTGAGGAGTCTGTCTCTGCCTCTACCTTCAAAGGAGAGCCACAAGATTGCTGCCCACTGCTCCTGAGGGATCTGCTGTACTCTGCAGGCTCTCTCTATTGCAGTAATCCATTTATGGATATCATCCCCAGCTTTGTAGGGGGGCACAATCTTACTCAGGTTTCTGTTATCAAAAGACCTGTCTTTATCCTTGTGGATATTGCTGCCACCAGTGGGTTCTATTACCCCACTCTCTCTAGGCTGTCTTGCTCTAGCAAGTTTCTCTTGGGCCAGGGCAACCTCTAATTCTTGCCTCTGAATCCTAAGCTCAGCCTCTCTCATCTTGGCCTCATGTTCCCTTCTCTGAGGGCTAGTCATCTCCTTCCTGGAGTGACCATGAGAGCCTCTAGAAGCATGGGAGTTGTTAGAGTCACCTGAGTGATTCCTTCTCCTCCTAGGCTTCTGGTTAAGTCCACCTGGGGGTCTGAATAGGTTGTTACCTGATTCAGTCCCAAATAGGCTTAAGTTAGCCTGGTTCAGTCTACTGACCAGCACCTGACTATTTCTGTCATCATCTGACTCACTGCTTTCCACCTCCTCCTCTTCTTCCTCTTCCTCTTCCTCCTCATCTACCTGAGGAGCTCCAGTGGTGGAGGCTTCCTCATCTACCAGGATGATAGGGGCAGGGGGGTCTACAGTGTCATCCTCTGAAGGATGGCCTCCTTCAGCATCCCCTGTGGGGTTTGCTTTAGAGGTCTTTAGAGCCTCAGACTGATCCAAGAGCTCTCTTAGGTGGTCTGTAGTAGGGGAAGGCCCTGTCTTCAGACCCCTTAAGACACAAAGCTGTCTTAATTCCTTAAAGGGAAAAATAGAAAATTTGGATGGTGCCCTCGGAGGGTCACTCTCAACAGGGATGTTCCCAGTGGAACCCTCTGCTCCAGACATTGCTCTAGTGTGGGTGGATGTGTTGCAATCTACCTACACTGGTGTTTACCTACTAAACCTATCTAGTAGTTGTAGCTAGGGTGTGCTACTCCCTTTGCTCTACAACAACTAAGTTCAGTAGAACTTAAGTATACTAGTCTTGTTTTATATGTACCTAGCAGGTACCTGTATGATCTTTCAAATGATAATCTCAAAGATTGTAATGGTAAAACAACAGCAAGCTCAGATCCCAATCCGCTGCTCACCAATGTGAGAAGTTGGCCAGGTATATAATGCTCACTAATTCTAGTGATCACTTTGTACCATGCCAAGCAACCCTTATGATGATGGTTGTAATTCAACCTTGTAGACCAGTTATCCTAGTGGTAACGTGGACAAAGCAGTCTTAGGCTAAACTCTGAAAGGCATGTGAAGCCAGCTGTTATACCATACACAACCCCCTTGAATACCAAATGAAAGGGACACCACACAGATATATATTGAAAATATATATTGATTTATTAACTACAAAATCCCCTGGTCTCTTTATGAGCACAGAAGCACAAGCGTTAAATCACAAGACAGTTTAAAATACACAAAAGTTGCACAATATGGATGAGCCCTAGGGGCCACCTAAACCGTATACTAAGAAAGTGGTATAAGAGATACCAATAGGAAAGGGAACAGGCCTAGGGCCTTGGGAATCGCTGGAGCTATTCGTGACTAGCAGTGACTAAGTCGGGAAAGGCCCGCGGGACTCGGGTGCAGTGTTCAAAGTGCACGCACTTTCCAATGCAAAGTCTATGGTGCGTAAAAAGTACAAAGTTAGAAAGTTAGGAACCTTCCGAGTGACCTAGGGAGCTGAAACTTAAGACACAGGCCCTTGAGATGTGTACCAGTGCAGGAGCACCGGCGGAGCTGAGTTACCTCACCCACAGGACGCGGGTGCACAGGGTCGAAGTAGTGTCGGCTTTCGTCACGCTGGTCGATGGTGCTTGGAGCTGAAGATGCTGCAGGTGGCTCGATGTGAAGAGTTCCGGTGGATCCAAGGGTGGATCTGAAGATGTGAAGACCTGAAAGCAGAGGGGACAGTGTTCAAAGTCACTAGCCAGTGACTACCGTGGAACCAAATTGGAACCAGGCGATGTCGGGTGCAAACAGGCGTTGTCGGGTAGCTTCTCTCTGCAGCCAAGTGGACACCCGGGGTGGAGGACGTCCAGGAGTCAGTCACGAGCTGTCCCACGTAGGCTTCTCGCTGTTGGCGGTGTCGGCAACTTGATCGGAGCAAACAGGCCTTGGCAAATGCAAGCCACGCAGAAGTTGACAGATGCTTAACACTCGGACCAGCAAGGTCAGAGCGGGTGCTCCTTTTTACAGGAGCTTGGGTACGTCTGGAGCAACCAGACGTGCTGTGTAAATCATCGGCTTCGTCGCCAAGATGGCCGCTGACCACGTGGCTAGTGGCCGGGATGGCGCATCGAGTGGCACAATGCAAAAGGGCCCCACGCAGATCGTGGAGATGCTGGAGGGCTGATCTTCGGTGCAAGGGCTGCTCGGTGAAGGGGGTTCTCAGTCCCCAAAGCACAACGTCCAGGATGCCTCAGAAGCTGCGCAGTCAGCTTTTCGAGTGTCTTCCAAGAGGTCCGGTCCCACGTCACTCGGTGCCTCCACGGGTCCCTTCTTTGCAGGGACTGTGGATCGGGCTCTGAGAGGTCTGGGAGTTTGGTTCTTGTTGGGCTCTGGGCTCGGGCTCCGGCGGGAGGCGGCGGCAAAGCAGACGTCGAGTTGCTGGTTGGTACCTGTGTTTACAGGGTGGCCACTCCTAGGCCACAAGGGAGATTCTCTTCAGTCTTCTGTGCAGCAGAATGTCGAAGTCCAGTCTTCTTCTTCGTGTAAAGTTGATTCAGGATGATCTGCTGTGCAATGGCACTGCTCCCACTCTTATTCCCAATCTGAGGGGTGGATCACCTACTAGGTCCCTCCTCTGGGTGGGACCAGGAAGGGGAGTGGTTACACCCCCTCTCCTTTGTCCAGCTCCTCACCAGGACTGGGGCTGGAAAGCCCCAGAACCGGTTTGGGCTGGCTTATGCACAGGGACACCTTGTGTGCCCCAGGCATGTCTCAATCTATTCAGCCCTGTCCTACCCAATACACAAAACCCTGTCTGGGGTGGTGCTCGCACCTCCCCAGGCAGGAAACCGTTTGTCCAGGCCCTCCTCGCTGGAAGGACTCCCAGCAGCAGGAGGCCAGACATGTGTCTGTGGTGGCAGCATCCATTTTGTGATGCTGAGGCTCTGTTTAACTTTAACCGGGGTTAAGGCTACACACATGTTGTGTCCCTCTAGAAGGGTGGAATGCTATCCCCGTCGCCAGAACTGGCGAGGGGATAGTATTGCAATTCGTATGACACCTTACTCGACATCTTTTGATAAAGCCAAACCAAAGATAGCAAATAACCGCGAGGATTATAATGCACTTAAGAGCATATGGTATGGCAATATCCCGGAACAGCTTAGGGAGTGGTTCCCGACAGCTGCAGACAGGCTCAGCTCACGCTAGAGCACCATCTCACATATTTCCAAGCACTCTGCCTCCAGGATTGATGAGGCCTTCCATAGGAGTGGCTGATAGGAACATATGTGTCCAGTTTAGGGTTAGATATAGGGATACTATATCTAAGCAAGAGGTGATTACACCAACTTACCCCAGCTGAGTGATCAGCCAGTTGTGTCAAATATGGAGGCCAGGCCAGGGGTGGCACAATACATGCTTCAGCCCCTGGTAGGCCTTGGCTACACCTATGCCCTGGGTACCTATGGTACACTGTTACAGGGGCCTATAAGGTGAACCAATTCCAATTGTGTTATGCACCTAAGGTACATGGAGTCCATTTTAAGGAGAGAGCAATCAGCCTGGGGCCCTGAATAGCAGGATCCCAGGCCAACTAAGTCAAAAACCAGCTAAACACCAGGCAAAAAGTTTGGGGGTAACCATAGTCAGATATCCACCTTCCTACACACCCCCCCCCAAACGAAAGGAGATAAGGCTATCCTTGTCCAGGTAAGCCTATATTGCCTAAGTGGCCATATAAGGAAGTACCAGCTCTGGCTTGGTAACCCCCTGTCTCATGGTGCACTAAGCAACCCCTCACCCTAAGGGTATCTGAGGGTCTCCACCATAGGGAATCTCTACCTGTGGTGTGTCTTTGCAAAGTCAAAGGCTGGTGTTGAGATGGAGTACTGAAGTGAGTCTCCTCTGTAGGGCTCAGCTTCCTCCAATCACTCTCCACCATGTGTGCCTTTCTTTCTTTGACTGAGTTGCAATGTGCTCTCAGGGTCAACCTCTGGCTACCTAAAGCTGGAGGCTGGGTCCGTCTGTTTGGCTTACTGGAGGGACAGGTCTGGTTTGGGCCCTAAGGGTCCCAGGTTTGGCTGTGCCCAACAATATCCATCTGGGGGAGGTCCGTAACTACTTTTAAGGGGGATCCCTCAGGAGTTTTTAAAGTTTGCACCTCACTAGGGCTACTAGTTTCGGTGCCCCATATCTGTTGATGGGCGTGCTTTATTTGACACGGGGCCCTTTGGGTCTCACTGTCCTTCTTGTCCTCTGCAGCCCTGGGCTGAGTAAGGCAAGGTAGAGAGGGGCAGGTTACCTGCTCCAGACTGGGTCCCACCTGAGAAGGGTCCACTGCCATCAGAGGCTCTGTTAGGCCAGGCCTAACAACCTCTGGGACAGTTCCTTCATCAGGGGTAAGATCAGTTCCCTGAGGAGGCTGATCCTTTCCTAAAGTCTGGTGGGAGGGAGATTTATCTTCCTCTTCAATGCTCTCTGTTTGGGTGGAGTGATCCATCATTTCAGGCTTCACCCCCCATGTATCAGTTTGAGTTTGGGCTGTGGCCATCACAGCCCCCCCAACCTTTTCAGGAGGAGACTCAGTTTGGGTATGGGCTGTTACTAGTACAGCCCTGCTACTCTTTTCAGGAGGGAAGTTATCTAAAGATGGGGCTGAGGTTTGCTCAGCCCTACCAACCTTTTCAGGAAGGACATCTTGGATTGGGGCTGTAGCCATCACAGCCCCACTAACCTTTCCATTGAGATTTACCATTTTAGAATGGGTTTGTTGTTCAATCTCAGCCCAGGCTGAGATTTCCAAATCATTACCCAGTAGTAAGCATGAGCGGATTTTGCGGATTGGCAATCCGCGAATTTGCGGATTTGCAAACTCGCAATCCGCAAAATCCGCGAATTCCCGCGAATTTGCGGATTTTTTTTTTTTTTTGTGTTCGCCCGTGTTTCTGCCAGTTCGCGAGGGTTTTTACAATTTCGCAATTTGCGAACTTACCTGTCGGGTCGCAAGTTTTGCGAACTTGTTGTTTCTACGTGTCCAACCTGTTTGGGACACTCTTCTTCATCACTGCCACTCTCTGTCACCACTGCCACTCTCTGACTACTCATGCCACCCTCTGGCCCACCCATGCCACCCTCTGTTTCATCACCACACCCTCTGGTTGTCCAGTGTACATTATTTTTGGCAAAGCAAAGCACACCTTCCCTGCCTCAAGTGACCTGAATTAATTTGGGGCTGATTAATGTGTCACAGAATATTTTTTTAGCTGGCACCTGCTTCCTTAGTGCGCCCTGATTAGTGATCTTTTGCACTTGCTAAGTGCTTTCATTGTTGCAAAATTAGTTACAACACCTGCCCTGCCCCAACTGACAATAATGAATTAGGGGCTGATTAATGGATTTTAACTTCCAGCCTGGCTCCTGCTTGTCTCCCTTAGCTGTAATTCAGGACCTTTGTGGCATATGTGTAACTATTCTGAGGTTCAGAGCAGGGTCACATAATAGTTGCAACTGGCAACTGAACTCTGGAGGGGCCCCTCAGGAAGCACTACAGGAAATGGCTACTAATGATGAGCCTGAACTTTTGAACCTGGTAAGTAGTTACTTTCAGTTTTGCTAAAATCGTATTTCTGCAATTTCGCACTTATTCGCGGGGCGCGAACTCACGCGAACAGTGCGAGCAGTGCGAGCAAAATCCGCTGCTCGCGGATTTGCGGATTTTTCAGGAAATTCGCAAATCTCGCGGATTGCGGATTTCCCGAAAATCCGCAAAATCCGCGAGCGGAACGGATTTTCCGCCCATGCCTACCCAGTAGGCAATCTACAGGCAAGTTTGCTGACACTGCCACTCTCTTTGGGCCAGTGACACCTCCCCAGCTAAGATTGATTACTGCCATGGGATGATTGGTTTCTATGCCATCAATGTTTGTCACCTGGCATCAGGTAAAAGTTGCCTTGAGGGGACTAGACATTCAGCCACCATGGTGATGCTAGCCCCTGTGTCTCTGAAGGCCTCAACTTTCAAACCATTGATGAGGGGCTCCTGTCTATACTTGCTCAAAGTGTTTAGGCAAGCAGTGAAATTGGCAAACCCCATGCCAGTCTCATAGACAAGAGTATCTGAGTTAGGGGACCTGGATAGGCCAGAGTCCACCTGTCCTCCAAAAGTAAACCCACCCAAATTCTTGGGGGTGCTCCCACCACCTGGGGGACCACTGCTAACAGTGACAGGAGGTGTTGGAGCCTTACCTGGAGGTATATTCTCTTTATTGCCATTCTTGGGACAACAGCTATCTGTTTTGTAATGCCCCACCTGTTTACAGGCATGACAATAAGGCTTTTTCTGGGTTGTAGAAGTGTCTTGGGACCCACCCCCATTCTTGGAGTTTTGGGGCCCTGGGGAAGTCTTTTCCTTACTTTTATCCCCACCCTTCTCTTGAGGCTTGGTAGTCTCTTTCTTTTGGTCACCACCCTTGTTCTTAGGCCTGATCCTGGTTCTGACCCATTTGTCTGCCCTCCTACCCAATTCTTGTGGGGAGGTCAGATCAGAGTCAACCAGGTGCTGATGTAGAAGCTGATTTTGACAATTACTTAAGATTTGCTCTCTCATAATTAAATTATACAATCCTGTATAGTCAGTAACCTTACTTCCCAGCAACCAGCCCTCCAGAGCCTTAGTGGCACATTCAACAAATTCAGACCAGTCCTGAGTCTGTGTCTTCTGGGTATCTCTGAACATTAACCTGTACTGTTCAGTGGTTAAGCCTAACCCATCAATCAGAGCACTCTTCAGGACCATGTAGTTTCTAGAATCCCCATCACTAACTGTGAGGAGTCTGTCTCTGCCTCTACCTTCAAAGGAGAGCCACAAGATTGCTGCCCACTGCTCCTGAGGGATCTGCTGTACTCTGCAGGCTCTCTCCATTGCAGTAATCCATTTATGGATATCATCCCCAGCTTTGTAGGGGGGCACAATCTTACTCAGGTTTCTGTTATCAAAAGACCTGTCTTTATCCTTGTGGATATTGCTGCCACCAGTGGGTTCTATTACCCCACTCTCTCTAGGCTGTCTTGCTCTAGCAAGTTTCTCTTGGGCCAGGGCAACCTCTAATTCTTGTCTCTGAATCCTAAGCTCAGCCTCTCTCAGCTTGGCCTCATGTTCCCTTCTCTGAGGGCTAGTCATCTCCTTCCTGGAGTGATCATGAGAGCCTCTAGAAGCATGGGAGTTGTTAGAGTCACCTGAGTGATTCCTTCTCCTCCTAGGCTTCTGGTTAAGTCAACCTGGGGGTCTGAATAGGTTGTTACCTGATTCAGTCCCAAATAGGCTTAAGTTAGCCTGATTCAGTCTACTGACCAGCACCTGACTATTTCTGTCATCATCTGACTCACTGCTTTCCACCTCCTCCTCTTCTTCCTCTTCCTCTTCCTCCTCATCTACCTGAGGAGCTCCAGTGGTGGAGGCTTCCTCATCTACCAGGATGATAGGGGCAGGGGTGTCTACAATGTCATCCTCTGAGGGATGGCCTCCTTCAGCATTCCCTGTGGGGTTTGCCTTAGAGGGCTTTAGAGTCTCAGACTGGTCTAAGAGCTCTCTTAGGTGGTCTGTAGTAGGGGATGGCCCTGTCTTCAGACCCCTTAAGACACAAAGCTGTCTTAATTCCTTAAAGGAAAAAATAGCAAATTTGGATGGTGCCCTTGGAGGGTCACTCTCAACAGGGATGTTCCCAGTGGAACCCTCTGCTCCAGACATTGCTCTAGTGTGGGTGGATGTGTTGCAATCTACCTACACTGGTGTTTACCTACTAAACCTATGTAGTAGTTGTAGCTAGGGTGTGCTACTCCCTTTGCTCTACAACAACTAAGTTCAGTAGAACTTAAGTATACTAGTCTTGTTTTATATGTACCTAGCAGGTACCTGTATGATCTTTCAAATGATAATCTCAAAGATTGTAATGGTAAAACAACAGCAAGCTCAGATCCCAATCCGCTGCTCACCAATGTGAGAAGTTGGCCTGGTATATAATGCTCACTAATTCTTAGTGATCACTTTGTACCATGCCAAGCAACCCTTATGATGATGGTTGTAATTCAACCTTGTAGACCAGTTATCCTAGTGGTAACGTGGACAAAGCAGTCTTAGGCTAAACTCTGAAAGGCATGTGAAGCCAGCTGTTATACCATACACAACCCCCTTGAATACCAAATGAAAGGGACACCACACAGATATATATTGAAAATATATATTGATTTATTAACTACAAAATCCCCTGGTCTCTTTATGAGCACAGAAGCACAAGCGTTAAATCACAAGACAGTTTAAAATACACAAAAGTTGCACAATATGGATGAGCCCTAGGGGCCACCTAAACCATACCATATACTAAGAAAGTGGTATAAGAGATACCAATAGGAAAGGGAACAGGCCTAGGGCCTTGGGAATCGCTGGAGCTATTCGTGACTAGCAGTGACTAAGTCGGCAAAGGCCCGCGGGACTCGGGTGCAGTGTTCAAAGTGCACGCACTTTCCAATGCAAAGTCTATGGTGCGTAAAAAGTACAAAGTTAGAAAGTTAGGAACCTTCCGAGTGACCTAGGGAGCTGAAACTTAAGACACAGGCCCTTGAGATGTGTACCAGTGCAGCAGCACCGGCGGAGCTGAGTTACCTCACCCACAGGACGCGGGTGCACAGGGTCGAAGTAGTGTCGGGTTTCGTCACGCTGGTCGATGGTGCTTGGAGCTGAAGATGCTGCAGGCGGCTCGATGTGAAGAGTTCCAGTGGATCCAAGGGTGGATCTGAAGATGTGAAGACCTGAAAGCAGAGAGGACAGTGTTCAAAGTCACTAGCCAGTGACTACTGTGGAACCAGATTGGAACCAGGCGATGTCGGGTGCAAACAGGCGTTGTCGGGTAGCTTCTCTCTGCAGCCACGTGGACACCCGGGGTCGAGGACGTCCAGGAGTCGGTCACGAGCTGTCCCATGTAGGCTTCTCGCTGTTGGCGATGTCGGCAACTTGATCAGAGCAAACAGGCCTTGGCAAATGCAAGCCACGCAGAAGTTGACAGATGCTTAACACTCGGACCAGCAAGGTCAGAGCGGGTGCTCCTTTTTACAGGAGCTTGGGTAGGTCTGGAGCAACCAGACCTGCTGTGTAAATCATCAGTTTCATCGCCAAGATGGCCGCTGACCACGTGGCTAGTGGCCGGGATGGCGCGTCGAGTGGCACAATGCAAAAGGGCCCCACGCAGATCGTGGAGATGCTGGAGGGCTGATCTTTGGTGCAAGGGCTGCTCGGTGGTGGGGGTTCTCAGTCCCCCAAAGCACAACGTCGAGGATGCCTCAGAAGCTGCGCAGTCAGCTTTTCGAGTGTCTTCCAAGAGGTCCGGTCCCACGTCACTCGGTGCCTCCACGGGTCCCTTCTTTGCAGGGACTGTGGATCGGGCTCTGAGAGGTCTGGGAGTCTGGTTCTTGTTGGGCTCTGGGCTCGGGCTCCGGCGGGAGGCGGCGGCAAAGCAGACGTCGAGTTGCTGGTTGGTACCTGTGTTTACAGGGTGGCCACTCCTAGGCCACAAGGGAGATTCTCTTCAGTCTTCTGTGCAGCAGAATGTCGAAGTCCAGTCTTCTTCTTCGTGTAAAGTTGATTCAGGATGGTCTGCTGTGCAATGGCACTGCTCCCACTCTTATTCCCAATCTGAGGGGTGGATCACCTACTAGGTCCCTCCTCTGGGTGGGACCAGGAAGGGGAGTGGTTACACCCCCTCTCCTTTGTCCAGCTCCTCGCCAGGACTGGGGCTGGAAAGCCCCAAAACCGGTTTGGGCTGGCTTATGCACAGGGACACCTTGTGTGCCCCAGGCATGTCTCAATCTATTCAGCCCTGTCCTACCCAATACACAAAACCCTGTCTGGGGTGGTGTCTGGGCACCCTTTGTCCAGGCCCTCCTCGCTGGAAGGACTCTCAGCAGCAGGAGGCCAGACATGTGTCTGTGGTGGCAGCATCCATTTTGTGATGCTGAGGCTCTGTTTAACTTTAACCGGGGTTAAGGCTACACACATGTCGTGTCCCTCTAGAAGGGTGGAATGCTATCCCCGTCGCCAGAACTGGCGAGGGGATAGTATTCCAATTCGTATGACACCTTACTCGACATGTTTTGATAAAGCCAAACCAAAGATAGCAAATAACCGAGAGGATTATAATGCACTTAAGAGCATATGGTATGGCAATATCCCGGAACAGCTTAGGGAGTGGTTCCCGACAGCTGCAGACAGGCTCAGCTCACGCTAGAGCACCATCTCACATATTTCCAAGCACTCTGCCTCCAGGATTGATGAGGCCTTCCATAGGAGTGGCTGATAGGAACATATGTGTCCAGTTTAGGGTTAGATATAGGGATACTATATCTAAGCAAGAGGTGATTACACCAACTTACCCCAGCTGAGTGATCAGCCAGTTGTGTCAAATATGGAGGCCAGGCCAGGGGTGGCACAATACATGCTGCAGCCCCTGGTAGGCCTTGGCTACACCTATGCCCTGGGTACCTATGGTACACTGTTACAGGGGCCTATAAGGTGAACCAATTCCAATTGTGTTATGCATCTAAGGTACATGGAGTCCATTTTAAGGAGAGAGCAATCAGCCTGGGGCCCTGAATAGCAGGATCCCAGGCCAACTAAGTCAAAAACCAGCTAAACACCAGGCAAAAAGTTTGGGGGTAACCATAGTCAGATATCCACCTTCCTACAGGTAGCGCCCCCTCCTGTTCCATGGAGGTCAGTGCAGGGCACATGCAACACTACTAACGAGATGTACGTACTGCTCCGTCCAGTGTAGTAGGGGTCCGTGCAGTGCACGTGCACCACTAACCAGGGCGTGGGGATCACATGATTTATTCATGCATTTTTATTATTATTATTATTATTATGTTTCATATATAGCGCCAGAATCGACCCCCGAAGGGGTATCTCCGCGCTTGCCTTGGGAACCCGTCCTGGCTTTTCCCTGTGAGATAGCCCCTACAGGGCATCCCCAAGGTGAAAGCCAGGCATCCCGCCGCGGGGGGCCGTTGTGGAGATTAAGCAAGCTTAATGCCCAGAGTTGCAGAGTGTGAACCCATGATTAGGTTAGGCACCGAAGTGAGAATTATCGAGTCCATGGACATTTGAGCTCAAGACCCTGCCGCGTCGGGAATTAAACCCTGGTCCCGGGTCTGATCTCTGCTTCAGGGTCTGCCTGCTCTAACCAGTGAGCCACACTTCTCCACACTTATGCGGCCAGATATTACCCAGAGGTTTCGTAGCGCTTTACATGAAAGCAGGTTCCATTAGAAGAGATGCAATATTACAAATAGTTGCTAGTTGTGTTCATTACAAAAGGCACAACGTGGGGTTCAGACCCTACGGACAGTTATTTGTTTCATTGCTTACAGTCGTTAGTGGATGTAGGTGCTAAGGGTAGTAGCAGCAAGGTCAGATCAAGAGCTGAAGGCGGTGCAGTATTCTCAGCCTCCAGAGGGAACATTATCAGGGGGGGTAATTAAGGGCACAACTGTCAAAAGTGTCTTAGTAGCAGAAAGGCTCAACTCCATTCTGAAGATCTGCAGTCGGGTGGTGGGCTTGGTTTTCGGGGTAGGGAGTTGCATGTTCTGGTTGCGCTGGCCGAGAAAGATTATGCCATGAGTCGATCCTATGTAAGGTTGGAGGCTCTAACGGCAAAGGTTCAGCGATTCACGATGTCCAGGTGACCATATCAACCGGTCCACATCCCCAAATCCGCTGAGCCAACAGCAGAGGACACTCCTCGTGCCGGGCAGCCAAGACATGGAACACCCTTCCCCGGCACCTAAGGTCTGCCCCATCACTCCACTAATTCAGGAACGAGCTAAAGACCTAGATGTTAGAATGAGATACAACCTTACAGGAGCTACAAACACCTAACGACCCAATCAGGTGATATGCCGCGATGTGTACATGTCTGATTGAAAGGGCTGATTGGTCCAGGTGTGAATATGCAGTGGTTCATTCAAAGAGTAAATAAGGAGGAATTGGGTTTTGCAAAGGTCCTTTTGAGGTTGTGAGAAGTGAACCAGTCTTGAACGGAGTTTAATGGTGGCTAGAGGAGAGATATTGTTACTGGGTGGGACTTTTCAGTAGAGTTGGGTGTCACCCGCATACTGGTGGTAGGCGATCCCCTCCTTTTAGTAGAACTCCCAGAGGCTTGATGTAGAGGTTGCACAGGGTAAGACCAAGGATGGAACCCAGGGAGACTCCTTGATCGACTGTCTTCAGTGAAAAGAGACGATTATCAAAAGTGATCCTCTGTGTCCTATCCATGAGGAAGGTGCACATCATTTCAGGGCAAACCCTGGCAATGCCCATCCAATTGTTTTCATAGTATATCAAGAAGTATGTGGTGATTTGTGGTATCAAATGCTGCCGACAGATCGATAAGTATCAGGAGCTGGCAGAATCTAGGACTCGAAGCGGATCAACCTCTCAAGAGCAACTACGCGGAGCAGCACGGTTCCAGTGTCTCACCCTTGATTGAAGCCCGAGTGGAATCCCTCCAGAAGGTGGTTGAATTGATGTGTTGGGCAAATTCCTCTTTGGATGATTTTTGCAAGAAAAGGCAGGTTGGAGATAGAGTGAAAGTTGAAGTCATCCACAAAAGCTTCTTGAGAAGTGGGCGACTGGGTCGTTTAGTGGGAGTCGGGGAATGATCCTTGACTGAGCGAAGATGATCCATCAGTTTTGGCCAGTAAGGGTGCATAAGCGTGTAAAGATCTTTGGTAATGTTACGCGGAATGGAATCCGCAAACTATTTTGAGGGTTTGCTTTTAGTGATGTTTTCAAGTAAGACTTCCTCCCCGATTATGTAAAAGGTTTGTCATTCGTTCTTGGCTTTGCAAACCACGGTGGGGGTAGGACATTCATCTTGGCATAGAAGGGATTGAACTTTGGAGCCAAAAAATGGTGGAAACTCTTCTGCTTTCTTGGAGAGGCAATCACATTTTATGGAAGTGGGCAAAGTGAACAGTGCAGCCGGTGCAGTGGCACCGGGGCACACTGAATCCACGTATACTTTTTTTCCTATGAAACAAGGGAATTAGGGGTATTTTCTGTGCTTACCTACATCAGGGGTCCTAGCACCCTTGCTACAACGTTGCGGCTAACATGCCGGTATTTGGCGCCCCCTCCTGTTCCACGGTTGTCAGTGCAGAGCCCACAATAACACAATACAAGATGGTACCTAATAAACAAGACATGTCAAAATCAAAAGGTGGCATAAACACATAAAGCGGTCATTAAATTTTCCGTCTGAGGTCAAACCTATGTTATATGCTCGTGATTGCTACTTGTCAGCACAGGGAGAGTTTGAGTTCCGGTCCTGACAGGATTTTGCTCCGCCCTCTTCCATCCTGACAATTTTGTTTCCATGCGCAGAAAGCTGCATCGAAAATGTCACCTTGAAGAAGGTCCTGTAAAGCAGTGAATACATATTATGCAACAGCGCCACCCGGTGGTTTCATCTTTCCACTACATATCATTTTGGAGAAGGTTTTGTCAAGCAGTGAAAACATGTTATACAACATCGCCACCCAGTGGTTTCATCTTTCCACTATAACAGAGCCACCCGGTGGTTTCATCTTTCCACTAAATGTCACCTTGATATACAACAGCGCCTCCCGGTGGGTTCATCTTTCCACTACATGTCATCTTGTAGAAGGTGCTGTCAAGCAGTAAATACATGTTATACAACAACACCACCCGTTGGTTTAATCTTTCCACTACATGTCATCTTGACGAAAGTCCTGTCAAGCAGTGAATACATGTTATACAACAGCACCACCCGTTGGTTTAATCTTTCCACTACATGTCATCTTGAAGAAAGTCCTGTCAAGCAGTGAATACATGTTATACAACAGCACCACCCGTTGGTTTAATCTTTCCACTACATGTCATCTTGACGAAAATCCTGTCAAGCAGTGAATACATGTTATACAACAGCGCCACCCGTTGGTTTCATCTTTCCACTACATGTCATCTTGAAGAAAGTCCTGTCAAGCAGTGAATACATGTTATACAACAGCACCACCCGTTGGTTTAATCTTTCCACTACATGTCATCTTGACGAAAATCCTGTCAAGCAATGAATACATGTTGTACAACAGCGCCACCCGGTGGTTTCATCTTTCCACTACATGTCATCTTGACGAAAGTCCTGTCAAGCAGTAAATACATGTTATACAACAACACCACCCGTTGGTTTAATCTTTCCACTACATGTCATCTTGACGAAAGTCCTGTCAAGCAGTGAATACATGTTATACAACAGCACCACCCGTTGGTTTAATCTTTCCACTACATGTCATCTTGAAGAAAGTCCTGTCAAGCAGTAAATACATGTTATACAACAGCACCACCCGTTGGTTTAATCTTTCCACTACATGTCATCTTGACGAAAATCCTGTCAAGCAGTGAATACATGTTATACAACAGCACCACCCGTGTGAAAGTTGAAGAAATTGATGTACATAGACAGCATTCATTCCCCTTCTTCTCCCACTCCTCTCCCTGTGGACACCATGGATACTGTAAATTATTGACCGTATCACCCTGCCAGTAAGAGCCCGTACCCATATGCATATGTACAGCCATTCTAGGCACCATGGCCTATTTTTTCCATTGGAATCCCCGGCTTCCCTCCTGCGCTATCCTAAACCCCCTCTCTTATGCGTAGGCCATGAAACCCTCTCCCCCTGTGCGACCCCGCTGCGAAAGGCGACTCTCCTGCTTGACCCGCACAAAACCCCCCCCATTCCCCCTTGAAGAAGCATCCTTCGCCTTGGCTAACGTAGCCCTCCCCAGCTGCACCTGACTGCCCCCGCTCTCTCATGTACTGGTCATCAGATCTCTCTCTCTCTCTCTCTCTCTGTGTGACTCTGTCCCTGTGTCCACCCTGGCTACCCCTCCCTTCTCCTCTCATGGGCAAGTCATAAACCCTCTTCTTCTGCAAGGCCCTGTCCTTGAGAGTCACGGCCGCGCCTGACCAACACCTCCTTCCCTTCCATGAATGCCCCTCTGTTGACAAGCCTTCCCTCCGCGCTCGATTGTCCACGCGGCATGAATACCACTCCTTTGATGACCCCTTCCCCCGAGTCCGGCTGACCACACATGTCCGAGGCCATCGCCTAAGCCAGGAGATACCATTTACTGCCCTTATTGTATGAAGTCACTCCTCCTCAAGAGACCCACTATTGATCCTAGCCACCCCACCCCCTGGGCTGTGATCAGGCGTACACATCCTACGAAACACTCAGCTGCGTGATTGCCCTCCCCTCTTATCAGCAGGTCAAGGGTCCCCATTGTGAACACATGTGGGGTAGGATTGACACGAGGATTATAGGGATGTCTTTCTTTTGCGTCATACTGTCCTGATTGTGTTATCAAGTGTTCTGTAAGGTATAAAAGCAAGAGTCTCAGCTCACTTGTTAGAGCACCTCCCGAAAGACACTGTGTTTCGTGTCCGACATGACTGGCTCTCCTCATGAGAATTAAACTCTGTTCTTGATTCCTGCTTCCAGCGCCCGTCTCTTTATTTGGTAATTATTCAACATGGGAACTAAGAGGCGGTTTGCGCCAGCGGCCTGGGCATCGATAGGATTATGGGCTCATTTTCCACAATTGGCGTCCCAACGCGGGGCCCATCAGTGACATAGGGTCCGATAAGAGAGATCCAGACGAAGAAGTGAACATCTAAATGATCGGGGCATGCCTGCCTTGAGAGGGCCCTCGCCCGGCTGCCGATCGACAGAACTTCACCAATTCTGAACTGACCTCTCCTGAGTGACCTATTGTCCTGACTGGAATCCCACAGGAATGCTACATGGAGTAAGAGAACGATCGGGCGCTGGAGGAGGAAGTCGAAGAACTGTCCGTATGGTCCGGTCCGGGTAAGATTAAGTAGGGTGTTTTTACGCCTGATTGGTAGGGTGGTTCTATCCACCTGATTGATTGATTGTTTGTATTGAAATCGGTATTTGTATACTGATATTGTTGGTATTGGTTCATTTAGCTTTGAAGGCTACTTGACATATTGGTTCTCTTTTGAGAACGAGACATTCTCTGTTTGCAAACAGCGGCGAATAGGAACGTCATCCCTTTTTGCAGATAGAGAAGGGTAGGTAATGCAGACTTTTGTCCCCGTTGTAATCCGTCATGCCTACTTTTCTCCCCACTGATTGTTTGAAATCGATTAATAATCGATTGTTGCTCTTTGAGATCTTCCCTGTCTACAAACTGAGACGAGTAGAAATATTCTGTCTTCCTTTCTGGATAGCGAAGGGCAGGTAATGCAGACGTTTGTCCCCGTTGTAATCCGTCATGCCTGTTTTTCTCCCCACTGATTGGTTGGTTGCCTGGACATTGTTGTTCCAGGAATTGTTTCGTTTGAGGTATTTTCTGCCTGCAAACAACGTGGAATAGAAATATTCTATCTAGTCTTTGCAAGTAGTAAAGGGTAGGTTATGCCCCTTTGTGAATTCGTCAGTCCTACCCACTCCCCACTGTTTGGGGGGTAGCTCGCATGGTCCGCCCAGGAGACTACCCTTATGGAGGACATATGCTTCCCGCTCATGGGCCATTTAGTGGAAGTAGACCATCTGGTCCGTCCAGGAGGCTACCCTAGTAAGTGGAAGTACATCGCTCGGTCTGTCCAGGATGATACCCTAATGAAGGAATATATGTTCCCCTTTGATCGATAATCTCGTTCCACCCCGGACCATTTATTGGAGGGAACTCGTCTGGTCCGTCCAGGAGTACCCCCTTGTGAAAAGGACACATAAAAATATGAAGTGATCACCGTTCCCTACTAACAGAAAGCTTTAGCTCGAAACACGCTAAGGAAGAGAAATAAAAATAAAAAGAAATCAGGCTAAGTCAGTAACCCCCTGATGAGCTTTTGACTTCACTAAAAATAAGAAACATTAGAAATAGTTCGTAATAAGAAATGTAAAATGGCGAAAAGTTTGTCAACAAAAATAGCCACGAGGTAGCTAGGCTTCACTGCCTATTCCTGCTCCCAACATGTCTGCCTCATTGCCCGCCACGCCCAAATAACGGTCACATGAAATAGAAACAATCCAATAGGTACCTACCCCCATTCCAGAAGCTCCCGAAGTGCAACAGGTTCGCGGTTACGCCCATCCGGAAGGCGAGGCCTCGAGGCACGAGGGGCTCGCCTGGCCACGGTCAGGAGGAGATGATGTTGGGCAGGCGGTCCAAAGAATGACAGAGACCTCTCCTTCTCTCCTCTTCTGCTGCCCCGCAGGCCACGGGGGGGGCTGTCTTGCCTCAGCCACCGACCACCCCCCCCCTTTCTGTCTCTCGCCTGGTCCGACCCACGAAGAAGGCCGAAGCCAAAAGCGAGAATGGCGGCGCTTGCAAGTAGTCCCGCCACATGTCAAATTCCTGGATAGTTACAGGTAGTGCTGCCACATGTTGACGCCTGGACAGTTCCAGGTAGTCCCGCCACATGTCAAGAGAAAAGGGGGGGCTGTCTTGCCTCAGCCGCCGACCACCCCCCCCCATCTTCAATAGCCAGCACGGCCAATATCGAAGCGACGGAGCCGAGGAGCGGCGCGGGTCGCTGGAAGGGGGAGGTGACGCGAACGAGCCTCCCCCACCTCCCTCCAGGTGGAGGCTTCCAGCGACACCCCAATGCTCTTACTTAAAGAGGGTCAACATCAAAAAGCGGTCTTCTGCCCAGGACGGGCACACGCTCCATGCCTTCTCTCCTCGACCTTGAAGATTCTATGAGAGCCGGGGGGGCACCCCGATCCCTCCTCATGGGCGCCCCCGCCCCCTCACTGGGAACCACGACATCGGTGCAACTCCTGCCGGCACCAGCCTCGGATTGGAAATGGCTAAAATGCAGCCACGGCACAGACTTGTTCAGTTCCGGAGGAACACCAGGATGACCCGGTAGGAAAATTGTTGCCGCCCTTCCCACTCTTTGACTCATGGTCCATATTGTTAGACTGTTAACCACATAGCACAAAACTTTTTGAACTGCCAACGGAAGGTTCTGGGCCAACCATGCGAGACTAGAGACATTCTGACTATGCTGGAACTCGCCTGACCCCTCCCAAAATGGCGCCGACACAAAATGAGACGTTTTGAATAAACTTTGTTGCACCCTGATTGCGCAGCTTGTTGTCCCGAGATCTATATGCAGTTTTTGGATAATGAAAGTAGATATGAAGGATGTTGAGTATGTGCTTGGATAATGAACTGACTTAGGGTGGGTACTGATTATGATTTGGAAAATGAATTGGTGTAATTTAGATAAAGAATGAGTATTGGATAATGAATTTATGAATTAATTAAAACTGAATTCTTGACATGCATCATGCTTGCTCTGTAAGAAAATTTTAATACGATTTTATTGCACTGCTGCACTTTATGCAATGAACTGCCACCAATTTCGTTTATTAAAAGTATTTTGAAAAAGAAAGCATGGTTGTAGCAGTTGCATTAATGAGTTTTGGATGCCCTACTACTGTGAGCGAAGAATAAGTATGATGAAGGATGTAGATCAAAAGGGATCAGATATTTAGCAGCTACATTATGTATTGCAGGCAGCCAGGAAAAGTGTTTTAGACACCCTTAAAACGACACCACAGAAATGCCACCTGGCCGTCACCCTTGCACCCGACAGAGAGGGTTACGACCGAGTAACTCATGTAGATATGTAGATCGTCAATGATCATCTATCTGACATTACTGGTCCCTCTAGGCTTAAACGCCGAGATGGTAAAGAAATGCAGTACGCGGAGATAGGTCGAGTAGGTGGTAGGTAAAAACATTTTTGGACTACTACATGCTGATGTACTTTGAATGCTGCCCCCTCCCGCCCCTTCTTTTCCCTCCCTTCTGCAGGTCACGTCAGAACGTCGGCTGAAGTGTGGAAGAGCGACGGTCGGACCACCGACGAAAAAGGGAAAGAGGGAATATGTGTGTAGTCGTTATAACGATAAGTTTTTAAAAGACGTAGGCTTAACATGACTGTTCCTCCTTAGGACATAGCGACTGAGAGGATGGACTGACATAGAAACTGGACAGGTACTGAATGACGAAAAATTGACTAGAAATGACGTGTTAAATAATGTAACTGGACGTTTGACTAGGTAGGGAAAGGACAAAGAAAAATTATACGGGTAAGGGTTGCCACGGCACCACCCGTCTAGGAAGTTAGAAATGTTGCTGATGTTCAAAATGCACTACCCCCTTTCTCACACTCTTATAGATATAGCCAAGCTGTCTGACTGTTCTCCCGATCAATACTTGCCGTTGCCTCAGCCTGGAGAACTTCCCACCAAAGGAGGGAACAGAAAAATGGTTTAAGATCCAACCATGGGTAACTAGCACGACCAGGTTAATTACTGATCGACCAACCGAGGTGTGAGTATTGGTAATTGGGAACGCTCGCAGGCGTGACAAGCGAGAAGGGAAAGGGGGGAAGGGTAGAAAGAGCTAAGCACGTAGATAAATAGGATAGTAAAGATACGTAGGATATATATAAAAACAGATCTTGTAGGCTAACAACTGTTTCCTGTCTTGTCGTGAATGTCTTGTATATGTGTAATACATGTGCCGTCTTCCCTGTCTGAGTTTGTGTGTGTGTAATGTACGAATTTATGTCTTCCCTCTGTCTGTATCTGCGTGTTACCTGACCTTTGCTGTTCCGTGTTGTGAGCGCACTAAATGACCTATTTTCGTACACGTCTCTCTCTCTGTCTCTCTCTCTCCACCCCCTTATCTCTCTCTCTCTCTATCTCTTTTTCTCTGTCTCTCTCTCTCTCTACATGTCATACGTGTACCGAATGGCTCGTTTAGATTGCGGACGACTCTCACTCTCTATGAGAGTCTCCCTATGTTCTCTCCCTCTTTTTGGTAAAACTGTACCCCACCGGTACCAGTCTGATTTGATACATATTGAACGCGAAGGTGTTCAGCGAAATTGACCGAAACTAAAATGATTGTATCTCGCCATATTACTGCCTCTCCTTTCTGCAAAATGAATGAACTTGAATTGGCTGAGAAGGAAAGGACAGGTAAGACGACTAAAGTCCCCCAAATCTGGCCATTTATAGGGGAACTGTATGTCAATGGCACCTTATGTCTGTTCTTCAGAGACGAACGCCAACGTCTAGATTGAACCCCCAATGCCCGGATTGCCCCACCCCCTTTTGCACCCAAGCGCAAGCGCCCGAAGCATCCCCGCCCCATTTTTGATAGACCCCAGTTGCTGTCCCGAATATAAACATGATGACCATGAGTAGCTGTTGGCCCCCGAGAAAACCCTGTTTTGCCTGACTCTCGATGATGGCACCCCCGCCCTGTTTGAAAAGGTTAGCCAGTCCTGATGGGAAATGCTCTGTAATGCTGAATATGATGTAATGCACAGTTGATGGGAATCTCATTTACCTCACTTGATTTATAAATAAGACGATGAATAGACCTGCCATGAACCCAGTAGGAATACTGACACATGCACTGCTTAGTAATGGACCTCTGACTGTGACCGATGAGCGTATCTCCCAAAATGCGTAGAATTGAGGGAGGAATTCACATGCGTAGATATCTTCTTTTGCCATTTCTCTGAAACCTTGTCTTGTACCTATTCAAAGATTCACGATCACCGAAGGAGATGGGTCAGATGCGACCTACAGCCTGACTGCAGATCTTGGGACACGTGTGACCTCGACCAAAGGTGGAGCCGCAGAGCAACAGGATACGGGACGAGACCGCAATTTCAACGTGGAAAAAGAAAAACGACGGGCCGCCTTGAAGCCCTCCGTCTGCTAACCCACGTGTGCCTGGAGTCTCCGTCCCCCCTTCTTTGGGCTCGATTGATGGGCCTGCCTGCTTGTTATCCTTTGCTCCCTTGGTCCCTTTTGTGTGTCCCAGGAACTCTGACCCAACTCCCCCCTCTCTCTCCTATCGACTATTTGAACCACACTCACCCTCATTCCCACGTGACTTTTTGCCATAGGAAAAGAACAGCATACCAGTGGGAATAGGGTGTTGCCACGGAAGTGTAGGTGCCGAGCATAAGGCGCCGCCAAACGGATTGTTTAGGGAACAGGACTGTGGTCTAACAGCAGAGGACTGACCGCACCCTGCAACGCGAAAGGATAGGACTGAGCTGGACCTATAGCTCCACCGCCGGTGCTCAACTGCGCCAACGAAAGTACACGGACTAGAGCCTACCAGTGATGGCTCACTGACAAAAAGACACTGTGACGAAGAAATCTTGTGTATTGAACTGAATTCCGCTCTCAACTACCTGGTCAAAACTGTTCATTGGTCACATTTTTAAGTTAGAAAGATTTATGCTATGTAGTGCGTTTAATTGTCAGGAACACAACAAAAATGTAATTTCCTATGTGCAGCATTCTGCCCGTCACCTCGACTGTCTATGATTGTACGCCAAATGTTAGTATCGATAAAATGCTAATTCATCAACGATGCCTGTCTACCTGTAAACCCATCAATTGCAAAAATGACTGCTGTTATGTAAAAAGGGGCGACTGTGAAAGTTGAAGAAATTGATGTACATAGACAGCATTCATTCCCCTTCTTCTCCCACTCCTCTCCCTGTGGACACCATGGATACTGTAAATTATTGACCGTATCACCCTGCCAGTAAGAGCCCGTACCCATATGCATATGTACAGCCATTCTAGGCACCATGGCCTATTTTTTCCATTGGAATCCCCGGCTTCCCTCCTGCGCTATCCTAAACCCCCTCTCTTATGCGTAGGCCATGAAACCCTCTCCCCCTGTGCGACCCCGCTGCGAAAGGCGACTCTCCTGCTTGACCCGCACAAAACCCCCCCCATTCCCCCTTGAAGAAGCATCCTTCGCCTTGGCTAACGTAGCCCTCCCCAGCTGCACCTGACTGCCCCCGCTCTCTCATGTACTGGTCATCAGATCTCTCTCTCTCTCTCTCTCTCTCTCTGTGTGACTCTGTCCCTGTGTCCACCCTGGCTACCCCTCCCTTCTCCTCACATGGGCAAGTCATAAACCCTCTTCTTCTGCAAGGCCCTGTCCTTGAGAGTCACGGCCGCGCCTGACCAACACCTCCTTCCCTTCCATGAATGCCCCTCTGTTGACAAGCCTTCCCTCCGCGCTCGATTGTCCACGCGGCATGAATACCACTCCTTTGATGACCCCTTCCCCCGAGTCCGGCTGACCACACATGTCCGAGGCCATCGCCTAAGCCAGGAGATACCATTTACTGCCCTTATTGTATGAAGTCACTCCTCCTCAAGAGACCCACTATTGATCCTAGCCACCCCACCCCCTGGGCTGTGATCAGGCGTACACATCCTACGAAACACTCAGCTGCGTGATTGCCCTCCCCTCTTATCAGCAGGTCAAGGGTCCCCATTGTGAACACATGTGGGGTAGGATTGACACGAGGATTATAGGGATGTCTTTCTTTTGCGTCATACTGTCCTGATTGTGTTAACAAGTGTTCTGTAAGGTATAAAAGCAAGAGTCTCAGCTCACTTGTTAGAGCACCTCCCGAAAGACACTGTGTTTCGTGTCCGACATGACTGGCTCTCCTCATGAGAATTAAACTCTGTTCTTGATTCCTGCTTCCAGCGCCCGTCTCTTTATTTGGTAATTATTCAACATGGGAACTAAGAGGCGGTTTGCGCCAGCGGCCTGGGCATCGATAGGATTATGGGCTCATTTTCCACACCCGTTGGTTTAATCTTTCCACTACATGTCATCTTGAAGAAAGTCCTGTCAAGCAGTGAATACATGTTATACAACAGCACCACCCGTTGCTTTAATCTTTCCACTACATGTCATCTTGACGAAAATCCTGTCAAGCAATGAATACATGTTGTACAACAGCGCCACCCGGTGGTTTCATCTTTCCACTACATGTCATCTTGACGAAAGTCCTGTCAAGCAGTGAATACATGTTATACAACAGCGCCACCCGGTGGTTTCATCTTTCCACTACATGTCATCTTGAAGAAAGTCCTGTCAAGCAGTGAATACATGTTATACAACAGCACCACCCGATGGTTTCATCTTTCCACTACATGTCATCTTGACGAAAGTCCTGTCAAGCAGTGAATACATGTTATACAACAGCGCCACCCGGTGGTTTCATCTTTCCACTACATGTCATCTTGAAGAAAGTCCTGTCAAGCAGTGAATACATGTTATACAACAGCGCCACCCGATGGTTTCATCTTTCCACTACATGTCATCTTGACGAAAGTCCTGTCAAGCAGTGAATACATGTTATACAATCACCGCCATCCGGTGGTTTCATCTTTCCACTACATGTCATCTTGACGAAAGTCCTGTCAAGCAGTGAATACATGTTATACAACAGCGCCACCCGATGGTTTCATCTTTCCACTACATGTCATCTTGACGAAAGTCCTGTCAAGCAGTGAATACATGTTATACAACAACACCACCCGTTGGTTTAATCTTTCCACTACATGTCATCTTGACGAAAGTCCTGTCAAGCAGTGAATACATGTTATACAACAGCGCCACCCGATGGTTTCATCTTTCCACTACATGTCATCTTGAAGAAAGTCCTGTCAAGCAGTGAATACATGTTATACAACAACACCACCCGTTGGTTTAATCTTTCCACTACATGTCATCTTGACGAAAGTCCTGTCAAGCAGTGAATACATGTTATACAACAGCACCACCCGTTGGTTTAATCTTTCCACTACATGTCATCTTGAAGAAAGTCCTGTCAAGCAGTGAATACATGTTATACAAGTCAAGTCAAGTCATAGCATTTATATAGCGCACTACATACCCAGAGGGTTTCAAGGCGCTTAGGAAGGGGAGGAGGATTATTTGTCAAATATCCACGTTTTAAGCTGCTTTCTGAACGCTAGGTGATTCTGGGTGAGGCGAAGGTAATCGGGGAGAGAGTTCCATGTTTTGGCAGCCAGGTATGAGAAGGATCTGCCTCCCATGGTGGTCTTGTTGATGCGAGGTACAGTGGCGAAGGCTTGGCTGGAGGAGCGAAGTTGGCGGGAGGGGGTATAAAAGGACAGTCGAGAGTTGAGGCACTCTGGTCCGATGTTGTAGAGTGATTTGTGTGCGTGGGTAAGCAGTCTAAAAGTGATCCTCTTATTGACGGGTAGCCAATGGAGGTCTTTAAGGTGACCAGAGATGTGTTCGTTGCGTGGGATGTCTAATATGAGCCTAGCTGAGGCGTTTTGGATTCGTTGTAGTTTCTTCTGGAGTTTTGCGGTAGTACCTGCGTAGAGGGTGTTTCCGTAGTCCAGTCGGCTCGTGACCAGAGCGTGGGTGACTGTTTTCCTTGTTTCGGAGGGGATCCAGCGAAATGTTTTTCTGAGAATGCGAAGAATGTTAAAGCAGGAAGAGGATACGGCGCTGACTTGTCTGTTCATAGAGAGTGAAGAATCCAGGATGACGCCTAGGTTCCGTGCGTGGTCTGTCGGGATGGGTGCTTTTCCGAGGGCTTCCGGCCACCAAGAGTCGTCCCATGCAGAGGGGGATTTACCTAAGATGAGGACTTCTGTTTTGTCTGAGTTCAGTTTCAGACGGCTTTGTTTCATCCATTCAGCGACTTCTTTCATTCCCTCGTGTAGGTTAGTTTTGGCGGTGCTGGGGTCCTTGGTGAGGGATAGGATCAGTTGAGTGTCATCCGCGTAAGAGATGATGTTGAGGTTGTGTTGGCGGGCGATGGCCGCGAGGGGGCTCATGTATACGTTGAAGAGGGTGGGACTGAGTGAGGATCCTTGAGGTACGCCGCAGATGATTTCAGAGGCCTCGGACTTGAATGGTGGGAGGCGAACTCTCTGGGTTCTTCCGGTGAGGAACGAGGTGATCCATTCTAGTGCCTTTCCTTGGATTCCGATATTTCTGAGGCGTTGTAAAAGGGTGCTGTGGCAGACTGTGTCGAAGGCTGCAGAGAGGTCGATGAGGATGAGGGCGACTGTGTCTCCATTGTCCAGTAGAGTTCGAATGTCGTCTGTTGCTGCGATGAGGGCGGTCTCAGTGCTGTGTTTGGCTCGGAAGCCAGATTGTGAGGGGTCGAGTGATTTGTTGGTTTCGAGGAAGGCGGCGAGCTGGATGTTGACAGCTTTCTCGATGACTTTGGCCGGGAATGGAAGAAGCGAGATGGGGCGGTAGTTTTTGAGTTCGGTGGGGTCTGCTGTTGGTTTTTTCAGAAGGGCGGTGAGTTCAGCGTGTTTCCAGTCTTCTGGGAAGGTAGCGGAGTTGAAGGAGCAGTTGATGACGTCTCGGAGGTGCGGAGCTATGACGGAGTCTGCTTTGTTAAAGATGTGGTGAGGGCATGGGTCTGTGGGGGAACCAGAGTGGATGGAGTTCATCAGGCGGATGGTGTCCTCAGTGGTAATTGGGTTCCAGGCGTTAAGGGTGTTAACGGGGGGAAGATGGTCAGCTGATGGTAGGGTGGGTTGGCTTCCGGGTTGGTTGTCAAAGCTATTGTGGATGTCAGCAATCTTGTTGTGGAAAAAAGAGGCTAGGGAATCGCAGAGGGTTTGAGAGGGGGTGATGTCGTTGGAGTTGGCCGAGGGGTTGGAAAATTCCTTGACGATGTTGAAAAGTTCCTTGCTGTTGTGGGCGTTGTTGTCAAGTCGATCTTTGAATGCTGTTTTCTTGGCTTTTCGGATCAGTTGGTGGTGAGTACGGATGGCGCTTTTGAAGGCGTCCTTGTTGCTGGTGGATGGGTCTTTTTTCCAGGTCTTCTCAAGGGAGCGGCACAGTTTCTTGGACTTCTTGAGGTCGTCGTTGAACCATGAGGCCTTTTTGATGCCAGGTTTGTGTTGACGTTTTTTCAGTGGTGCTAAGTTGTCGGCGGTGTTGGATAACCAAAGGGTGAGGTTGGAGGCGGCTTCGTTGGCGTTAGAAGAGAGGGCTGGGGAGGTTTGAAGGAGCGATGTGGAGATCTGTTCTGTGGTGATTTTGTTCCAGTTTCTTTGTAGAGTTGGTTGGAGGTGGATGGTGGGTTTCGGCTTGTTGTAGGTGAAATGAACGCAGCTGTGGTCGGTCCAGAGGAGATCCGTAGTGTGGCTGAAGGAGACATGGTTGCTGGAGGTGAAGATGGGGTCTAGTGTGTGACCTGCGATGTGGGTGGGGGAAGTGACCAGTTGTTTAAGTCCGAGGTTGGCGAGGTTGTCCAAGAGGGTGGCGGTGTTGCGGTCGTTGCTCTTTTCAAGGTGGAAGTTGAGGTCTCCCAGAAGGATGTAGTCTTTGGAGGGGAGCGCGTGTGGGGTGATGAAGTCCGTGATGTCTTCACTGAATTTTGCGCGCGGTCCTGGTGGTCTGTAGAGGAGGGTGCCTCTGAGTGTGGTCTTGGGGTCGATGTGGATCTGGAAGTGAAGGTGTTCGGAGTTGGCGAGGTTGGCGTCAGAGCTGGTTGAGATGCGGATAGTTTTCTTATGGACGATGGCGATTCCACCTCCTGTATGGTCAGTGCGGTCCTTGCGTGTGATCTTATAGTCATCAGGGATAGCGATGGCGATGTCAGGGGCGGAGGAAGCGTTCATCCATGTTTCCGTTAGGAAGGCGACGTCAGGAGAGATGGTGTCAAGTAGGTTCCAAAGGTCAATGGCGTGCCTGTGGACCGAGCGGGTGTTGAGAAGGATGCATTCTAGGTGGTTGGTGTCGGGAATCTGTGTTGTGGTCGTAGCGGAGATGTTGTCGGTGCCGCTAAATTCGCAGGAGGGGCAGGAGAACGGTCCATGGGTGCGACCAGGAGCGGCTTGGAAGCAGTTTGGGGCGCGACCGGGGTTAAGGGCTAGGAGGGTGGCGGCATCGTAGGTAACGCGGGGGGGCTGGGCAGCGCGAGGGGCAGGGGGTCTGGCGCTGGGCGCGGTCCAGGCGCGGACGGGCGTAGACGGGCTTACCTTTGGCGCACCTTCGGCGAGGCCGAAGCGCGTGGACGCTGCGCGTGGGGACATCTGACATAAATGGATAGTGGAGGGGGCGGAGCGTGGGAGGGGCCGCTGGGAGGCGGTCTCGGGGAGGTAGAGGTGGGCCAGGAGAGCTGACAACAACAACAAGATGGTGGCGGGCTGGTTCAAAACGAAACCGGGGCACAGTCCGAGTCAAGCCTGAGCTATTATCATACAGTTACACACCACTGGTGGGTCCGGCCAGAAGCGCTAAGAAAACAAATGCCAGGTAGCACACATGTAAATGTAAACTCTAATTGCGTGCAGAAGCGCTATGACATTTAATATGTGCAGCAGGCAGCAGATAGTGAAGGAACCAGTTCTGTGCAGGAGCGCAGTATCCAGTCAATGCAAGCAGCGCAGTGAAGATTAAAAAAAAATGAGCAATTCACGATACCAATCAATGCAAGCAGCGCGGTGAAGATTACAAATTAGCAATTCACGATACCAATCAATGCAAGCAGCGCGGTGAAGATTACAAATGAGCAATTCACGATACCAAACAATGCAAGCAGCGCAGTGATGATGGAAAATGAGCAGTTCACGATACCAGTACTCCTTCCTACTCATCTTGACGAAAATCCTGTCAAGCAATGAATACATGTTGTACAACAGCGCCACCCGGTGGTTTCATCTTTCCACTACATGTCATCTTGACGAAAGTCCTGTCAAGCAGTGAATACATGTTATACAACAGCGCCACCCGGTGGTTTCATCTTTCCACTACATGTCATCTTGAAGAAAGTCCTGTCAAGCAGTGAATACATGTTATACAACAGCACCACCCGATGGTTTCATCTTTCCACTACTTGTCATCTTGACGAAAGTCCTGTCAAGCAGTGAATACATGTTATACAACAGCGCCACCCGGTGGTTTCATCTTTCCACTACATGTCATCTTGAAGAAAGTCCTGTCAAGCAGTGAATACATGTTATACTACAGCGCCACCCGATGGTTTCATCTTTCCACTACATGTCATCTTGACGAAAGTCCTGTCAAGCAGTGAATACATGTTATACAACAGCGCCACCCGGTGGTTTCATCTTTCCACTACATGTCATCTTGACGAAAGTCCTGTCAAGCAGTGAATACATGTTATACAACAGCGCCACCCGATGGTTTCATCTTTCCACTACATGTCGTCTTGAAGAAAGTCCTGTCAAGCAGTGAATACATGTTATACAACAGCGCCACCCGATGGTTGCATCTTTCCACTACATGTCATCTTGACGAAAGTCCTGTCAAGCAGTGAATACATGTTATACAACAGCGCCACCCGGTGGTTTCATCTTTCCACTACATGTCATCTTGAAGAAAGTCCTGTCAAGCAGTGAATACATGTTATACAACAGCGCCACCCGATGGTTTCATCTTTCCACTACATGTCATCTTGAAGAAAGTCCTGTCAAGCAGTGAATACATGTTATACATCTTGAAGATGCCCCTTGGTTCGGCCTCCCCAAGCCCCAAGGAGCGGGGCTGGACTGGGGGCATTAGTGGAGGCCACCCCCCGACGGAGCGGTTAGAAAAGGCAGGGTTAAGGGGAGCGTAGGCAGGGAACGGGCTGGGCAGCAGATTAGGAAACTGGGTTCAGCCCATAAATTTAGGCAAAGATTTTGGCTGGTGGGGTATTTAAGCACAAGCCGAGTCGCAACACCCTCTTTCTCCTGGGAATGTTATGGAGAAGAGGTGCAGCAGCTACAGAGGGTGAGGTGAGGCCCTGTCTTCATGCTCTCGGCCTTTCGCCCCTCTGAGGCCAGGGGGGTCAGGGGTAGTCCATTGCCAGCAGCTGTGCCTGCGGGCGCTCGGGGTGAGTACAATTGGGTGGCTTTGGAGGTTAAGGGTGGGTTGTTGTCTATGCCAGGCAGGTATGCGTGGGTGCTGGGAGATGGCAATGTGGGCGCCATTCAGAGCGGATGGGGTGGCTGCTGGGCTCTGCCCAGTAGCGGGTGGCTTTCTGTGAGGAGTTGGAGGTGCCGCTTCGCAGACGGGAGCAAAGCATGCCAGCGGTGTGACCTTGCACAGCGGAGGGCTGCACTGATCCCTGCTGGGCGGGGTCCATGTGCAGGTGGGTGATCACGGGTAGAGGATTGCTCAGAGTGCCTTCGCTTGCACAGAACGATAGGGGGCAGCTGTGACGCTCGTGTGTTGGTTCTGGGTCAGGTGCAATGGTGGTTAGAGGATTTGGGAGCTGATGACGTGCTGGGCTACAGGGACGGACGAGAGACGGGAGGTCTGTGGGGTGAGGGGTTCGTTCTTTCATTTTAGCCAGTGACCCACCAGGAGATGGGGGTCGGGCTGTGGGTTACAATAAAGTGGTGTTGACGGAATGCAGGGGTTTGGGCCCCAGGCGATGGCGGTGTCGAGTGGAGGGGTAGGGGCTGCGCAACTGGGGCAGCGCTGGGAGGGCCATATCTCTGCCATTTTGACCGAGTGAGGGGCCAGGAGTCAGGATAGAGGTCCTGATTGGGGTTTGGACGGAGGCAGAGGTGCACCAGGGGGAGCAGTGGGGGGGGCAGTGGTTTGGGCAGCTAACGAAGAGGTGGCGAGGGGTCTGGTTCCAGGGTTAATGGGGGCGGGTCCGTCCAAGGGAGAAAACAAATTCTAGATGGGAAAACAGGGTGGGTGCTGTTAGATGTTAGACTGGCATATGATGTCCACTAGTTCTAGTGGCCTCTTGCACCAGTCCAATCGACCCTTATTGATGGTGCTTGTAAAGTCAACCTTATAGAAAGCTATCCTAGTGGTAGCATGGACCAGCAGTCATCTGGCTAGGACTTCGGAGAGCCTATTAAGAAAGTTGTTTTACCAATCATAATGCCTTGAATACCAAATGAAAGTACACCACACAAGGTATATATCAAATATATATGTATTTATTCTAAACACAACCCCTCTGCACTCTTTATGAGGTCAGAGGTAAAAGTACACTACAAGAATCTTAATTGGCATACGATAAATTGCACAGTATACGTTTTGGCCTAGGGGCCTCACAAACCATATACTAAAATAGTGGTATTAGAACCACATCTGAGATAGAAAGTAGGCCTAGGGAATCGCTGGGGCTTCTAAGAACAACCAAGGGTTAGGAAGTAGGAGGCCCACGGGAGATGCGTGCAGTGCCTAAACAAAGCTGCGAGTTACCATTTACTTTCAATGGGAAACGAACAAGTTACAAAAGTACAATTTAAGGACACTTCTAACAGAACTACGATGGAACCCTTTTAGACTTATGACACTAGGAGGGCCAATCCCTCGAGGCTATCAGAGTTCTCGTGTTACCTCACCCTAGGAAGCCGGGTGCATAGGTGTCTTTTGGTGGGTTTCGTCGTCAATTTCAATGGAGATTTGGAAAGAAGTGCTGCAGGCGTCCAGAGGAAAAGTGTCCGGGTGGATCCAAGGGTGGATCAAAGATCTGAAGATCCTGAAAGCAGAAGGGACAGAGTCTGGGTCACTTGCCAGTGACCAGGAAGGAACCAGGAAGGAACCAGGCGATGTCGGATAATTTCAGGTGAAAAGGTGAAGCTTGTCTCTTCAGCCACGAGGTTCAGGAGGCATCGACGATGACCAGGAGCTGGATTCGAGCTGTACCACAAATGATCTGGTTGACTGCGGTGTCAGTATCCGGATTGGACTCAACAAGCCTTGGCAAACGCAATCCATGCAAGATGTCGCAATTTTCTTTGGTGCAGACCAGCAATGTCTGTGGTGCTTCTACTTTGTAGAGAAGCTGGAGCAAGCCTGGAGCAACCAGGAAAGCAAGTTAGATTTCAAAGTAAGTCTTCAGGGGGCTCACTAGCCAACGGACTAGGAACCAGGAAGACGCATCGAGCTGAAATGCAAGAGCGGGCCCCACGGGACACTCGTGGAGTGTGGAAGCCTGAGCTTCAGTGCAAATGGTGCTCGGGGCTGGGGTTTCTCGTACCCCAATGCACAACTGCGAGTTACCTCGGGAGTCGATGCAGTTAGCAAAATGCAGGATGTCCAGGAGTTCGGGTCCCACGTCTCTCGTGTCCGCCACGGGTCTCAGCTTTGCTAGGGCCAAAGGTCGGGTCAGAGATGTCTGGAAGTCCATGTCCTGGGTCACAGATTCTTCAGGGTCTGGCGGGAGCCTCGATAATGCAGACTGGCAAAGTTGCTGTTGGTGCCTGTTTGAACAGAGTGGTCACTCCTTGACCACAAGGGAGATGTCTTCCATCTTCCAGTTGAAATGGAATGTCGAAGGTCCAGGATATATGTTTCAGAGTTTCGTCCAGGGTAATCTAAAGTCCTAGGGACTGGGATTCTATAATTATACTAAGTTTAGGGATTGGACTAACTTTAAGGTCCCTCCTATGGGTGGACCTGGAAAGGGGGTGGCTACACCCCTTCCCCTTTGTCCAGTTTTGTGCCAGAGCTGGGGCAGCGCGCCCCCGCAACCGGTTTGAACTGGGAAATGCATGGAGCACCTTGTGTGCCCCAGGCGGTGTCTGGAAAGCATTCACTGAATGCAGTTCTCCCTGCCCCAAAACACTAAAGTCCTGTCTGGGGAGGTGCTAGCACCTCCAAGGGCAGGAAACCTATTGTTCAGACCTCCCATGCTGGAGTTTTACATCCAGCAGCAGGGGGTCAGACTCGTGTCTGTGGCAGCAGCATCCAATTTGTGATGCTGAGGCTCTGTTTAACTTTAACCGGGTTTACCAGTAACTACATGTCTTCTCCCTCTAGAAGGGTGGAATGCTACCCCAGCCACCAGAACTGGTGGGGGGTAGTATTCCAAAGTGTTCGACACCTTACACAACATGTTTTAATAAAGCCAAACCAAAGTTAGCATTAACCGCGAGGATTATAATAAACTTAAGAGTATATGGTATGGCTATTTCATAGAACAGCTATAAGGAGATGGATCCGAAAGCTGCAGAGGGGCTCAGCTCATGCTAGGGCACCCTCTCACATAAAACCAAGCACTCTGCCTTCAGGATTGGTAAGGTCTGCCATAGGAGTGGCTTATAGGTTACTATGTGTCTATATATAAGGTAGATATAGATATACTATATCTATGTAAGGGGTGATTACACCACTTTACCCAGGCTGTGTGAACAGACCTGAAGTGTCAGTTTGGAAGGCTAACCAGGGGTGGCACAATACATGCTGCAGCCCTGGTAGGCCTAGGCTGCACCTATGACCTGGGTTTGAGAAAAGGAGAGTGTGTACTCCAAAAGAAATCAACAAATACCGGGATTTAACCCATATATCAACCTCCAGCCCTAGAGCTACGAGCAGGGATTATACTACACCTGTCAGCTCAAAAAAGAACTCTGCTCCCTGAGTATTTAAACTCTGTTTTTTGGAACTTGTCAAATTGGAACCAGAAATGAAATATTATATGCTGTATATATGTGGAAATAGCCTTGAGGAAGCCCCGGCGCAACTCGCCAATAGGGGGCGAAACACGTGTCGGCTGTCCATGTTTCATTATCAAACAATAAAGATGTCTCACTGCAATCTAAAGTAGCTCTGGTCTTGTATGACGATTTCAAAGAACGGATATTAATCCAAACAAGTATTTGTTGATTTCTTTTGGAGTACACACTCTCCTTTTCTCAAACCTGTCTCCCTTTATGAAGCTCAAGAGGTCCAGAGCTTCGAGTGTGTCTCCAACCATCTATAAAAGGAGCTTATCTAAGCGTTGTTCAAACTTGGGAATCTATGGACCTTTCTGTTTTGCTGATCACCTATGACCTGGTTACCTTGAGTACACTATACAGGGGCTCACAAGGGTGACCCAGTAACCAATCTGGTATGTACCTAAAGTACATGGTATCAATTTAGAGAGAAAAGCTAGGCTGTGGGCCTGATTAGCAGGGCCACAACCAGACTAAAGTCGAAAAACCAGAGAATTACAGCAAAAAGTGGGGGTAACTATAAGAAGTAGACCCTACTCTCCTACACCCCCCCCCCCCACCAATGCAGGGACATTAAACTAACCTTGCCCAGTTGAGTCTTCATGTTCTTAGTGGAAATATCTGGAGAGTCCATCTGCATTGGCATGGTTACTCCCAGGTCTATGTTCTACTGTAAAGTCCATACCCTGTAGGGAAATGGACCACCTGAGCAGGTTGAGATTTTCACCCTTCATCTGTTTTAGCTACAAAAGGGGCGTATTTATGTATTTATTTATTTATTTTTGACACTTGTAAAGCGCACTGTTACCGTACGGTGTCCTGGCGCTGTCTTGATAACTCCTGAAACTAAATCCCCAGGTTAATTTACAAAAAGCCATGTTTTTAGCTTTCGCCGAAAGGTCATCAGTTCAGGGGACAATCGGAGCGCAGCTGGAAGGGCATTCCAGGCCACCGCTGCCCCTCGGCTAAAACTCCTGCCTCCCCAACACACTTTCCTGATACGTGGGGTCTTGATCAGTCCCAGGGTAGCTGATCTCAAGAGTCTACCTGGTTTGTACCAGTGAAAGTATTGCCCCAGGAATGCTGGCCCTATAACATGGATCGCCTTAAAAACAATGCACAGGCTTTTAAATAGGATCCGCTTCCTTACTTGCAAGCAATGTAATTTCACTAGTTCGTGGGAGATGGATGCAAATTAGGGCAAGCCTGTAAGCAGGCGCGCTGCTGCATTCTGCAGTATCTGTAACTTGTCCAGTACTCCTTGCTGGGCTTCAAGGAGCAAACTGTTACAGTAATCCAATCGTGAGAGTACCAAGGCCGTCACCACTGTTTTTTTACATTCCCCTGGAAGAAACGGAAGAACCTTCCGAAGGATTTTCAATGTCCAGTGGATGGATGAGGCCAAGGCGTTTACCTGAGGTCTATAGGAGAGTCTATCATCTACAATGACCCCCAAGTTCTTTACCTTATTAACAGGATTAACCAGCTCGGGCCCCAAAAATTGGCCGTAGAGCCAAACAGTATCACTTCGGTTTTAGCCGAATTGAGTTTTAGACAATTTCCGGCCATCCATTTGCTCACCGCTTTCATGCATTCCTGGAGCTTGCTGGCCACATCGTTCTCCCTCCCTGGTAGCAGTGACACCACAATCTGTGTGTCATCTGCATAAGATGTGAGTTCAAACCCATGGGAGCGGATAACTGGGGCTGGGGTAGAGACATAGACATTAAACAAGGTAGGGCTAAGTGAGGAACCCTGAGGAACCCCACAAGGTGGTTGAAAGGGTTTCGACTCAAAGTCCCCCAGCATGACTACCTGGACCCTATTGGTCAGAAACGATCTAAAAATGTCTAAAGCCTTCCCTTGAACCCCACATTCCTCCAGCCCGTCCACCAAGATGGTATGGTGGACCGTATCAAAGGCCGCAGACAAATCCAGCCTGACCAGAGCCGCACGACTTCCGGAGTCCATCACCTTCCTGACCTCTTCTGTTGACTTGATCAGGGCAGACTCCGTACTGTGGCCTGGTCTAAACCCATGCTGTGAGATGTCCAGCCCCTGAGTGGTTCCTAGGTGTGCACTGAGCTGGATGTTCATAATCCTTTCTATGATCTTGGCCGGCATAGGAAGTCTTGAGATTGGCCGATATTGTTGGGGTTCTAGATGTCCAAATTGGGCTTTTTTAATAGCGGCTTGATGGACGCCCGCTTCCAGCTCGATGGGAAGTCTCCCCTCTCAAATAACTGATTGGCTAATTCTGCTATAGCATTGGCTATGGGAGTTACTGCCAACTTTGCAACTGTTACTGGGCATGGGTCATAAGGTGAGCCCGATTTTAAGCTCAGCAAGTGTCTTTTAATCTCGTCCCCTTACACTGGGACGAAGCCCAGCAATTTAGTCCCCTGGATGTCTGCCGTCCGGCTCCTAGATCTGGATGCCTGCAGGCTCTGTGCCACCTGGGCTTCCAGAGATGCAAAAATCTTTTCCACCTGGCTTGAAAAAAACTGGGCTAAATTCTCGCAGAGTTCCTGGCTTGGAGGCGTAGCTACTAGTTTAGGTGTGGCCAGGCTTGCTACTGTGTGAAAGAGTTCCTTGGACGAGTTTTTAGCCCCATGGATGCGATCTGTAAAGAAGGCTTCCTTAAGTTGTCTTGTTCTCTCTTTATATTTTCCCTGACTAGCTCTGTATGTCTTCTTTTCAGCTTCGTTATAGTTTTTACGCCAGACTCGTTCTAGCTTTTTACACTCGCACTTTAGCTCCCTGAGTTCATCTGTGACCCAGGGAGCAGATGGAACCGTGCAGGTGGGAAGTCAGCTTTTTGGTGGAGCCAGTATAGTGCAAGCCTGGTTGATCCAGTTGGCATAAGTGGTGGCGGCTTCCTCTGTTCCTGCAGGCAGTGGCACCAAGGAGGTTGCCAGCAGTTCCTCCAAGGCAGTCCCATCTATTTTAGTCCAGGCTCTGCTAACCTTAACTTCCTTCTTATTCTGTCTTGCCCTATATAATGTCCTGCCTTGAATACTAAACCATACCACTGCATGGTCTGACCAGGCTATGGGCTCTGTCCCGGAGAATTGCAAGTCTGGGTGACTCGTAAAAATCCTGTCCAAGGTATGGCCTGATTTATGAGTAGGCCCAATGACCACCTGCATTAGCCCCAACCCTTCCGTTAGTTCTTTTAGTGCCAATGTATCACTGTCCTGACTAGAATCCAGATGGAACTTAAGATCCCCAAGGACAGTATAGGCCTTTGTGCACAGTGCTCCCTCTAAAAAGTTACCTACTTCCCCCAAAAACCCAGTTTGGTGCCCGGTGGTCTATATATGAGACAGCCCTTAAAGGATTGGTGGTCTGATAGGATTAGATTGAATGCCAGGGCCTCACAAGTATCGGACGCTATGGGGAGGAAGCTGCCTTTAATGGAGGGGTGATATATGACCGCAAGGCCTCCTCCTCTTTTCTTCGGCCTATCCAGTATATAACTGAGGTAGTCGGCTGGTAATGCCTGTAGGAGAGTAGGGTCTGCAATCCTATGATCACCCAGATTTTTTGCTTTTGTTTCACTGGTTTACGACTTTCTCTGGCTGTGGGCCTGCCAATCAGACCCACAGCCTGGCTGTTCTCTTTCTAAATTACGATATGTACCCTAGGTGCATTTACCAATTGGTACTGGGCCACCTTATCAGACCCCGTAACGCAGGGCATAGGTGTACCCAGGGCCACCAGGGGCTGCAGCATGTATTATGCCACCCCTGGCTGGCCTCCTAAATTTGACACAACTGGCTGCATGACAGCTGGGGCAAAGTCGTGTAATCACCCTTTGCTTAGGTATAGTAGCTCTATATCTAACCATACAATGGACACCCGAGTTCCTATCAGGCACTCCTATGGCAGGCCTTGACAATCCTGAAGGCAGAGTGCGTGGGCTCGTGTGAACTAGGTTCTGGCCCGAGCCGAGCCCGGTTGCAGCTTGCGGAATCAAGACCCAATGGCTGTTCCATGATAACGCGTACCACATCGGTAACTTCGGTGTCGCGTTATCAAGGCATGTCGAGTAAGGTGTCATACGAATCGGGATGCTGCCCCCTCACCAATTCTGGCGACGAGGTTAGCATTCCGCCCTTCTAGAGGGACACGACATGTACGTAACTGTGAACCCCGGTTAAAGTTAACTAAAGCCTCAGCTCCACAAAATGGATGCTGCCACCACAGACACGAGTCTGACCTCCTGCTGCTGGGAGTCCTTCCAGCGAGGAGAGCTTGGACAAAGGGTTTCCTGTCGAGGGCGGTGTTCGCACCGTCCCAGACAGGGTTTGTGTATTCTGGGTAGGTAGGGCTTTTGCGAGAAGGTGACTGCGGAGTGGCACCCCGGTGCTCACTACGCATCTGCCGGTCAGAACCAGTTCCAGGGGCGCCAGCCCTGGCCTGGGGAAGTGCGGCAGGGGAGAGGGGTGTAACTACCCCCCTTCCTGGTCCCACCCTTAGGGTAGGACCTAGTCATGTACCCACCCCTTTCTTTAGGATAAAGACCGGAGCGGGGACCCTTCCAAATTAGATCATCTTTGAATCAAGAACTACTTTCTACGAAAGGACCTTCGAGACTCTTCTCAAGATTTCTCCCTTGTGACTAAGGAGTAGTCACCCTGCATCAGCGGGCACCATCTAAGAACTCTGCGGTTTGCTGTAAGTCCTTCCTCAAGGAATCCGACGGCCCAGCTCGACGAGAACCAGCTTCCCTGGCACCTCTGACCTCTACCGACGTCATGAGCTCAGCTGTGATCTGTGGGTGCGACGAGACCTCGAGGGACCGGCCATCATCAGAACCTGCACGCTCTTAACCAGCACGACCATCAAAGCAATTCTCTGGTGAGTGCTCTGGGGTCCGAGAAGCCCCGACCCTGAGCCGCTCCAGCACCGAAGTGCAGTCTCCCAGCATCTCCACGATCTGCGTGGGGCCCTTCTGCTCGCTGCTCAGCACGTTGTCTGGTCACTAGCCGCTGGCTTGTGCCCTTCTGTGACGACATCCGACAATCAACACTGCTGGTCTGGTTGCTCCAGACTGGCTCTTGCTTCCATCTTTGCGAGAAGCACCCCGGGCCCTCCTGGTCCACTCAAGACGCCATCTTAGGCCCACCACGTGGCCCTGAGATCTGCCAAGGCTTGTTGCCCCATCCTGGGCCCAGCGACGCCGACAGCATCATCCTTCGTGGGACAGCTCGCACCTCCACCGTGGTCGCCGACAACGCCTCCTGGTCCGTGAGACTGCAGAGCCTAGCGTCGCCCACTCACCTGGTCGAGGTGACGGCCAACCGGTGCCTTCCTGGTACCCTCTGACTACTGGCTAGTAGTACGAACTTGGTCCCCTCTGCTTTCAGGTATCATCAATCTCTGATCCAGGCTTGGATCTCTACGAACTATTCATCACTGGTCGCCGGCCAGCAACTCCTTTTCTTCCGGCTCCTGGCTCGTCAGCGAAGACCCCGACGCCTGTAAGACTTGTGCAGCCGCAGCCCTCGTGGCTAGGTAACTCGGCATTTCGGTGCCTGCATAGCCTCTTTACTCTAGGGTCCCGAGTCCCTCGCTTCCGACTTGCCTTATCGGGTCCGCCCGAGACCTTAAACTTTCTGTGTCTTCGGACACTTGTTTTAATTGTGCACTTGAAGTATTTTCCTAAGAGATTTGGTTTGTGCTTAGTACCCTGTCCTCATAAAGAGTACAGGGCTGTTGTGATTCTTAATAAATATACTGTTTATTTTCATAACACTTGTGTGGTGTCCTTTCACTTGGTGTTCAAGGGGTACATGTGTGGTAAACAGCTGGCTTAACACGCCCTCTCGAGTCTTTAGCCTTAGACTGCTCGTATCCACGCTACTAGGATAGCTGGTCTATAGGTTGACTTACAACCAGACACCATAAGGGTCGTTGGAACGATACATAGCGGTCGCTAGAATAGCGAACGTTGCATATCGGGCCAACTTCTCACAATGCCTATACTAGGTCCGGGCCTGACGCCGCATCCGTCCAGGTTTCAGTAACAAATGCTATTTTAGTTTCGTGATCCTTAATTAGTTCAGCTAGCTCTAAACTATGCTTGACCAATTGATCAACAGGCAGTCAAAATCTATCCTCCTTGTTTCTTCCCTATTCCTCCCTATCGGGATTAAAGCCTTAATTTGACTCATCAGAATGTCCAGGGTATGTTCTTGGCAGACATGACAGACATATGGACCTCCGTGCAGCCTATCGTCTAACCTCAAAGACTTGCAGCCTGTCATTCTTTTCCCCTCATTAAGGCTCAATAGGGTAGTACGCCCATACACTTTGCATGGCGAACTGCCTTGGGGCTCACAGCCAAAGGGTCGTGGCATTAGGCGTGGGACAGGCGCGCACGGGCGCAGACGGGCTTGCCTTTGGCACGCCTTTGGCGTGCCGCCGGCATGCCCGCTGTGCGGTCGCGCCATCCCTGCTTTCAAGGGTGGTGGTGAAAATGCCTGGAGCGCTGACCTTGGCCCAACCTAAGTTGGCTTATGGTCTGTCTGATACTTGAATTGAGTACCAAACAAGTGTGGCCTCAGCTTCTTCAGGGCCCAAACCACAGCAAAGGCCTCCCTCTCAATAGCTGACCAACGTTTCTCTCTAGAAGTCAGCCTTCTGCTAATAAAAGCTACTGGCTGGTCTTGACCATCTTTATTCAATTGTGATAGCACAGCCCCTACCCCCAACTCAGAAGCATCTGTTTGAACAATAAATTATTTGGAATAGTCTGGACATTGCAGAATTGGTGCAGTGCACATGGCCTGCTTCAGGTCATCCAATGCCTTTTGACAGCTAACTGTCCACTGAACTTTCATAGGCATTTTCTTGGAAGTTAAGTCATTAAAGGGGGGTCACAATTTATTTATTTATTTATTTCAATTTATATAGCGCATTATCACCCAGGGGTCTCCAAGCGCTTGGAATGGAACCATATCCCTTGAAAAAATTCCTGTAATACCCATCCAGGCCCAAGAAAGCTCTGACCTGAGTCTGGGTGGTTGGAGAAGTCCAGTCCATTATGCTCTGCAATGGTTGAACCTGGCCTCCACCTACAAGGCGGCCCAGGTATACAACCTGACTCTGCCCTTTCTGGCACTTGGTAGCCTTGATAGTTAGGCCTGCCTTTTGCAGGGCCTCCAAAACATTTTTCAGGTGGATCAGGTGATCCTCCCAGGTGAAACTAAAGACAGCAATATCATCAAGATAAGCTGCACGGTAGTCATCCAGGCCTGAGAGAACTTGGTTCACCAACCTTTGAAATGTGGCAGGTGCATTTTTCAGACCAAAGGGCATTACCACAAATTAATAATGTCCACCAGGGGTTGAAAAGGCTGTCTTTGGCTTTGCATCATCAACTAGTCTGATCTGCCAGTAGCCAGCTGTCAGGTCAAATGTGCTCAAAAACTTGGCAGATGCCAATCTGTCAATGAGCTCATCTGCCCTGGGTATTGGATGGGCATCTCTCCTAGTGACAGCATTGAGGCCTCTGTAATCTACCCAAAACCTCATCTCGGTCTTACCATCTTGGGTGTGAGGTTTAGGCACAAGGACTACTGGACTGGCCCAAGGGCTCTCTGAGGGCTTAATGACTCCCAGCTCCAACATCTTTTGGACCTCTGTCCTGATACAGTCCCTGACATGATCAGGTTGCCTAATAATCTTACTTTTAACAGGCAGACTGTCCCCAGTGTCCACTTCATGAGTGCACCAGGTAGTCTGACTTGGAGTCAGTGAAAACATATGTCTGCATGCCTGCAGAACTGGTCTGCAGTCCCTCTGCTGCTGATCAGTGAGGCTGCCTGCCAAGGCGACACCATCAACTGACCAATCATCAGGGTTCTGAGAGAGCAGGTCTGGGAGAGGGTCACTCTTCTCCTGTCCTTCGCCAGTAGCCATAAGCAAGCCCATGCCTGCCCTGTCAACATATGGTTTCAGTCTTGTTGGACAGGCCTCGTGGAAGGCCCGCTTCCTCCCCGCATGATAAGGCCCGGACGCCGGCTCTCCCTGTATTCCCAGAAAGAACCATCCCGGCAACCCACCGAGGAAACCCGCAACCCGTCCCCAACGGGGTGCCTGCTCCCGAACACCCTAGTATAGGCTGGCCTGGACCTCCGTCAGCACCATTGCCCCGGCCCAGCCGCCATCTTTGGACACTGCATCACGAGGCCGCATGGCCTCAGCTCGACCCCAACCCTGGGCCTGGCCAGGCCCGACATCGAGGCACCACCATCCACCCAGGAGGTGAAGAGACCACTTGGCAGGTCAATGGGAGAAAGGAGTGTCGATGGCTCTCCCCCGCCAGGTGCCGATCACCCCCGGCCTCCCGGGCCGCTGGCTCCACCCCCCTGCTGGGTGTCTGGACTCCCTCATCCCGGACCTCCCGACCTCCAAGCGCGAGGGTCCGGACATCAAAGGAGACCAGACCTATAACTGGGGCAGCTCCAGAGCAGGAAGGCAGTTGTATCCTGGAGTCGAGAGACACCTTGAAGAACTCATCCCTGACGGACTGCTGGCGCTGCCGCTGCCTTGCCTTGTGAACCATCTCTGAAGCCTGCTGGCGCTGCCGCGGCCCTCTGCAACGTGTACCTTCGCCTTAGCCTGCTGGCGTTGCCGTGGCCCATCCTTGTGAACCATCGCTCCGGCCTGCTGGCGCTGCCGCGGCCCCTCTGCAACGTGAACCCTTATCCTAGCCTGCTGGCGCTGCCGCGGCCCTCCTCGTCGTAAAGCCTTCATCCTGGCCTGCTGGCGCTGCCGCGGCCCTCCTTGGCGAGAACTATCATCCTAGCCTGCTGGCGCTGCCGCGGCCCTCCTTGCCGAGAACTATCATCCTAGCCTGCTGGCGCCGCCGCGGCCCGACCTTGCAGACCCCTGAGCTCGAGGATTGTGAGCTCCTTCTGGCCGCCCCGGTACCGGACCGGTACGAAGACTGTCCCGCTACCCCTTACCCTACAGAGACTAGAATTGGGAGGATCCTCGTGTCCTGCCCCCATTGTATCGTTGATAACCTTGCCTCAAGAACCCTATATAAAGTGTGCAGATCTCATCCTTGTGTGGTGTCCATTTGTGGGGGGGGGAGTTACTTGTCTGTACGATCGCCGGAGACGGCCCTCACCGGAGGCCTCTCCCCCTGTACTCGGCCGACCCTCTGGGTCTCCGTCTAACATTGGTGGCGTAATGGTACAGAGAGTAACTCACCCCACGACTCAACCACAAAGACAACAAAAGAGAGCGGAACCACAGAAAACTTCCAGATGGAGAAACTAGAAGAGTACAACCACAGAGAACTAAAACAATTCTGCATAGAACTAGGCATTGCTACCACAGGACTGAGCACGAAAGAAGACTTCAAAAAGGCCCTGGAATCTTGGGCAGAGACGGGTACGGCCGTACCCCAAAACCAAAGCCGCGAGGCACCGGAAACGAGCACCACTCCGACGGAAGACAGAAGATCGGGTCTCTCCCCAGAGGAGATCCGAGAACGGGAAAAAAGCAGGCTTCATGAATTGGAACTGGCTCGACTTCGTTTAGATGGAGAACTGAAATTGGTGGAACAAAAAATAACGTTGGAACACCTGCGGCTCCGAGAAGAGCGGGAAGAGAAACAAAGACAGAGAGAGTTAGAAGAGAAAAGCTAGCCTACGAACATGAGCGCAACCGAAAAGAAATAGAGCTTCGAAAACAGAACAAAGATCTCAGGGTTCCCGAGCGCCCGAACACTTCTGCCACTACAGACCCTAAAGTCCACATCCCCAAGGATGTCGTCAGAGAGTATTACCGGAACGATGATATCCAGCAATGGTTCAAAGCCTATGAGGTAGCCATGACCTCCCACCGGATTCCCCGGAGCGACTGGGGAGCCGGGTTATGGGGGAGGTTCGTCAACGAAGGGCGAGACGCCCTGCTGCAACTCCCGGACCATCAGATGACATCCTATGACCACATGAAAGCCGCACTCCTCACTCGATACGGACTCACGCCCGAGATGTACCGCCAGCGGTTACGCGACTGCAAACGGATCCCGGGTACGACTTGGGTGGAGTACGTGAACTTTTTCAGCCGAGCCTTCGAGGGGTGGATCAAGGGCAGCAAGGTGACCACTTACGAGCAACTCTTTGACCTTATTGTGTGGGAGCACCTTTCTAACAATTGCTTCATCGAGCTCAGGCAGCACCTCCTCGACAGTAAACTGACTGAACCTCGGCAACTCGCCGCCGAAGCTGACCGATGGGAAAGCACCAGAGTTGCCCGAAGCGGGCCCAGCGAGCCGAACAGAACCACCCAAGGACCCCATCGCCCCCGAGGGGGAGGAGGAGGCCAGGGTCGGGGCAGAGACGCCGTCCCGGTGGCTCCTGGCAGCAACGCCCCGCCGTCGGCCGGCAGGGGAAAACCCCCAATGCGTCCAGGTTTCCGAGCCAATGTTACTTGCCACCGATGCCAGCGACCTGGCCACTACGCCAATGATCCTAATTGCCCGAAGAACCAGAACCCTATGCCCCGCCAGGTCGCTGCCGCCGCCCTGGGGTAAGAGCAAACTCCAGAAGACCCTGAGGAGTACGAGGCCGACCAGCCCGAGTGGGAACCAGCCGCCATGTCCCTGGTCTGCCTAGGGGAAAGAGACATGAACCCGTGGGCCCCCCTACCCGCCAACACACAGAAATACAGCCAGTGGGTCAACATTAATGGACGCCGGGCTGAAGCCCTACGCGACACCGGGGCCAGTGTGACCGCAGTCCGCTGTCATCTGGTGACCCCGGACCAGATCTTGCCAAACATCCTTTGCCCCGTCCGGTCAGCCGACAACTCAGAAAGCCTGTGTCGGATGGCCTGCGTCCCCTTCGAGTGGGGAGGAGTGTCCGGAATGCTGAAAGTAACTGTCCGCGATGATGCACCCGTGGACTGCCTCCTGGGGAACGACCTCGAAAGTTCCCCCTGGGCAGCCGTCGAAAGAAGAGAGCACCTGGGGATGTTGGGCCTCCCTGAATGGGCCTGCGTAACGACCCGGTCCATGGCCGCCCGCGCCATCCCCAGTCCCGAAGAGCACGAATGGCCAGAGCCTCCTCCCCCGATCGTCCCAGAGGGAGCCACCCTAAGAGCCAGTCCTCCAGAACCAAACAAAGAAGGGCCCGATCAGCTCCAGGACCTTCCCGAACTGGCCCCGTGGCGTCAAGAGGGTGGTCCCACCCAGGAACAATTCCGACAGGAGCAGAGAACATGTCCCTCCCTCGAGGGACTCCGGCAGCAAGCCCTCGCCCAGAGCGCAGGAGACACCTCAGGGGCCCACTGGATTTATTGGGACAATGACCTGCTCTACAGTGAGCAAAGAATTGCTGAGCTGGGGGCCAGTCAAGTGCTGGTGGTACCCCTCCGCTTCAGAAACTTCCTTTTGAACTTGGCACACGATGTCCCTCTCGCTGGACACCTGGGGCAAGACAAAACGTACAACCGCCTGGTAACCCACTTCTACTGGCCCAAAATGCGAAATGATGTCTCCAACCACTGCCGGGCCTGCCCCACCTGCCAGGCCAGCGGGAAGAGCGGCCGAAAGATCAAAGCACGCTTGCAACCCTTTCCCGTCGTCACCACCCCGTTCGAACGGGTGGGAATAGACATTGTGGGGCCCCTAGACCCCCGAACGTCCCAGGGACACCGGTTCATCCTAGTCCTGGTGGACCACGCCACCCGCTATCCCGAGGCCATTCCTCTTCGGACCGTGACAGCACCTGTGGTAGGCCGAGCCCTAATGGGGATCTTCTCTCGAGTGGGCTTCCCCCGGGAAGTCGTCAGCGACAGGGGCACGAACTTTATCTCCAAGTACATGAGGTCTCTCTGGCAACAGTGCGGGGTCACCTACAAATTCACAACCCCTTATCACCCGCTGGGAAATGGACTGGTCGAGCGGTTTAACCGCACTCTCAAGGGAATGATCATGGGCCTAGAAGAACACCTACGTCGCCAATGGGACGTGCTGCTCCCGTGCCTCCTATTCGCCTATCGAGAAGTCCCCCAGAAATCCCTAGGCTTCAGCCCCTTTGAGCTCCTGTACGGACACCCCGTCCGGGGTCCCCTCAGCCTGGTCAAGGAAGGATGGGAGATGGCCCCCCAGAAGACTCCTCCAGATGTATATAAGTATCTCCTGACCCTCCGCAACCAGACCCGGCGATTCAGGGAGCTTGCCAAAGCCAACCTTGAAGCCAGCCAGGAGGACATGAAGAAATGGTATGATCAGCATGCCTCCTCCATCGAGTTCGAACCGGGACAACAAGTCTGGGTGATGTCTCCGGTCGAACCCTGTGCCCTACAGGACAAATGGACAGGACCCTTCAAGGTGATAGAGCGCAAGGGCCCGTCACCTACCTAATCGACATGGAGTCCTCCCGGAACCCCCTACGAGTCCTCCACGCCAACAGACTCAAACCCCACTTCGTACGCTCGAAAATCAGCCTACTGATGGCGACAGATAGTGGGAAGGAGGAAGACTCCGAGCCCCTCCCTGACCTACTGAGGACCCGTGAACAGGATGGCTCAGTGGAAGGGGTCAGACTCTCCGAGGCTTTGTCCCCGGAGCAACGCCAAGACTGTCGAGCTCTCCTGCTACAATTTGCAAACCTGTTCTCCCTCACCCCCGGGGTCACCCCCTGGTGCCTTCACGACGTGGACACCGGGGATAGTCCACCTATTCGACACAGGGCGTACCGGGTGCCAGATCGGTTGCGCGCCTGCATCCAGAACAAAGTCACCAAAATGCTGGCTCTGGGAGTGATGGAGCCATCTGACAGCCCCTGGGCCAGCCCAGTCGTACTGGTCCCCAAGGCTGCCGCCCCGGGCGTTGCCCCCGAGCTCCGGTTCTGTGTGGACTATCGGGGCCTGAACGCCGTTACCAGAAATTACGCTCACCCTATCCCCCGGGCAGATGAGCTAGATGACCGCATGGGGGCCGCCCGCTACCTGAGCATCTTCGATCTAACAGCGGGCTACTGGCAAATCGGCCTCACCCTCAGGGCTCAAGAACGATCCGCCTTCTCTACCCCGGATGGCCACTACCACTTCAAAGTGATGCCATTCGGCATGAAAAACGCTCCAGCTACCTTCCAACGACTCGTGAACCAGGTATAAGTATGGGCGGAAAATCCGTTCCGCTCGCGGATTTTGCGGATTTTCGGTAAATTCGCAATCCGCGAGATTCGCGAATTTCCCGCAAAATCCGCAAATCCGCGAGCAGCGGATTTTATGGCTTGCTCGCACTGTTCGCGTGAGTTCGCGGCTTCCCAGTTCAACTTCGCGCCCCGCGAATAAGCGCTAAATTGCAGAAATACGATCTTAGCAAAACTGAAACTACTTACCAGGTTCAAAAGTTCAAGCTCATCATTAGTAGCCATTTCCTGTAGTGCTTCCTGAGGGGCCCCTCCAGAGTTCAGTTGCCTACTTGCAACTATTATGTGACCCTGCTCTGACCCTCAGAATAGTTACACATATGCCACAAAGGTCCTGAATTACAGCTAAGGGAGACAAGCAGGAGCCAGGCTGGAAGTTCAAATCCAGTGACACATTAATCAGCCCCTAATTCATTATTGTCAGTTGGGGCAGGGCAGGTGTTGTAACTAATTTTGCAACAATGAAAGCACTTAGCAAGTGCAAAAGATCACTAATCAGGAAGCACTAAGGAAGCAGGTGCCAGCTAAAAAAATATTCTGTGACACATTAATCAGCCCCAAACTAATTCAGGTCACTTGAGGCAGGGACGGTGTGCTTTGCTTTGCCACAATAATGTACACTGGACAACCAGAGGGTGCTGTGATGAAACAGAGGGTGGCATGGGTGAGCCAGAGGGTGGCATGTGGTGACACAGGGTGGCAGTGATGAAGAAGAGTGTCCCAAACAGGCTGGACACGTAGAAACAACAAGTTCGCAAAACTTGCGACCCGACAGGTAAGTTCGCGTTTGCGAAATTGTACAAAAACCCTCGCGACCTGGCAGAAACCCGCGCGAACACAAAAAAAAAAATCCGCAAATTCGCGAGAATTCGCGGATTTTGCGGATTGCAAGTTCGCAAATCCGCAAAGTTCGCGAATGCGAGATTCGCAAAATTTGCCCATGCTTAACCAGGTACTGGCGGGCCTCGAAGAATTCAGCGCCGCCTACCTGGACGATATTGCTGTGTACAGTCGCCACTGGGCAGACCACCTCTACCACCTCCGAGAAGTCCTGCACGCCCTCCAGCAGGCCGGCCTCACCATCAAAGCCAGCAAATGCCAGATTGGCCAGGGGTCCGTGACCTACCTCGGACACCAAGTGGGGAGCGGTCTGGTGGCCCCCCTTCAGCTCAAGATCGCTGCCATCCAGTCCTGGCAACCACCTGTCACCCAAACCGAGGTCCGAGCCTTCCTGGGGCTCACCGGATACTACCGGCGGTTTGTAAAGGACTATGGCAGCATTGTGGGGCCCCTCACAGAACACACTTCCAAGAAAAACCCCAAAACAGTCAAATGGACTCCGGACTGTCAAGCGGCCTTCGAGAAGTTGAAGACCGCCATGTGCACCACCCCCGTGCTCCAGGCCCCGACTACAGCCGGGAATTCATAGTCCAGACGGACGCCTCAGATCATGGCGTTGGGGCAGTCCTCTCTCAACTCAACGCCGAGGGAGTCGATCAGCCAGTGGCCTTCATCAGCCGACGCCTGCTGGCTCGAGAACAGCGCTGGAGCACCATCGAGCGGGAGGCCTTCGCAGTGGTATGGGCCCTCAAGAAACTCCGCCCCTACCTCTTCGGTACCCATTTCAGGGTACAGACAGACCACTGACCCCTGCAGTGGCTGATGCAAATGCGGAGGGAGAACCCAAAACTGTTGCGATGGTCCATCTCCTTGCAGGGGATGGACTTCACTGTGGAGCATCGTCCTGGCCAGGACCACGCCAACGCGGACGGCCTGTCACGCTTTTTCCGCCTCGGCGAGGAGAGTAACCAAGAGGATGGGTGACTCTCCCTGCCTTCAGCTGGGGGGGAAGCATGTTGGACAGGCCTCGTGGAAGGCCTGCTTCCTCCCCGCATGATAAGGCCCGGACGCCGGCTCTCCCTGTATTCCCAGAAAGAACCATCCCGGCAACCCACCGAGGAAACCCACAACCCGTCCCCAACGGGGCGCATGCTCCCGAACACCCCAGTATCGGCTGGCCTGGACCTCCGTCAGCACCATTGCCCCGGCCCAGCCGCCATCTTTGGACACTGCATCACGAGGCCGCATGGCCTCAGCTCGACCCCAACCCTGGGCCTGGCCAGGCCCGACATCGAGGCACCACCATCCACCCAGGAGGTGAAGAGACCACTTGGCAGGTCAATGGGAGAAAGGAGTGTCGATGGCTCTCCCCCGCCAGGTGCCGATCGCCCCCAACCTCCCAGGCTGCTGGCTCCACCCCCCTGCTGGGTGTCTGGACTCCCTCATCCCGGACCTCCCGACCTCCAAGCGCGAGGGTCCGGACATCAAAGGAGGCCAGACCTATAACTGGGGCAGCTCCGTAGCAGGAAGGCAGTTGTATCCTGGAGTCGAGAGACACCTTGAAGAACTCATCCCTGACGGACTGCTGGCGCTGCCGCAGCCTTGCCTTGTGAACCATCTCTGAAGCCTGCTGGCGCTGCCGCGGCCCTCTGCAACGTGTACCTTCGCCTTAGCCTGCTGGCGCTGCCGCGGCCCATCCTCCTTGTGAACCATCGCTCCGGCCTGCTGGCGCTGCCGCGGCCCCTCTGCAACGTGAACCCTCATCCTAGCCTGCTGGCGCTGCCACGGCCCTCCTCATCGTAAAGCCTTCATCCTGGCCTGCTGGCGCTGCCGCGGCCCTCCTTGCCGAGAACTATCATCCTAGCCTGCTGGCGCTGCCGCGGCCCTCCTTGCCGAGAACTATCATCCTAGCCTGCTGGCGCTGCCGCGGCCCGACCTTGCAGACCCCTGAGCTCGAGGATTGTGAGCTCCTTCTGGCCGCCCCGGTACCGAACCGGTACCAAGACTGTCCCGCTACCCCTTACCCTACAGAGACTAGAATTGGGAGGATCCTCGTGTCCTGCCCCCATTGTATCGTTGATAACCTTGCCTCAAGAACCCTATATAAAGTGTGCAGATCTCATCCTTGTGTGGTGTCCATTTGTGGGGGGGAAGTTACTTGTCTGTACGATCGCAGGAGACGGCCCTCACCGGAGGCCTCTCCCCCTGTACTCGGCCGACCCTCTGGGTCTCCGTCTAACAAGTCTGTTGACATGAATCACCCTGTGGGGGCTCCTGGGAGTTCCAAGGTCAAACAGATAGGTGACTTCTCCCTTCTGTTCAACAATAGTGTGGGGTCCACTCCATTTGTCTTGGAGAGCTGCTGGGGCCAGTAGCTCCAACACCCACACTTTCTGGTAAACAGCCAGCACAGCCTTTTGGTCATGCCAGGCCTTTTGTGAGTCCACAATGTCTTGCTTGGGAAGTTTGAGAGGTAACTCCAATCCCTCCTTCACCAGACACAGGGGTCCTCTTAGAGGATGCCCAAACAAAAGTTCAAAAGGGCTGTAGCCGACCCCCTTCTGTGGGACTTCTCTATAAGCAAACACAAGACAGGGCATTAGGATGTCCCATCTCCACCTGAGCTTTTCAGGGAGACCCTTAATCATGCCCTTTAAGGTCTTGTTGAACCTTTCAACTAGACCATTGCATTGTGGGTGATCAGGTGTGGTGAACTTATAGTTCACTCCACACTCATTCCACATTGCAGTCAGGTAACTAGACAAAGTTTGCACCTCTGTCTGATACAGCCTCCTTAGGGAAGCCCACTCTTGAGAAAACCCCCTAAAGGGCTCTTGCCACAACAGGTGCTGTTGTGGTCCTAGGGGGAATAGCTTCTGGGTATATGGTGGCATGATCTTCTACCACCAGAGTAAACCTGTGCCCAGAGGCTGTTTGGGGATCCATTGGTCCAACAATGTCAATCCCTACACGTTCAAAGGGAACCCCCACCACAGGTAGTAGTATAAGGGGGGCCTTTGTAGTGCCACCTGATTTGCCACTGGCTTGGCAGGTGACACAGGAGCGACAAAACTCCTTGCTGTCTTCTGACATGTGAGGCCAGTGAAAGTGAGGGACAAGTCTGTCCCAAGTCTTGTACAGGCCAAGATGTCCTGCAAGGGGTATATCATGGGCTAGTGTTATAAGGAAGCCCCTGAATGCCAAAGGTATGACCAACCTCCTGGAAGCTCCAGGCTTGGGGTCTCTAGCCTCTGAATACGGGAGCCCTTCATTCCAATAAACTTTATGGGTTCCACTAGCATTTCCTGCAGCCTCAGCAGCAGCTAGCTGTCGGAGGGGTTCAAGAGAAGGGCAGTCCAACTGCGCCTGCCTCAGATCTGCCCTGGAAGGTCCCCCTGTCTCAAGAAACTCAACCTGATCAGGTTCAAGCTCTTCTAGGACAGTTCCTTCTTCAGGCTCACAATCAGCTTCCTCAGAAGGCTGATCCTAATCTTGAGGCAAGGGGGAAGGCAAGGCCTTAACTCTACTGCTCCTTGTCCTAGTAGACTACTGGTCCATTATTCCAGAATCCAGTGCCAGTTCAGTGTTGCAATTTCTGACCTGTGACCTAGTCACAGCAAGCACATGTGCTGAGATGCCTAACATTTCTGCATGTGTCCTAAACTCCACTTCTGACCAGGCTGAAGTCTCTAGGTCATTGCCAAGCAAACATTCTTCAGGGAGGTCTGAGCTAACAACAACTTTCTTTAGGCCAGTTACCCCTCCCCAGGAGAAATTTACAACGGCCATACTGTTAGACGGGGACCCGGATGGTCGGCCGAGTACAGGGGGAGAGGCCTCCGACGTGGACCCTCTCCGGTAATCGTACAGACAAGTAACTTCCCCCCCACAGATGGACACCACACAAGGATAAGTTCTGTATACTTTTATATAAATCTTTAGGCAAGGTGATGAGCGGTACAGTGGGACCAGGATACGAGGATCCCGTCAATTCTAGTCTCTTTTGGGGAAAAGGGTAGCAGGACAGTCTGAATACCAGTCTGGTGCAGAAGCAGCAAAAGTTGGAGCTCACAATCCTCGAGCTGGAGGGTTCGCAAGGATGGGCCGTGGCAGCAACAGCAGGCCTGGTAGATGGTTCACGATGAAGAGGGCCGCGGCAGCGCCAGCAGGCTTCGAAGATGGTTTACGACGAGGAGGGCCGCGTCAGCACCAGCAGGCCTTGAAGATGGTTTCCGACGAGGAGGGCTGCGGCAGCGCCAGCAGGCCTTGAAGATGGTTCACGAAGAGGAGAGCCGCGGCAGCGCCAGCAGGCTTCGAAGATGGTTTACGACGAGGAGGGCGGCGGCAGTGCCAGCAGGCCTTGAAGATGGTTTACGATGAGGAGGGCAGCGGCAGCGCCAGCAGGCCTTGAAGGTGGTTCACGAAGAGGAGCCGCTGCAACGCCAGCAGGCCTCCAAGGATGATTTTGTCTCGGTGTCTCTCGACTCCAGGATACAACTCCCTTCCTGCTCTGGAGCTGCACCAGTTATAGGTCTGGCGCCCTTTGATGTCCGGACCCCCGCACTTGGAGGCCGGGAGGTCCGGGATGAGGGAGTCCAGACACCCAGCAGGGGGGTGGAGCCAGCGCCCGGGGAGGCTGGGGGCGATCGACACCTGGCGGAGGGGAGCCATCGACACTCCTTCTCCCATTGAATTGCCAAGTGGTCTCTTCACCCCCTGGGTGGATGGTGGTGCCTCGATGTCGGGGCCTGGCCGGGCCCGAGGCCGAGGTCGACCTGAGGCCACGCGGCCTGGTCGTGTAGTGTCCAAAATGCCGGCTGGGCCAGGGACAGTGGTTCTGGAAGGGGCCCGGGCCAGCCGATACTGGGGTGTTCAGGAGCTGGGGTTCCATCGGGAAAGGGCCGTGGGGTGCCCCGGCGGGTTGCAGGTGTTGTTCTTGTCCGGGACACAAGAGGAGCAGGGGTCTGTGACCCGCCATGCGGGGAGGGAGCGGGCCTTTCATGAGGCCTGTCCAACATGCGTCCCCTCCCAGCTGAAGGCCGGGAGAGTCACCCATCCTCTTGGGTACTCTCCTCGCCGAAGCGGAAAAAGCGGGACAGGCCGTCTGCGTTGGCATGGTCCTGGCCGAGGCGATGCTCTACAGTGAAGTCCATCCCCTGCAGGGAGATGGACCAACGCAACAGCTTCGGGTTTTCTCCCCGCATCTGCATCAGCCATTGCAGGGGTCAGTGATCTGTTTGCACCCGGAAGTGGGTACCGAAGAGATAGGGCCGGAGCTTCTTGAGGGCCCACACTACGGCGAAGGCCTCCCGCTCGATGGTGCTCCAGCGCTGTTCTCGGGCCAGCAGGCGTCGGCTGATGAACGCCACTGGCTGATCGACTCCCTCGGTGTTGAGTTGGGAGAGGACGGCCCCAATGCCATGATCTGAGGCGTCTGTCTGTACAATGAATTCCCGGCTGTAGTCGGGGGCCTGGAGCACGGGGGCGGTGCACATGGCGGACTTCAAGTTTTCAAAGGCCGCCTGACATTCAGGAGTCCAGTTGACTTTCTGGGGGTTCTTTTTGGACGTGAGTTCTGTGAGGGGCCCCACAATGCTGCCATAGTCTTTTACGAACCGCCGGTAGTACCCAGTGAGCCCCAGGAAGGCTCGGACCTCTGTCTGGGTGACCGGGGGATCCCAGGCCTGGATGGCGGCAATCTTGAGCTGGAGGGGGGCCACCAGGCCACTTCCCACTTGGTGTCCCAGGTAGGTCACGGACCCTTGGCCGATCTGGCACTTGCTGGCCTTGATGGTGAGCCCGGCCTGCTGGAGGGCGTTCAGGACCTCCCGGAGGTGGTGGAGGTGTTCTGCCCAGTGGCGGCTGTACACAGCAATATCGTCCAGATAGGCGGCGCTGGATTCCTCGAGCCCCGCCAGCACCTTGTTCACGAGTCTCTGGAAGGTGGCGGGGGCGTTTTTCATTCCGAATGGCATCACCTTGAAGTGGTAGTGGCCATCCGGGGTAGAGAAGGCGGATCGCTCCTGGGCCCCGGGGGTGAGGCCGATCTGCCAATAGCCCGCTGTCAAGTCAAAGATGCTCAGGTAGCGGGCGGCCCCCATGCGGTCAATCAGCTGCCCGGGGAATGGGATGAGCGTCGGTCCTGGTGACGGCGTTCAGACCTCGATAGTCCACACAGAACCTGAGCTCGGGGGCGACGCCCGGGGCGGCGGCCTTGGGGACCAGCACGACTGGGCTGGCCCAGGGGCTGTCGGACGGTTCGATCACTCCCAGAGCTAGCATTTTGGAGACTTCCGACTGGATGCATGCGCGTACTCGATCAGGCACTCAGGACGCCCTGTGTCGGATAGGGGGGCTATTCCCGGTGTCAACGTCGTGGAGGCACCAGGGGGTGACCCCAGGGATGAGGGAGAACAAGTCGGCAAATTGGAATAGCAGTTCTTGGCAGTCTTGGCGTTGCGCTGGGGACAGGGCATCGGAGAGGTGGACTCCCTCCACGGAGCCGTCTTTCTCGGACGTTTTCAGAAGATCAGGGAGGGGCTCGGAGTCTTCTTCAGCCCCACTGTCGGTAGCCATCAGGAGGCTAAGTTCAGAGCGCACAAAGTGGGGCTTGAGTCTGTTGGCGTGGAGAACACGTAGGGGGTTTCGGGGTGACTCCATTTCTACCAGGTAGGTGACGGGTCCCTTGCGCTCCACCACTTTGAAGGGTCCCATCCATTTGTCCTGGAGGGCGCAGGGTTCAACCGGGGACATCACCCAGACCTGTTGTCCCGGTTCGAACTCGATGGATGAGGCATGCTGATCATTCCAGCGCTTCATGTCTTCTTGACTGGCTTCGAGGTTGGCCTTGGCAAGTTCCCTGAACCGCCGGGTCTGGTTACGGAGGGTCAAGAGGTACTTGTAGACATCCGGGGGAGTCTTCTGAGGGGCCACCTCCCACCCTTCTTTGACCAGGCTGAGGGGGCCCCGGACGGGGTGTCCATACAATAGTTCGAACGGACTGAAGCCCAGGGATTTCTGGGGGACCTCCCTGTAAGCGAACAGGAGGCACGGGAGCAGCACGTCCCATTGGCGACGTAGGGGTTCTTCCAGGCCCATGATCATCCCCTTGAGAGTGCGGTTAAATCGTTCTACTAGTCCGTTCCCTTGCGGGTGATAGGGGGTCGTGAACTTGTAGGTGACCCCGCATTGTTGCCATAGGGACTTCATGTACTTGGAGATAAAGTTCGTGCCCCTGTCGCTGACGACTTCTCGGGGGAAGCCCACCCACGAGAATATCCCCATCAGGGCTCGGCCCACCACAGGCGCCGTCACGGTCTGGAGAGGTATGGCCTCGGGATAGCGGGTGGCATGGTCCACCAGGACAAGTATGAATCTGTGTCCCTGTGCTGTCCGGGGCTCCAGGGGCCCTACAATGTCGATTCCCACCCGCTCAAAGGGGGTGGTGATGATGGGAAAGGGTTGCAGGGGGACTTTAAGTTTTCGGCCGCTCTTCCCGCTGGCCTGGCAGGTGGGGCAGGCCCGGCAGTGGTTTGCTACATCGTTCTGCCTCTTCGGCCAGTAGAAGTGGGTCACCAGGCGGCTGTACGTCTTGTCCTGCCCCAGGTGCCCGGCAAGAGGCACATCGTGTGCCAAGTTCAACAGGAAGTCTCTGAATCGGAGGGGGACCACCAGCACCAGGCTGGCTCCCAGCTCGGCAATCTTTTGCTCACTGTAGAGCAGCTCGTTGTCCCAGTAGATCCAGTGGGCCCCCGAGGTATCCCCTGCGCTCTGGGCTAGGGCTTGTTGTCGGAGTCCCTCGAGGGAGGGACACGCTCTCTGTTCCTGGCGGAATTGTTCCTGAGTGGGGCCACCTTCTTGACGCCACTGGGCCAGCTCGGGGAGGTCTCGGAGTTGATCAGGTTCTTTGTTGCCGGACCCCGGGGGACCAGGCTCAGGGGTGGTTTCTTCTGTGACGATCGGCGGAGAAGGTTCAGGCCACTCCGGTTCCTCTGGGCTGGAGATGGCGCGGGCGGCCATGGATCGGGTCGTTACACAGACCCATTCAGGGAGACCAAGCATCCCCAGGTGCTCCCTCCGCTCAACGGCTGACCAGGGGGAGCTCTCGAGGTCGTTCCCCAGCAGGCAGTCCACTGGGGCATCATCGCGGACAGTTACTTTTAGCATGCCGGACACCCCTCCCCACTCGAAGCGGACGCAGGCCATCTGGCACAGGCTTTCGGAGTTGTCTGCCGACCGTCCTGGACAGAGTACATTGGGCAGGATCTGGTCAGGGGTCACCAGATGGCACTGGACTGCGGTCAAACTGGCCCCTATGTCACGGAGGGCTTCAGCCCGGCGGCCATTGATGGTGAACCACTGGCTGTTTTTCGGCATGTTGGCGGGGATGGCTGCCCGCGGGACCATGTCCCTCTCCCCTAGACAGACCAGGGACATGGCGGCGGGTTCCCACTCGGGCTGGTACTGTTCGTACTCTTCGGCGTCTTCTTGGGCCGGCTCTTCTCCCAGGGCGGCGGCGGCAATCTGGCGGTTCAAGGGGCTCTGATTTTTCGGGAAGTTGGGGTCATTGGCGTAGTGGCCGGGTCGCTGGCATCTGTGGCAGGTAACGTTGGAGCGGAACCCTGGTCATGTTGGAGGGCTTCCTCTTCCAGCCGGGGGCGGGGGGGTTGCTAGCGGAGGGCACCGTGACAGTGTCCCTGCCCCGACCCTGGCCTCCTCCTCCCCCCCGTGGGCGGTGGGGCCCTTGGGAGGCTCTGTTCTGATCGCTGGGCCAGCTCCGAGGGACTCAGGTGCTCTCCCATCGGTCTGCTTCGATGGCGAGTTTCCGAGGTTCAGTCAGTTTACTATCAAGGAGGTGCTGTCTTAGTTCGACAAAGCAATTATTGGAGAGGTGCTCCCATACAATAAGGTCGAACAATTGCTCGTAGGTGGTGACCTGGCTGCCCTTGATCCATCCCTTGAAGGCTCGGCTAAAAAAGTTCACGTACTCCACCCAGGTTGTACCCGGGATTCGTTTGCAGTCTCGAAACCTCTGTCGGTACATCTCGGGCGGGAGCCCATAGCGAGTGAGGAGGGCGGCCTTCATGTGGTCGTAGGATGTCATCTGGTGGTCGGGGAGTTGCAGCAGGGCGTCTCGTCCTTCGTTGACGAATTTCCCCCATAACCCGGTTCCCCAGTCGCTCAGCGGGATTCGGTGGGAGGTCATTGCTACCTCGTAGGCTTTAAACCATTGCTGGATATCATCGTTCCGGTAGTATTCCCTGACGACATCCTTGGGGATGTGGGCCTTGGGGTCCGTAGGGGCAGTGGGGCTCTGGTGCCCGGAGACTCCAAGGTCTTTGTTCTGCCGCCGAATTTCTAGCTCCTTCAAGTTGCGCTCATGCTCGTAGGCTAGTCTTTTCTCTTCTAGCTCCCTCTGGCTCTTTTTCTCTTCTCGTTCTTCCCTGAGCCGTAAGTGTTCGAGGGTTATTTTTTGTTCTGCCAATTTGAGTTCTCCATCTAAGCGGAGTCGAGCCAGCTCCAATTCGTGGAGCCGGCTTTTCTCCCGTTCTCGGGCCTCTTGGGAAGAGAGGCCCGTTCTTCTTTCGTCCGTAGGGGTGGTACTTGTTTCGGTGGTCTCGAGGCTTTGATCTTGGGGTGGGGATGTTTCCGTCTCCACCCAAGACTCTAAGGCGTGTTTGAGGTCATCTTTCGTGCTCAGTCCCGTGGTAGCAATGCCCAGCTCTATGCAGAATTGCTTTAGTTCTTTGTGGCTGTACTCTTCCAGCTTTTCCATCAGAAATTTTTCTGTTGTTCCACTCTCCTTTGTCGTCATGGTGGCGGTGTGTCGTGGGGTGAGTTACTCTCTGTACGATTATGCGTCGGCTCGGATCGCGCCGCTGGCCACCAATGTTAGACGGGGACCCTGAGGGTCGGCAGAGTACAGGGGGAGAGGCCTCCGACGTGGGCCCTCTCCGGTAATCGTACAGACAAGTAACTTCCCCCCCACAGATGGACACCACACAAGGATAAGTTCTGTACACTTTTATATAAATCTTTAGGAAAGGTGATGAGCGGTACAGTGGGACCAGGATACGAGGATCCCGTCAATTCTAGTCTCTTTTGGGGAAAAGGGTAGCAGGACAGTCTGAATACCAGTCTGGTGCAGAAGCAGCAAAAGGTGGAGCTCACAATCCTCGAGCTGGAGGGTTCGCAAGGATGGGCCGCGGTAGCGCCAGCAGGCCTGGTAGATGGTTCACGATGAAGAGGGCCGCGGCAGCGCCAGCAGGCTTCGAAGATGGTTTACGACGAGGAGGGCCGCGGCAGCGCCAGCAGGCCTTGAAGATGGTTTCCGACGAGGAGGGCCGCGGCAGCACCAGCAGGCCTTGAAGATGGTTCACGAAGAGGATGGCCGCGGCAGCACCAGCAGGCTTCGAAGATGGTTTACGACGAGGAGGGCCGCGGCAGCACCAGCAGGCCTTGAAGATGGTTTACGACGAGGAGGGCCACGGCAGCGCCAGCAGGCCTTGAAGGTGGTTCACGAAGAGGAGCCGCGGCAACGCCAGCAGGCCTCCAAGGATGAGTTTGTCTCGGTGTCTCTCGACTCCAGGATACAACTCTCTTCCTGCTCTGGAGCTGCCCCAGTTATAGGTCTGGCGCCCTTTGATGTCCAGACCCTCGCACTTGGAGGTCGGGAGGTCCGGGATGAGGGAGTCCAGACACCCAGCAGGGGGGTGGAGCCAGTGCCCGGGGAGGCTGGGGGCGATCGACACCTGGCGGAGGGGAGCCATCGACACTCCTTCTCCCATTGAATTGCCAAGTGGTCTCTTCACCCCCTGGGTGGATGGTGGTGCCTCGATGTCGGGGCCTGGCCAGGCCCGAGGCCGAGGTCAACCCGAGGCCACGTGGCCTGGTTGTGTAGTGTCCAAAATGGCGGCTGGGTCAGGGATAGTGGTTCTGGAAGGGGCCCGGGCCAGCCGATACTGGGGTGTTCAGGAGCTGGGGTTCCGTCGGGGAAGGGCCGTGGGTTGCGCCGGCGGGTTGCAGGGGTTGTTCTTGTCTGGGACACAAGAGGAGCAGGGGTCTGTGACCCGCCATGCGGGGAGGGAGCGGGCCTTTCATGAAGCCTGTCCAACACATACTGTGTGTGGTAGTAACATTGCTAGCATTGGTCACTAGGTAATTCTCACCTAGTATGATCTGTCCAGGGTGCACAAAGCCAGGCGTCACCATGGTGACACTGGCACATGTGTCCCTGTAGGCCTACGCCACTTTATAATTGATTAAAGGAGTTTGTCTTTACTTGCCCTAGTGTTTGGGACTCACAGTAGAGGAAATTGCTATGTCCCCATCACAGATCAAAACGGCTTGAGTTGGTATTCTGACTAGGCCAGAATCCATCGCAGTTCCCAGGGTTAACCCTACAACACCCTTCTGTTAAGAACCACCACTTGGAGCTGAACTAGGGGGAACAGTTGCCTTAGGGGCAATGGTGGCTGGAGCTGTCTCCTTGCCACAATCAATGGTCCAGTGAGTATTTACTGTACAAATCTTGCACCAAGGTTTCTTTGGACCTTCTTTCATTTTGGATTGTTGGAACCCCCCCCCCCCCCCATTAGAAGCTTTTTGGGGACCTTGAGAAGACTTCTTGTCTTTTGCTTTCTCCCCACCCTTTTGGTCTTGCTTCTTCTGATCACCACCTTGGCTTTTTACCTTCTGCTTCACCCCGGTTCTGACCCATTTGTCTGCCTTCTTACCCAATTCTTGGGGAGAGGTCAAATCAGATTCAACCAAGTGCTGATGCAATAACTGGTTCTGACAATGTAGGAAGGTGGCTACCTGACTATGGTTACCCCTGATTTTTTGCCTTGTGCTTAGCTGGTTTTCGACTTAGTTGGCCTGGTTCCCTGCTAATCAGGGTCCCAGGCTATCTGCTCCCTCTGTAAAATGGATTCTATGTACACTAGGTGCATAACTAGATTGGCTTGGGTCACCTTATCAGCCCCTGTACAGAGCACCATAGGTGCCCAGGGCATAGGTGCATCCAAGGCCTACCAGGGGCTGCAGCATATCTTTTGCCACCCCTGGCTGGCTATCTAAAATTGACACAACTGGCTGATCACTCAGCTGGGGCAAGGTGGTGTAATCACCCCTTGCTTAGATATAGTATGCCTATATCTAAACCTATCTGGACACATATGTACCTATCAGTCACTCCTATGGCAGGCCTTAACAATCCTGGAGGCAGAGTTCTTGGTTTTATGTGAGATGGTGCTCTAGCATGAGCTGAGCCTGTCTGCAGCTTTCGGGACCAATTCCCTAAGCTGTTCTGGGATAATGCCATACCATGGAGAAGTGTGGCTCAGGGGTTAGAGGCGGCAGACCTGGAGCTTGAGTTCGGCCCTGGACCAGGGTTCAATTCCCCGCCTCGGCGGGTCTTGGGCTCAAAAATTCCACGGACTCGTTAATTCTCGCTCCGGTGCCTTCTCGACTCTCGGGTTCACACTCTGCGACTCTGGGCAATAGCTTGCTTAATCTCCACAACGGCCCCTCGCGGTGGGATGCCTGGCTTTCACCTTGTGGATACCCTGCCAGGGTTATCTCACAGGGGAATACCAGGACGGGTTCCCTAAGCAAGCGCGGAGATGCCCCAGGGTAAGTCGTGCGCTATATAAGCTTCATTCATTTCATTTCATTTCATATACTATTAAGTGCATTATAATCCTCGCGGTTATATGTTAACTTTGGTTTGGCTTTATCAAAACATGTCGTGTAAGGTGTCATACGATTTGGAATACTACCCCCTCGCCAGTCCTGGCGACGGGGGTAGCATTCCACCCCTCTAGAGGGAGACGACATGTTACTTTGCTAAATCGCGGTTGATTTTAAAAGGAGCCTCAGCACCACAAAATGGATGCTTCTGCCACAGACACAAGTCTGACCTCCTGCATCTGACCGAAAATCAGCAGAGGAGGCCTGGACAAAGGTTTTCCTGTCGCAGGGAGGTGTTACACCACCCCAGACAGGAGATAGTGGATTGTAGCAGGGAGGTTTGAAAGAAACCAGACACTGCCTGGGGCGCACAAGGCTGCCCCTTGCATAATCTTGCCAAACCGGTTCTGGGGCACACCAGCCCCTGTCCCAGCGCGGCCTGGATCAAAGGGCAAGGGGTGTATCCACCCCCTTCCTGGGTCCCACCCATAGGAGGGGACCTAGCAGGTAATCCAGCCCACCTAGATTGGTATAAGAATGGGAGCAGTGCCAACGCACTCAGATTATCCTGATAAAACATTTGAAACAAAACTCTGGACCCTTCGACATCCTACTCAATGTAGAAGACTTTAGAATCTCCCTTGTGGTCAAGGAGTGACCACCCTGTGCAAACAGGCACCATCCAGCACCTCGACGTCTGCTTTGTTGCAGTTCCCGCCGGAACTTGAGCAACAGAGATCGACGAGATCAAGCTTGCCTGCCTTCTTACAGCCCGATCCACAGTCCCTGCCGAGCTGAGACCCGTGGAGGCGACCGGAAGCGTGGGGCACGCCATCTTGAAAAGACCACAAGACGCTGACTGTGCAGCCCACGAGTGACCCTCAAAGCTGAGAAGCCCCAACCCTGAGCCACTTTTGCACCGAAGCTCACCCCTCTACACTCAACGAGTGCTGCGTGGGGCCCTTCTGCTTTCTTTGGCTCAACGTGTTGGCCCGGTCACTTGCCAGCTGGCTTGTGGCCCCTATGCCGGCAAAAACCTAAAACCGACTTGTGATTCTCGTTGCTCTAGACGTGCACCAGCTCCTCTGAAAAGGAGCACCCACTCTGACCCTCCTGGTCCGAGTGAGAAGCAATCTTCCAGTCCTGCGTGGATTGCTTTTGCCAAGTGTTGTTTGCTCCGATCTTGAAGCCGACGGTGACACCCTGCGTGGGACAGCTCGTGACCCGCTCCTGGACGTCGCAGATGCCCCAGAGCCCACGTGGCAGTGGAGAGAAGCTCTTCGACAACCACCTGATTGCGCCCGACATTGCCTGGTTCCGTCCTGGTTCCACCCTGGTCACTGCTGAGTGACCCAGACTCTGTCCCCTCTGCTTTCAGGTACTTTTCTACTCTGATCCACCCTTGGATCACACCAGACACTTCTCCTTCACATCGCCTGCAGCATCTTCAGCTTCAAGCACCAAGAACCTGCGTGACAAAACTCGACGCCACTTCGACCCTATGGGTGAGGTAACATTGCAACGCCGGTGTTCCCACACTGGGACACACCTCTAGGGTCTGTGTCTAAAGTTTTCTCTATCTAGGTTCAGCGGAAGTATCCTTAAACTCTCTTTGTGTAACTTTTACGCACCATTGACTTTGCATTGGTGCATGCGTGTACTTTAAGCGCTGCACCCGAATCCCGCGGGCTTTTCCCGACTTCAGCATTGCTTGTCCCGACTGCTCCCAGCAATTCCCTAGGCCCTAGGCCTAACCACTGTTCGATTGGTATCTCTTATACCACTTTCTTAATATATGGTTTGAGTGGCCACCCGCCCTCATCCATAATTGTGCAACTTTCATGTTATACTGTGCTTTTGATTTAACGCTTGTGCCCCTTTGCTCATAAAGAGTACTGGGGATTATTTTAGAAATAAACACATATATTGTTATAATATTAACTTGTGTGGTGTCCTTTCATTTGGTATTACAGGATTGTGATTGGTAAAACAGCTCTCTTAACACGACCTCTTGAGTTTAGCCTTTAAGGCTGCTTAGTCTATGCTACCATTAAGATAGCTTGTCTATAAGGTTGACTTACAACCAGACACCATAAGGGATTGTTTGGACTGATAGAAGGTGGTTCCAGAATTGGAAACATCATATATCAGGCCAACTTCTCGCATTTGTGTGCAGCGGTGCAGATTTGAGCTTGCTGTTGTTTTACCATTGCAATCTTTTTATCAAATTGAAAGATCACATCAAGTACCTTAGGTACATATAAATCAAAAGCTTAGCATATTTAAGTTCTACTGAACTTAGTAGTTGTAGATTAAAGGGATTAGCACACCCTGACTACAACTCACTAGCAAGGTACAGTAGGTAAACACTTAGTGTAGGTAAGTGCACCACTTGCACCTCACTAGCAGTCATGTCTGACACAGGAAGAGCTTCAGGCTCTGCCCCTGTGACAGTTGACCTTACCAAGGCAACTTCCAGGTATGACAAACTTAGCCACAAAGACTTGAGTGCCTTGTGCATTGCAAGGGGGCTAAAAAGGGGCAGAACCCCCACATTCCTTCCCTGATAGCCATCCTGGAAAAGGATGACTTAGATAAGGCGAGTGCAGCTCCCTTAGATTTAGGAGATGGAGTGAACACCCCTGAGAATGAGACAACTCCAGAAGAGGAAGAAGAAGAGGAGGATGGCTCAGAAGTAGATGAGCCTGATCAGGATCAGCAGGGTAACCAGGTTGTAGTTGGCAGGCTTAACCAAGCCAACTTAGACCTACTTGGAAATGGAGAGGGCCAGCACCTCCTCAGAGTACAAAGCAGAACTGTTCAAGGCAATAGAAGGGTAAGAACTCCCTCAGGGGATTCTCACATTTCTAGTGTCTCCAGAAACTCTCAAAGGGGAATGACTTCCCCCCAGAGAAGAGAGCATAAGGCCAGGATGAGAGCTGTAGAACTCCAGATAGAGAGGGAAGAGTTAGCCCTGGCCCAAGCTAAACTTGCTTTAGCAAGGGAACAGAAAATGTGTGGATTAGATGCCACTGGCGGCAGCAATAATATTCCTAGAGAGAAAGACAGGTCCTATAATACTAGAAACCTGACAAAGATTGTCCCCCCCTACACAGAAGGGGATGACATCCACAAGTGGATAACTGCTCTTGAGAGAGCCTGCATGGTACAGCAGGTTCCTGCGGAACAATGGGCAGCAATCTTATGGTACTCCTTTTCAGAGAAAGGGAGAGATAAGGTCCTCACTGTCAGACATGAGGATGCTAAAAACTACAAAGTCCTGAAGAGTGCTCTAATAGATGGGTTTGGCTTAACCACTGAACAGTACAGGTTGAAGTTCAGAGACACCCAGAAGACACAGATTCAGGACTGGACTGATTTTGTAGATTGTGCAACTAAGGCTCTGGAGGGTTGGCTACATGGCAGCAAAGTACATGACTTCACGGGATTGTATAATTTGATTATGAGGGAGCAGATCCTAAGTAAATGTCAGAACCAGCTCTTACACCAGCACCTGGTGGACTCTGATTTGACCTCTCCCCAAGAATTGGGAAAGAGGGCAGATAAATGGGTCAGAACCAGGATTAGGCCTAAGAATCAGGACAATAACCTGAAGAAGGAGTCTACCAAGCCTCAAGATAAGGGTGGGGATAAAAGTAAAGAAAAGACTTCCCCAGGGCCCCAAAACTCCAAGAATGGGGGTGGGTCCCAAGACACTTCATCAGCTTGTAAACAGGTTGGGCATTACAAAACAGACAGCCGTTGTCCCAAGAATGGCAATAAAGAGAATATACCTCCAAAGCCAGCTCCAGCACCTCCTGTTACTGTCAGCAGTAATTCCACAGGAAGTGGGAGCACACCCAGGAATCTGGGTGGGTTTACTTTTGGAGCACAGGTGGACCCTGGCCTATCCAGGTCCCCATCACCAAATTATCTTGTTTATGAGACTGGCATGGGGTTTGCCAACTTCTCTGATTGCCCAAATACCTTGAGCAAATATAGACAAGAACCCATCATCAATGGTTTCAAAGTTGAAGCCTTTAGAGACACAGGGGCTAGCATAACCATGGTGGCTGACTGTATAGTCCCCTCTAATCAACTTTTACCTGGTGCCACATACCAGGTAACAAACATTGATGGTATCCAAACAGCTAAAGGCCCTCTACATAGGCGCTGGAGGGGGGGGTGCCATCAGGCCCCTCACAGATGCAGCTAGAGGCCCTCTGCATAGGCGCGGGAGGGGTGTGTGCCTCGAGGCCCTCTGCATAGGCGCAGGAGGGGTGTGTGCTTTGAGGCCCCTCACATATGCAGCTAGAGGCCATCTGCATAGGCGCTGGAGGGGGGGGGGTGCCATGAGGCCCCTCACAGATGCAGCTAGAGGGCCTCCGCATAGGTGCTGGAGGGGAGTGTGCCGCGAGGACCTCTGCATAGGCGCTGAAGGGATGTGTGTTGTGAGGCCCTCTGCATAAGCACTGGAGGGGGGCCTCGATGCCCCTCACAGATGCAGCTAGAGGCCCTCTGCATAGGCGCTGGAGGGGGGTGCATAGGCGCTGGAGGGAGTGTGCCTCGCCGCCCTCTGCCTAGGCGCAGGAGGGGTGTGTGCTTCGAGGCCCCTCACAGATGCAGCTAGATGCCCTCTGCATAGGCGCTGGAGGGGGGTGCCACGAGTCCCCTCACAGATGCAACTAGAGGCCCTCTGCATAGGCACTGGAGGGCTGTGCAGCACAAGGACCTCTGAATAGGAACTGGAGGGGTGTGGGTTGCGAGGCCCTCTGCACAAGCGCGAGAGGGGGGCCTCAAGACCCCTCACAGATGCAGCTAGAGGCCCTCTGCATAGGCACTGCAGGGGGTGCAAAGGCGCTGGAGGGAGTGTGTGCCTTGAGGCCCTCTGCAAAGGGACTTGAGGGGTGTGTGCCACGAGGCCCTCTGCACAGGCCTTGGAGAGGTGTGTGCCACGAGGCTCTCTGCATAGGCACTGGAGGGGTGTGTGCCATGAGGCCCTCTGCATTGTAGCAGGGTTTCCGTTCTCCCACAGAACTGTGCATAGAGATCTAGAACCTCAGTGAGTTAGGATGATCCAAAAACTCATCTCAGTATCAGAAATCTCCTTACCTAGCTAGCTACAGTGTCTCATGGATCATTATGGAATGATCCATGTCTTAGACAAACCAGAACATGATCTTTAGAATACCTCAGGAGTCGTGGAACACATGAACACTCTTTCGTTATATAATCATTTCAAACCAAAACTGAGAGTCAAAGAACACAAGTGCAAGTTTGAAATATTTATTATTCAATGCAAAGTTCTCAAACGCAGTATCTTGTATAATACCAAAATGCAGATTATAAAAATCAGAGTCAGCAGCATAGTCACTAATCCATAGTAAGCAAAAGGTGCTAGCATATTATAATGCAATTTCTATAGAAATCTATATCACCTATATTTCGCGCACCCTATCTAGCATATTATTTTATATCTAAGAAGGTCTCATTCGGGCTTTAGCAGGGCGGCCCCATACCTCTCAATGTCAGTAGGAGCAGTTCACATCAACAGCTACCAGCTCTCTTCATGCGCAGCTCCAAGTGTCTACGTTCATTCCGTGTAACTCTATCTTAAACCCGCGTAGAGCCCAAAATGTTGGCATCAACATTATTTGTGTTATGTCTAATGTGGTGCGAGGATCAAGCCTCCCAGCAACCTTGTGTTAGGTTAATTTTAGAGTGTGCAGCTCTCAGTGTGCAGACAGTTGTACCAAGTGTACCAGGCAAAGCTGATAGCATAGAAATAACATATTATTCTCAAATGAACCACCTCACCGCTTCTAGGGTGAAGGCGACAACAACCAGTATGTGTCGTGTGCAAAACTGAAGCCGAAGGAAAAAAGGCTGTTTAAACGTGTAATGCACTCATGCTAACTTAACGCAATATATGTAACGAAGTATCCATATGACACCCCCCCATTGGTCCGAGCACCGTCAAACATAAGGGAAAAGGCAATATTAACTCAGATACAAAAATTGAAAGTAAAGTTCAATAACTCAAGCTAAAATAAGCTAAAAATGTGTATGAATGAATATGTATGAATGCCTACAGTGGCCTCAAGTCTAAAAATAAAAACAAAACTTTCGAACCAAAAGTTATTCGCCAGGTCTCAAAATATGAAAGTAGGACCAGGCCGTATCAATCCAAATGTCTGTAAGAGAAAAAACAAGGCACTCATCCGATATCCAAAGTCATGTGCCACAATGACGTAATCCTCAGCGACATCACGTGATTGAATTCTCCATCAGCTGAACACACTCCATCTCTCCAAGTCAGCGAGGGGAAAGTCATATTTCACAACAAAGCACTCCTCCCAGGCATGTCATGAATGGAAAGTATATGCAAAGAAAGTTGCAACAGCCTCCAGCATGAAATCACTGCCATCATCCGAAAACAGTTCTGCAATCCAATTTAGCAATGGGAAAGAACATACGTGCTCCTCCAGCATCGGATCCTCCTGTAACGTCAGAGGACAACTCGGTGGGTTCACCAGATCGCTGTGTGTCAGAAAGGCATCCGCCGCTGCAGAGATCTCCCATTGGCCCAGAACTCCATTTATTGCTGCCAAGGCCATAACTCTCTCGCCAGAACAGATCAACTCATGAGCCACCACGGGACGCATTAGCTGATCAAAATCGACGTCAGGAGCAGTCCTCAAGCATAGGCACAAATCAATGGCCCAATCGAACTCGCAGTTCAGGCAGTGAAACACAGGTTGGACACACGTGAAGTCGGTGAACCGAAATTACAATCTATAGGCCGTGCTTAATGCTGCAAGCGGCAATGTTCCATAGTAATTGAGCATCCGATTACGGCACAGTGTCAGGAGGCGTTGAACGGCGTCTTGCGCAGGATGTGCATCCATGTTTTATGAAGAAAAATACCAACAGAATGCCTGCGGCTACAGCCAGTAACACAGGTAGTCCACCAAACAAACTCGAAAAAATAGTGTGAAAAAACGTGGGAATGATACCAAAAACCTTCTCAAACGTAGTCACGAGGCCACTGCTCACTAACTTGAAAAAATGTGCCAGCCCAGTCGTTGAAGAAGCATTAAAAATCTGGTGTACCAGCTCGCAGAAATGAAACGGCAAATCAGTATTTAAAAGCGCCTGCACCTCTGTGCGGGTGTTGGCTATGTGAAGGACATAAGTTTCCCGGGCCGAACTCAGGGTCACTTGTTTTTGAGACAAAAGGGCCCTTATTCTGCTTAAACCATTGAATTTTGCTTCCAAGGTTGGAATCCGTGGCCAGATGGAGACATCTGAAGAACCATGCGTGGGTGGGTATAGAACATTCTTGCAGCACACTACACGCTCTGATACAGTTACCACATATGCCACACCAATTAATAAACCACAACATAATTCGTTATTTAAAAGTAAATAACTACCATTAGCTAACAATGTGAATGTGGGAACCACTGCTGGAACTGGCGTGCCTTTTAAAACACATGCTAAATTTGGGCGATCCTGATTACAAGAACCGTGTAACTGAATGTGTCTGCATATTAATGAATGGTCAGGTGACTGTGTGCATTCCTCACCATTAAGATTCACTTCTTTCCCATCCTTCAGACATCTGTATGTGTATGGTAATGACCATGCCTCATGTAGGAACGCATTGCCTAGTGGTTCATATCGTCCTATAGCAATATATCGCATACAGTTAGTAAATTTATATAAAGGAAATGGTAATGTAATTAAACCATGAATAAGCCATGTGGCAGTAGTGGTTTCAGCAACAGAAAAAGGCAAGGATTCTAGCTTCTCAATATGTAACATAGAAAATGATGCATCACGCATTGAAAGCATGCGCTGTTTTTCAGTAAGATTAAAAGGGGCGAAAAGGGATGAAACGTTCAATGAGGTCCAGGGAACTCGACCAGCCTTAATTGTCTGTAGAGTCCAGGCAAACTGCATTACAGAACGCAATTGATTTTGACCATGGTATAACGTGGACACCTCATCATGTACAATATCAACAACAGAAGAAACAATATTATCCAATGTGTAAATTCTGGAAGAAAGCATGTTAATACTGTTATCGACCACTGCAAGCACTTTTTCCAAATTGGCTTGATCAATAGCCCTCAGGCGTTTAGCTGCTTCGACTTGTGAAAATTTCCAAATTTCATTGTAAACAGCATAAATAAAGCGTTTAGACCTACCCATAGTCGGGCCTTTTATAAAATCATTTAGCTCAATATTCTCATTCAACTGTGACAGATGCAGTTTAACTGCAGCTAAAGTGGAATGTTGTAACCAGTTCTGACACATTTTGCCTACTGAATAAGTTGTAACAGTGTGATCTGTGTCAAACCTGGGATCTGGCCTGATGTGTGTAAAACCCTCAGACAAACCCAAAAAACGACGTTGGCAATTATCAGAGCTTCTTTGCCATAAAAGCCACCCATCTGGATCAAAACTGGAAATATTAAAGGAGGAATTCTGCATAAGTGCTTGTATCTCACTTATGGATAATGTAGTGAAATTACTCCAACCTGAATATTCTTCCAAATCAGGGATAGTAGGGGTATTTAATTTTTTAGATGTAGCCAATCCAAAACATGTTGTTTTTGGAAATAGTCGAATTTAAAAACAACATGTGATTCGGGATGAGACATGCACGATGCAAAGCCTCAGTGCCTTGTACCTGCCAATCTTTGGTACCCCAAACCGATTTAAGGTCAATAGCATCCTTCCATAACTCATAGCCATCCACAGATAACCTTTCTAGAAAGGACTTTGAATACAACAATTTTGTGTCAGTTAGTCTAACTTTTGGCATGAACTTCTGGTTCACTTTAAAATAAAACGACTCAGGATTTGATTGATTAAAATCTGTAAAGTAAGAGTATTTTCCCAGAAACGTACTTGAGCTTCCCTGTAAAGGAGTAGGGCAATGTTCCCACTGAGTGTAATTCACAGGAACCCGCCTGGAACTTGTCTTGTGCAAGAAATGATTTCCATAATGTTGGTAACAAAACAAATCACCATAATTGACAGAATCTAAATATAAATCCTCATCATCAAAGGCCGCATAATATTTCAAATCAGAGAACAATGCTTCTACGGCCTGAAGATCCCAATCATCAGAATGAATATTTTGCTTAACCACATCTCCCATGTTTACTCTAAGCACATTAGGAACATTAATAACCTCTGTGGGGCCATGTATCTGAAACCTAACCGCATCCCACACAATCCCATCAAGGACAGGCCAAGCAGTAATTTGTACTGAATGTAAGTCTCTCTTTAGTCTGTGTGCTGAATGTGAGGAGGAAAGAGGGGCCAATGTTCCATTAAGGTACCGAATTCCTGTTCTTTCTTTCACATAATGGCCATCAATCAGGCGGAAAAAATAAAACACAAAACCAATTGACATAAAAAGATAGAATGAAAATAGTATCAGCCAAATGTATGTCCAAGGTGGAACTAAAAAATGTTTTTTAAACAACGTGGCATATTTTGCAATAGTCGATGGTTTCTTTGAAAGTTCCGAATCAGAGTCAAAAGAGAATCTGGACTGGTTAGCCAAACGAGCATGTAAATCGGACATAGATAAATCAGCAGGATCTGCATAGGTCACCTCATCAATGTTAGTAACAGGAATAGTATTTAATAAAGGACTTGATATGGCAGGCATCTCAAGGGACACCTCCTGATCTGCACCAGATGTAATAGCCAGCACAGAGTGCCTCACCATGGAAGGACAGGATACAGCCGGTGTCATGCTATGAAGAATCGGCCACCCTGTGTGTCTTGACATTGTCAATAGAAATAAATCTGTTTTCTTTACGACCTGGAAGTGGTGGTAAAATGACTGTTCTTGTGCCCTTCACTCCAAGGACTCGAACCGGCGCTCGATATGAGGGACCAAACTCTTTCTTGTTATCGATCTTCTCTCGAACCAGTTCTCCAACTTGGGGTAGCCAGCCAACTACCGGGATTTGCAACGCATCATCCGACGTGGAGGGCAAGTGTTCCTTTGCAAGAATGTCTCTGGTCTTTTGTAGATCCTGTAAAACATTGCAATGTTCATCTACGTCAAAGGCCGCGGCCTGGGCCTGGCAGCCTGCGCCATCAAGGTCAGGGACGTACATCTTGATACCAAAGAGCATTTCGTATGGGGTCCGCCCACCCAGAGACCTTCTAGGGAGATTATTAAGCGCACGCTGCACGCCATAGAGGTGGGTCAGCCAGTTTCTACCAGTGCCTATAACACGGGCTGTCAAAGATTGCTTTAAGTCGCGGTTCATTCTTTCTACTACAGAATTGCCCTCAGGCCTGTAGGGACTTGAAAACTTCACCTGTACTCCCAACGAAACCATAGCATCCTTATACGCCTTAGAGGCGAAAGCCGGACCCTGGTCCGAATGGAAAGCACCACAAGCAAAGATTCCCACAAAGACACGCAAATCCTTAATGACAGTTCGCGAATCAGCGCTTCGATGCGGCCATACCCATACAAAGCGTGTGCATGAGTCAACTGCTACTAAGATGTATTTATACGCAGTATCAGAAGAAAAAGGACCGCAGTGATCCAAATAAACACAACCAAGTGGTTTATTAGAGATGTACAACTGTGTCTGAGGCGGACGCGCAGCAGTAGAAGGCTTAATCTGCTGACAAATGTCACACATAAGGACATAATCGCGCGTCTGTTTGTACAGTCCCCGCCACCAGAACCTCTGTTGTAGCTGAGAAACAGTGGCTGAGACGCCCGCATGCGCAGACGCCACACCTTCATGAGCCGCTGTAATCAGAGAAGCTCTGCGATCCGAGTTGGGAACTAGACGCTCTCCAACTTCAGGAATTTTCACATAAGGAACCTTATCGGGACTTAAGTGGTATGTGTACTTTGAAGGGAACCCCGCAGGATATTTACCTCCCTTCGCCGTGGCAGCCACAGCTGCCAAGATGTCATCATCTATTTTGCTTTTGGACCTCGTGACTGCTGCAACTAAGTATTTTGATACCGCTGACTTCGCTGCTTCATCAGCAAGCGAGTTGCCAACAGCGTGGACCCCCACGCGCTGGTGGCCGAGAGTATGAATCACAAACACGAGCGGCAGTTTCTCTTTAAGTTCCGCCACTCGGACCCAGATCATTTTATGTTTTATTGTGCTACCTTTGGAATCACGAAAATCATTCTGAATCCAAAAGAACAAGTTCTCATTGTAAGACTGGACACAGTAGTAAGAATCACTTACGATTAAAGTCGTCACACAAGGATCAGCGTACTCCAATGCAAGCATCAGAGCACGCAGCTCAGCTAATTGTGCTGTGCAGTCCCCAAGCGTCTGCGTGTGCACGACGCTGGACTTGAACTCATCGTTCACCATGGCACCGACCACAATGGCGCAAGCGGAAACGTAGGCATGTTTAGAGCCATGCGCAACCTGCGCCGAACCATCCGTGTAAATGATACCGTGGAAATCCTCCAACGGCCGCATTGCTAAAGGAGCAGGATGAACAAATTCATACTGTAAATACTCCTGCGACCGTAAAGCGGCGTCAAAAATAAACGTGACATCCTGAGACGTCAAGGATGTAGCCCACTGAATCCACCGAGGGTGCAAAGCTTTAGAATTCGGTACACTGGCTTTCGTGACCGCCTCCAAGGCAGGACACGGGGTAACAACCAACATGCGCTTTCCCTGTGACAGGGCACGTTCTTTAAGAATTGCCATCTGCACAGCCGTTAAAACTTTCTCCACAGTGGAAAAACGCAGTTCAGCCGAAGTGTACAAGTGTGACTTGTAAGCAATAGGTACAGTATCCCCCTCATTAAAAGTCAGGTACGTGAAACCCACCGTCCCAGGGATAATCCTTATCACCAGGTTGGTCTGGTTATCACGGGTCTGTAAGTAGTCAGAAGTGAGCAAATCAGCCTGCAAAGACTGCAGAATGGCTGAATGCTCAGGCAGCCAGCATGATTTGGAAAAAGATGGTTGTACCAAGGCATATAAAGGCTTGATACGCTGGGCATATTCCGGAATGTATGTCCTCCCGAAATTTAAAAAACCCAGTAAAGACTGTAATTTTTTCAGCGTTGTCGGAGAGCGCAACTGCGCGCACTTCTCCAGGAAGTGAGGAGCCAATCCCTTTCCTTCATGGTTAAGTTCATAACCTAGAAACAACACTGTGTACTCCGCAATGTGTGATTTTGCAAAGTTAAACTTGTAACCCATGTCTGCAAAGTTACAAATTATGCTGTTTACACGACACAGATGCACCCAAAGTTCGTCGTCTGTGAGATAAATGTCATCCACATAAGAACATGCAACTGGATCGAAACTCTCCAAAAGAGAGACTATGCGGGCGGAAAACACTCCAGGACTATTTTTATATCCCATTGGGAGTCGTTTAAACATTTTTTGTACGCCGCCGCACGTAAAACTGGTCCATTGGGAACTAAGACCATCTAATCTATGTGCATAAAAACCATTGGAAATGTCAAGCGTGGTTTTGAACCGTTTACGCTCAAGACTATTCACTAGGGCAGAGCCGTGAGTATTCTGTACTGCACAGTTACGGCAATGCGAGTTCAAATGCCGGTAATCCAAAACCAGATGATATGATCCGTCCGGCTTGTTTACAGTAAAAAGGGGATTATTCATTGGTGACACACACGTTTCAATTACACCTTGATATTCCAATTGTTCAAGGATAGCCGCGACCGAAGCTTTAGCTTCACGCCGTATGGGATACTGGGGTTGTGGCTGCGGCTGTGACCGTAAAGGAATCTCATGGCTAGGGGACAATTTATCCCAGCCACACTGATTTCGGTACACAGCCGGCGCAAGCGCCAGAGCCCACTCTTCTGCAAAATGCAGCGCTTCCACTCTCGGTACAGTGTGCGCGAAACTGGGGAGGATTACCTCCTCCCCTCGCGGAGCTGCGAGAACAAAAGGTGGGGGCCAGTCAGCCTCCGAAAGCAAAATGTCATACGTATCCGAAAGATTCTCCCAAAATACCCCTTTTACAGTTCGCTGCATGTCACCTTCAATTAACAGGACAATTTCAAAAAGTCTTTCAGGGGGAGCAACATGCGTATCTGCTGTTTCAATCACAATAAAAGTCTCAGTCGCTGTCACCTTCAACAGTGGACTGAGGGCCTCTCTCACTATGGTAATCTCCGCCGCGCTGTCCAGCAAGGTCAGAGCCCACGTCAGATTCCGAAGCCGCGTTCTCACTATCTGGGGCATATCGATGCGCCGTTAAGGCAGCGACTTTCTTCTTGGCAAACTGCGGTCTCTTAGGCGTAGAGTCGTCCCGCTGATCCCCTTCACTTCGCGTGCGGGGCTGGCCACGTCCTTGCTGGCCACCCCTGCCCCTGCCGCCCCCTCCACCACCGGTTGACGGAGCCGATGAGTCCTGAAAGGAACGAGGAGAGCGTTGGTCAGATGCCTGATATCTGTCAGGCGATTTAATCGTAGCGCGATCGCGCAATTCATAAACGCGCTCTGACTGCGCAGGTTGTGAAGGCGCCGGACTCGAAACCTGTGTCTGTTGTTGTTGTTGCTTACCCTGATTCTGCTTTTTAGGCCAATTTTGTTTTTTGGACTTGGGTTGTCCACCTGTTTCCGAAGACTGTCCCTGGGGCTGCTTCTTTTCTTTTTCAAGAAAAACCTTTGCACCCTTAGAATTGCGGCCAACCGTTTTATAAGCCGCCACAATGATTCTTGCCAGCTGACGGGGTTTCTCGGCATCGGGAATTAACGCCAGACCATTTGCCACCTGAAAGTTCACTGCATCCCCTTTTACATTGGCAAGGATAATACCGCAAACTGTCTCAAATGAACCGTTCAGGCGCATACCCAACTCAACCGCCGACTCAGGTCCGTGATCATCTTGAACACGTTTGAGGATCGCAGACAGGTTCGACACTGACGGTGTGCCAAAGCACCTCGAGTAAACCGCTGCAAAAGTCTTACCCCATGTCTCACAGTCAGCAAGTTCCGGGGCCAAATCTTTCGGTAAACTAAGCGTAAGAATCCGGTGTTTTTCACTCGGAGTCGTATTAGGAAACACAGCCTCCAGCTGGTCGAATTTCTCGGCAAGCCAGTAAGGAAAATCATCCTTATTGTCTGGCTTTCTGCCCATAACGGAATTCACCAAGACAGGACTGATTTTTAAACCAGCCTGTTCCGCCCGAAGCTGCGCACCTGCGGGGGCTGCGCCATGAATATTACGACCAATGTAATGTACAAGCGCTCTAATCACTCCAACCGCGACCTCATGAAGACGCCGCAGGTCAGCTACACTACAAGTGGTGCGATTAGGATGAGGAGTAAATCCACCCAAAGCGGGCCAATTTGTGCCCGGAATGGATAAAGGACCTAACCTCGGAGCCGTTAATGAATGGGGTAGGGCGCCACCAAACCAAACTCCGTGCTGCCAAGCGTCAATAGGTACTTCCAGTGCCCTGTACGGAGCATAAGCCGCCGGTACATCCGTGGCAGTGTATGAATGATAGACACCCGAATTAGCGTCCAAAGCCGGAAATGTTACCCAGGAATAAAACAATTCGTACGGGTACGCATGTTCCGCACTCACCACTAGAACCACAGCCAAGCCTTCCGCAGGTACATTATAACCCCGCAAGTGGTCGCGAACCGCGACGCGGCTATGCTGCGCTATGTCCACGGCCATGTTAGCACAGGAAGTGAAAAGAGACAAAGAACAGTTTGTAGCACAACTGGGTAGTAATTCAAAGAAACCGTTTTCAGAAGAATTCAAGCTTGAAAAGACCTATTTCAAAAATAGGTAGGTTTTTCCGACATCACCGTTTACCGGAAACGGGAATGAAGGTGTCAAGGTTTGAATGATATACTACTCGAGTGTCATGAAATAAGGCCAACCAAACCGTTGGGCGCCATGTAGCATGGTTTCCGTTCTCCCACAGAACTGTGCATAGAGATCTAGAACCTCAGTGAGTTAGGATGATCCAAAAACTCATCTCAGTATCAGAAATCTCCTTACCTAGCTAGCTACAGTGTCTCATGGATCATTATGGAATGATCCATGTCTTAGACAAACCAGAACATGATCTTTAGAATACCTCAGGAGTCGTGGAACACATGAACACTCTTTCGTTATATAATCATTTCAAACCAAAACTGAGAGTCAAAGAACACAAGTGCAAGTTTGAAATATTTATTATTCAATGCAAAGTTCTCAAACGCAGTATCTTGTATAATACCAAAATGCAGATTATAAAAATCAGAGTCAGCAGCATAGTCACTAATCCATAGTAAGCAAAAGGTGCTAGCATATTATAATGCAATTTCTATAGAAATCTATATCACCTATATTTCGCGCACCCTATCTAGCATATTATTTTATATCTAAGAAGGTCTCATTCGGGCTTTAGCAGGGCGGCCCCATACCTCTCAATGTCAGTAGGAGCAGTTCACATCAACAGCTACCAGCTCTCTTCATGCGCAGCACCAAGTGTCTACGTTCATTCCGTGTAACTCTATCTTAAACCCGCGTAGAGCCCAAAATGTTGGCATCAACATTATTTGTGTTATGTCTAATGTGGTGCGAGGATCAAGCCTCCCAGCAACCTTGTGTTAGGTTAATTTTAGAGTGTGCAGCTCTCAGTGTGCAGACAGTTGTACCAAGTGTACCAGGCAAAGCTGATAGCATAGAAATAACATATTATTCTCAAATGAACCACCTCACCGCTTCTAGGGTGAAGGCGACAACAACCAGTATGTGTCGTGTGCAAAACTGAAGCCGAAGGAAAAAAGGCTGTTTAAACGTGTAATGCACTCATGCTAACTTAACGCAATATATGTAACGAAGTATCCATATGACAGCATAGGCCCTGCAGGGGTGTGCCACAAGGCCCTCTGCATAGGCACTGGAGGGGTGTGTCCTGCTAGGCTCTCTGCATAAGCGCTGGGGGTGTGTGCCTCGAAACCCCTCAAAGGTGCAGCTAAAGGCCCCCTGCATAGGTGCTGGAGGGGTGTGTGCCAACGAGACCCCTCACAGGTGCAGATAGAGACCCTCTGCATAGGCGCTGGAGGGGTGTGTGCCTCGAGGCCCTCTGCATAGGCGCTGGAGGGGTGTGTGCCGTGAGGCGTTCTGCATAGCGCTGGTGGGGGTGTGTGCCTTGAGGCCCCTCACAGATGCAGCTAGAGGACATCTGCATAGGTGCTGGAGGGGGGGTGCCTCAAGGCCCCTCACAGATGCAGCTAGAGGCCCTCTGCATAGGCGCCGGTGGGGGTGTGTGCCTCGAGGCCCCTCACAGATGCAGCTAGAGGCCCTCTGCATAGGTGCTGGAGAAGGGTGCCTCGAGGCCCATCACAGATGCGGCTAGAGGCCCTCTGCATAGGCGCTGGAGGGATGTGTGCCTCGAGGCCGTATGCATAGGTGCAGGAGGGGTGTGTGCTTCGAGGCCCCTCACAGATGCAGCTAGATGCCATCTGCATAGGCGCAGGAGGGGTGTGTGCCGCGTGGCCCTCTGCATAGACGCTGGAGTGTGTGTGTCACGAGGCCCTCTGTATAAGCACTGGAGGGGGGCCTCGAGGCCCCTCACAGATGCAGCTAGAGGCCCTCTGCATAGGCGCTGGAGGGGGGTGCATAGGTACTGGAGGGAGTGTGCCTCGAGGCCCTCTGCATAGGTGCAGGAGGAGTGTGTGCTTCAAGGCCCCTCACAGATGCAGCTAGATGGCCTCTGCATAGGCGTTGGAGGGGGGTGCCACGAGGCCCCTCACAGATGCAGCTAGAGGCCCTCTGCATAGGCACTGGAGGGGTGTGTGCCACGAGGCCCTCTGCATAGGCGCTGGAGGGGGGCCTAGAGGCCCCTCAGAGATGCAGCTAGAGGCCCTCTGCATAGGCGCAGGAGGGGTGTTTGCCTCGAGGCCCCTCACAAATGCAGCTAGAGGCCCTCTGCATAGGCGCTGGAGGGGTTTGTGCCACGAGGCCCCTCACTGATGCAGCTAGAGGCCCTCTGCATAGGCGCTGGAGGGGTTTGTGCCACGAGGCCCCTCACTGATGCAGCTAAAGGCCCTCTGCAGAGGCACTGGAGGGGTGTGTGCCTCGAGTCCTTCTGCAAAGGCGCTGGAGGGGTGCGTGCCACGAGCCCCTCTGCATAGGTGCTGGAGGGGAGTGTGTCTCGAGGCCCTCTGCTAGGCGCAGGAGGGGTGAGTGCCTCTAGGCCCCTCACAGATGCAGCTAGAGGCCCTCTGAATAGGCGCTGGAGGGGGGGTGCCACGAGGCCCCTCACAGATGAAGCTAGAGGCCCTCTGCATAGGCGCAGGAGGGGTGTGTGCCTCGAGGCCCCTCACAAATGCAGCTAGAGGCCTTCTGCATAGGCGTTGGAGGGGTGTGTGCCTCGAGGCCCCTCACAGATGCAGCTAGAGGCCCTCTGCATAGGCACTGGAGGGGTGTGTCCCGCAAGGCCCTCTGCATAGGCGCTGGAGGGGTGTGTGCCACGAGGCCCCTCACAGATGAAGCTAGTGGCCCTCTGCATAGGCGCAGGAGGGGGGGTGCCACGAGGCCCCTCACAGATGCAGCTAGAGGCCCTCTGCAGAGGTGCTGGAGGGGTGTGTGCCTCGAGGCCCCCTGCATAGGCGCTGGAGGGGTGTGTGTTGCGAGGCCCTCTGCATAAGCGCTAGAGGGGGGGCCTCGAGACCCCTCACAGATGCAGCTAGAGGCCCTCTGCACAGGCGCTGGAGTGGGGTGCGCCGCGAGGCATTCTACATAGGGGCCGGTGGGGGTGTGTGCCTCGAGGCCACTCACAGATGCAGCTAGAGGACATCTGCATAGGTGCTGGAGGGGGGGTGCCTCGAGGCACCTCACAGATGCAGCTAGAGGCCCTCTGCATAGGCGCCGGTGGGGGTTTGTGCCTCAAGGCCCCTCACAGATGCAGCTGGAGGCCCTCTGCATAGGCGCTGGAGGGGTGTGTGCCGCGAGGCCCACTGCATAGACGCTGGAGTGTGTGTGTCACGATGCCCTTTGGATAAGTGCTGGAGGGGGGCCTCAAGGCCCCTCACAAATGCAGCTAGAGGCCCTCTGCATAGGCACTGGAGGGGTGTGTGCCACGAGGCCCTCTGCATAGGCACTGGAGGGGTGTGTGCTGCGAGGCCCTCTGCATAGGTGCTGGAGGGGGGGCCTAGAGGCCCCTCACAGATGCAGCTAGAGGCCCTCTGCATAGGCGCAGGAGGGGTGTATACCTCGAGGCCACTCACAAATGCAGCTAGAGGCCCTCTGAATAGGCGATGGAGGGGTGTGTGCCACGAGGCCGCTCACAGATGCAGCTAGAGGCCCTCTGCATAGGCGCTGGAGGGGTGTGGGCCTCGAGTCCTTCTGCATAGGCGCTGGAGGGGTGTGTGCCACAAGGCCCTCTGCATAGGTGCTGGAGGGGTGTGTGCCATGAGGCCCTCTGCTAGGCACAGGAGGGGTGTGTGCCTCTAGGCCCCTCACAGATGCAGCTAGAGGCCCTCTGCATAGGGGCTGGAGAGGGGGTGCCACGAGGCCCCTCACAGATGCAGTTAGAGGCCCTCTGCATAGGCGCAGGATGGGTATGTGCCTCGAGGCCCCTCAAAATGCAGCTAGAGGCCCTCTGCATAGGCGCTAGATGGGTGTGTGCCACAAGGCCCCTCACAGATGCAGCTAGAGGCCCTCTGCATAAGCGCTGGAGAGGTGTCTGCCTCGAGGCCCTCTGCATAAACGCTGGAGGGGTGTGTGCCACGAGGCCCTCTACATAGGCGCTGGAGGGGTGTGTGCCACGAGGCCCTCTGCATAGGTGCTGGAGGGGTGTGTGCCTTGAGGCCCTCTGCTAGGCGCAGGAGGGGTGTGTGCCTCTAGGCCCCTCACAGATGCAGCTAGAGGCCCTCTGAATAGGTGCTGGAGGGGGGGTGCCACGAGGCCCCTCACAGATGCAGCTAGAGGCCCTATGCATAGGCGCAGGAGGGGTGTGTGCCTCGAGGCCCCTCACAAATGCAGCTAGAGGCCTTCTGCATAGGCATTGGAGGGGTGTGTGCCACGAGGCCCCTGACAGATGCAAGTAGAGGCCCTCTGCATAGGCACTGGAGGGGTGTGTGCCTCGAGGCCCTATGCATAGGCGCTGGAGGGGTGTGTGCCTCGAGGCCCTCTGCTAGGCGCAGGAGGGGTGTGTGCCTTGATGCCCCTCACAGATGCAGCTAGAGGCCCTCTGCATAGGCGCTGGAGGGGTGTGTGCCACGAGGCCCCTCACAGATGAAGCTAGTGGCCCTCTGCATAGGCACAGGAGGGGGGGTGCCACAAGGCCCCTCACAGATGCAGCTAGAGGCCCTCTGCAGAGGCGCTGGAGGGGTGTGTGCCTCTAGGCCTTCTGCATAGGCGCTGGAGGGGTGTGTGTTGCGAGGCCCTCTGCATAAGCGCTAGAGGGGGGCCTCGAGACCCCTCACAGATGCAGCTAAAGGCCCTCTGCATAGGCGCTGGAGGGAGTGTGTGCCTTGATGCCCTCTGCATAGGGACTTGAGGGGTGTGTGCCACGAGGCCCTCTGCATAGGCCCTGCAGGGGTGTGTGCCATGAGGCCCTCTGCATAGGCACTGGAGGGCTGTGTGCCGCTAGGCCGTCTGCATCGGCGCTGGGGGTGTGTGCCTCGAAGCCCCTCAAAGGTGCAGCTAGAGGCCCCCTGCATAGGCGCTGGAGGGGTGTGTGCCAACGAGGCCCCTCAAAGGTGCAGCTAGAGACCCTCTGCATAGGCGCTGGAGGGGTGTGTGCTTCGAGGCCCTCTGCATAGGTGCTGGAGGGTTGTGTGCCACGAGGCATTCTGCATAGGCGCCCGTGGGTGTGTGTGCCTCGAGGCCCCTCACAGATGCAGCTAGAGGACATCTGCATAGGTGCTGGAGGGGGGGTGCCTCGAGGCCCCTCAAAGATGCAGCTAGAGGCCCTCTGCATAGGCGCTGGAGGGGTGTGTGCCTCGAGGCCCTATGCATAGGTGCAGGAAGGGTGTGTGCTTCGAGGCCCCTCACAGATGCAGCTAGATGCCCGCTGCATAGGCGCTGGAGGGGTGTGTGCCGCGAGGCCCTCTGCATAGACGCTGGAGTGTGTGTGTCACAAGGCCCTCTGTATAAGCACTGGAGGGGGGCCTCGAGGCCCCTCACAGTTGCAGCTAGAGGCCCTCTGCATAGGCGCTGGAGGGGGGTGCATAGGCACTGGAGGGAGTGTGCCTCGAGGCCCTCTGCATAGGTGCAGGAGGAGTGTGTGCTTCAAGGCCCCTCACAGATGCAGCTAGATGGCCTTTGCATAGGCGCTGGAGGGGGTGCCACGAGGCCCCTCACAGATGCAGCTAGTGGCCCTCTGCATAGGCACTGGAGGGGTGTGCGCCACGAGGCACTCTGCATAGGCGCAGGAGGGGTGTTTGCCTCGAGGCCCCTCACAAATGCAGCTAGAGGCCATCTGCATAGGCGCTGGAGGGGTTTGTGCCACAAGGCCCCTCACTGATGTAGCTAGAGGCCCTCTGCATAGGCGCTGGAGGGGTTTGTGCCACGAGACCCCTCACTGATGCAGCTAGAGGCCCTCTGCATAGGCGCTGGAGGGGTGTGTGCCTCAAGTCCTTCTGCAAAGGCGCTGGAGGGGTGTGTGCCACGAGGCCTCTGCATAGGTGCTGGAGAGGTGTGTGCCTCGAGGCCCTCTGCTAGGCGCAGGAGGGGTGTGTGCCTCTAGGCCCCTCACAGATGCAGCTAGAGGCCCTCTGAATAGGTGCTGGAGGGGAGGTGCCACAAGGTCCCTCACAGATGCAGCTAGAGGCCCTCTGCATAGGCGCAGGAGGGGTGTGTGCCTCCAGGCCCCTCACAAATGCAGCTAGAGGCCTTCTGCATAGGCATTGGAGGGGTGTGTGCCACGAGGCCCCTCACAGATGCAAGTAGAGGCCCTCTGCATAGGCGCTGGAGGGGTGTGTGCCTTGAGGCCCTGTGCATAGGCGCTGGAGGGGTGTGTGCCTTGAGGCCCTCGGCTAGACGCAGGAGAGGTGTGTGCCTCGATGCCCCTCACAGATGCAGCTAGAGGCCCTCTGCATAGGCACTGGAGGGGTGTGTCCCGCAAGGCCCTCTGCATAGGCGCTGGAGGGGTGTGTGCCACGAGGCCCCTCACAGATGAAGCTAGTGGCCCTCTGCATAGGCGCAGGAGGGGGGGGGTGCCATGAGGCCCCTCACAGATGCAGCTAGAGGCCCTCTGCAGAGGTGCTGGAGGGGTGTGTGCCTCGAGGCCCCCTGCATAGGCGCTGGAGGGGTGTGTGTTGCGAGGCCCTCTGCATAAGCGCTAGAGGGGGGGCCTCGAGACCCCTCACAGATGCAGCTAGAGGCCCTCTGCATAGGCGCTGGAGGGGGGTGCGCCGCGAGGCATTCTGCATAGGGGCCGGTGGGGGTGTGTGCCTCGAGGCCCCTCACAGATTCAGCTAGAGGACATCTGCATAGGTGCTGGAGGGGGGGGTGCCTCGAGGCCCCTCACAGATACAGCTAGAGGCCCTCTGCATAGGCGCCGGTGGGGGTGTGTGCCTCAAGGCCCCTCACAGATGCAGCTGGAGGCCCTCTGCATAGGCGCTGGAGGGGGATGCCTCGAGGCCCCTCACAGATGCGGCTAGAGGCCCTCTGCATAGGCGCTGGAGGGGTGTGTGCCTCGAGGCCCTATGCATAGGTGCAGGAGGGGTGTGTGCTTCGAGGCCCCTCACAGATGCAGCTAGATGCCCTCTGCATAGGCGCTGGAGGGGTGTGTGCTGTGAGGCCCTCTGCATAGGCGCTGGAGGGGGGTACCATGAGGCCCCTCTGAGATGCAGCTAGAGGCCCTCTGTATAGGCGCTGGAGGGGTGTGTGCCGGGAGGCCCTCTGCATAGACACTGGAGTGTGTGTGTCACGAGGCCCTTTGCATAAGTGCTGGAGGGGGGCCTCGAGGCCCCTCACAAATGCAGCTAGAGGCCCTCTGCATAGGCAATGGAGGGGTGTGTGCCACGAGGCCCTCTGCATAGGCACTGGATGGGTGTGTGCTGCGAGGCCCTCTGCATAGGCGCTGGAGGGGGGGGCCTAGAGGCCCCTCACAGATGCAGCTAGAGGCCCTCTGCATAGGTGCAGGAGGGGTGTATGCCTCAAGGCCCCTCACAAATGCAGCTAGAGGCCCTCTGCAGAGGCGATGGCGGGGTGTGGGCCTTGAGTCCTTCGGCATAGGCGCTGGAGGGGTGTGTGCCACAAGGCCTTCTGCATAGGTGCTGGAGGGGGGGTGCCACGAGGCCCCTCACAGATGCAGTTATAGGCCCTCTGCATAGGCGCAGGATGGGTGTGTGCCTCGAGGCCCCTCACAAATGCAGCTAGAGACCCTCTTCATAAGCGCTAGATGGGTGTGTGCCACGAGGCCCCTCAAAGATGCAGCTAGAGGCCCTCTGCATAGGCGCTGGAGGGGTGTGTCCCTCGAGGCCCTCTGCATAGGCACTGGAGGGGTGTGTGCTGCGAGGCCCTCTGCATAGGTGCTGGAGGGGGGGCCTAGAGGCCCCTCACAGATGCAGCTAGAGGCCCTCTGAATAGGCGATGGAGGGGTGTGTGCCACGAGGCCGCTCACAGATGAAGATAGAGGCCCTCTGCATAGGCGCTGGAGGGGTGTGGGCCTCGAGTCCTTCTGCATAGGCGCTGGAGGGGTGTGTGCCTCTAGGCCCCTCACAGGTGCAGCTAGAGGCCCTCTGAATAGGTGCTGGAGGGGGGGTGCCACGAGGCTTCTCACAGATGCAGCTAGAGGCCCTCTGCATAGGCGCAGGAGGGGTGTGTGCCTCGGGGCCCCTCACAAATGCAGCTAGAAGCCTTCTGCATAGGCGTTGGAGGGGTGTGTGCCTCGAGGCCCTCTGCATAGGCGCTGAAAGGGTTTGTGCTTCGAGGCCCTCTGCATAGGCGCTGGAGGGGTGTGTGCCACGAGGCCCTCTGCATAGGCGCTGGAGGGGTGTGTGGCTTGAGGCCCTCTGCTAGGCGCAGGAGGGGTGTGTGCCTCGGTTCCCCTCACAGATGCAGCTAGAGGCCCTCTGCATAGGCACTGGAGGGGTGTGTCCCGCAAGGCCCTCTGCATAGGTGCTGGAGGGGTGTGTGACACGAGGCCCCTCACAGATTAAGCTAGTGGCCCTCTGCATAGGCGCAGGAGGGGGGGGTGCCACGAGGCCCCTCACAGATGCAGCTAGAGGCCCTCTGCAGAGGCGCTGGAGGGGTATGTGCCTCTAGGCCTTCTGCATAGGCGCTGGAGGGGTGTGTGTTGCGAGGCCCTCTGCATAAGCGCTAGAGAGGGGCCTCGATGCCCCTCACAGATGCAGCTAGAGGCCCTCTGCATAGGCACTGGCGGGGTGTGTCCTGCAAGGTCCTCTGCATAGGCGCTGGAGGGGTGTGTGCCACAAGGCCCCTCACAGATGAAGCTAGTGGCCCTCTGCATAGGCGCAGGAGGGGGGGTGCTACGAGGCCCCTCATAGATGCAGCTAGAGGCCCTCTGCATAGGCGCTGGAGGGGGGTGCATAGGCGCTGGAGGGAGTGTGTGCCTTGATGCCCTCCGCATAGGGACTTGAGTGTTGTGTGCCACGAGGCCCTCTGCATAGGCACTTGAGGGGTGTGTGCCACGATGCCCTCTGCATAGGCCCTGCAGGGGTGTGTGCCATGAGGCCCTCTGCATAGGCACTGGAGGGCTGTGTGCCGCTAGGCCGTCTGCATTGGCGCTGGGGGTGTGTGCTTCGAAGCCCCTCAAAGGTGCAACTAAAAGCCCCCTGCATAGGCGCTGGAGGGGTGTGTGCCAACGAGGGCCCTCAAAGGTGCAGCTAGAGACCCTCTGCATAGGCGCTGCAGGGGTGTGTGCTTTGAGGCCCTCTGCATAGTTGCTGGAGGGGTGTGTGCCGCGAGGCATTCTGCATAGGCGCCGGTGGGGGTGTGTTCCTCGAGGCCCCTCACAGATGCAGCTAGAGGACATCTGCATAGGTGCTGGAGGGGGGGTGCCTCTAGGCCCCTCTCAGATGTGGCTAGAGGCCCTCTGCATAGGCGCTGGAGGGGTGTGTGCCTCGAGGCCCTATGTATAGGTGCTGGAGGGGTGTATGCTTCGAGGCCCTTCACAGATGCAGCTAGATTCCCTCTGCATAGGCACTGGAGGGGTGTGTGCTGCGAGGCCCTCTGCATAGGCACTGGAGGGGGGGTGCCATGAGGCCCCTCAGAGATGCAGCAAGAGGCCCTCTGCATAGGCGCTGGAGGGGTGTTTGCCGCGAGGCCCTCTGCATAGACGCTGGAGTGTGTGTGTCACGAGGCCCTTTGCATAAGTGTTGGAGGGGGGCTCGAGGCCCCTCACAGATGCAGCTAGAGGCCCTCTGCATAGGCACTGGAGGGGTGTGTGCCACGAGGCCCTCTGCAAAGGCACTGGAGGGGTGTGTGCTGCGAGGCCCTCTGCATAGGTGCTGGAGGGGTGGCCTCGAGACCCCTCACAGATGCAGCTAGAGGCCCTCTGCATAGGCGCTGGAGGGGGGTGTGCCGCGAGCATTCTGCATAGGGGCCGGTGGGGGTGTGTGCCTCGAGGCCCCTCAAAGATGCAGCTAGAGGACATCTGCATAGGTGCTGGAGGGGGGGTGCCTCGAAGCCCCTCATAGATGCAGCTAGAGGCCCTCTGCATAGGCGCCAGTGGGGGTTTGTGCCTCAAGGCCCCTCACAGATGCAGCTGGAGGCCCCCTGCATAGGCGCTGGAGGGGGGTGCCTCGAGGCCCCTCACAGATGCGGCTAGAGGCCCTCTGCATAGCCGCTGGAGGGGTGTGTGCCTCGAGGCCCTATGCATAGGTGCAGGAGGGGTGTGTGCTTCGAGGCCCCTCAGAGATGCAGCTAGATGCCCTCTGCATAGGCGCTGGAGGGGTGTGTGCTGTGAGGCCCTCTGCATAGGCGCTGGAGGGGGGGTGCCATGAGGCCCCTCAGAGATGCAGCTAGAGGCCCTCTGCATAGGCGCTGGAGGGGTGTGTGCCGCGAGGCCCACTGCATAGACGCTGGAGTGTGTGTGTCACGAGGCCCTTTGCATAAGTGTTGGAGGGGGGCCTCGAGGCCCCTCACAAATGCAGCTAGAGGGCCTCTGCATAGGCACTGGAGGGGTGTGTGCCACGAGGCCCTCTGCATAGGCACTGGAGGGGTGTGTGCTGCGAGGCCCTCTGCATAGGTGCTGGAGGGGGGGCCTGGAGGCCCCTCACAGATGCAGCTAGAGGCCCTCTGCATAGGCGCAGGAGGGGTGTATGCCTCGAGGCCCCTCGCAAATGCAGCTAGAGGCCCTCTGCATAGGCGATGGAGGGGTGTGTGCCACGAGGCCGCTCACAGATGAAGCTAGAGGCCCTCTGCATAGGGGCTGGAGGGGTGTGGGCCTCGAGTCCTTCTGCATAGGCGCTGGAGGGGTGTGTGCCACGAGGCCCTCTGCATAGGTGCTGGAGGGGTGTGTGCCTCGAGGGCCTCTGCTAGGCGCAGGAGGGGTGTGCGCCACGAGGCCCTCTGCATAGGCGCTGGAGGGGGGCCTAGAAGCCCCTCACAGATGCAGCTAGAGGCCCTCTGCAAAGGCGCAGGAGGGTTGTTGGACAGGCCACGTGAAGGGCTTGCTTCCTCCCCGCATGACAGGGCCCGAGCCCGGCCCTCCAGGTGTTACCCACAGAAGCAACCCGCACCCCGTCTCATACGGGACTCCTGCCCCCGGACATCTCTGCATCATGGGGCCGAATCACTACCGGCTCCCTCGCCTGGCCCGGCCGCCATCTTGGACACTGCACCACGAGGCCGCGTGGCCTCAGATCGACCCTAACCCTGGGCCTGGCCAGGCCCCGACATCCCGGCACCACTATCCACCCAGGAGGTGAGCGGCCCACTTGGCAGGTCAATGGGAGAAAGAAGTGTCAATGGCTCTCCCCCGCCAGGTACCGACCGCCCCCAGCTCCCCCGGGCGCTGGCTCCACCCCCCTGCTGGGTGTCTGGACTCCCTCATCCCGGACCTCCCGACCTTCAAGTGCGAGGGCCCGGACACCAAACGGCGCCAGACCTATAACTGGGGCAGCTCCAGAGCAGGAAGGCAGTTGTATCCTGGAGTTGAGAGACACCGTGAAGAACTCATCCTTGACGGACTACTGGCGCTGCCATAGCCCTGCCTTGCGAATTATCGTCCTACCTGCTGGCGCTGCCGCAAACCTTCTGAATCCGTCATCTTCACCGGGACCTGCTGGCGCCGCCGCGGACCATCGCTACCTACGATCATCTCGGGACCTGCTGGCTCCGCCGCGGCCCGACCATCTAGAACGCCGAGCTCGAGGATTGTGAGCTATCCATCTTATCATCGCATCTACCAGATTGGTAACAAGACTGTCCCGCTACCCCCTTTCCGCCCAAGAGACTAGAATCGAGGGGACCCCTGATTCCAGACCTCCTTGTACCATTCTACCGTACTTAAAGATTGCTTATAAAGAACGTTAAACCTTATCCTTGTGTGGTGTACGTCTGTGGGGGGGAAGGTATTCGTCTGTACGATCGCTGGAGACGGCTCTCCCCGGAGACCTCTCCTCTTGTCCTCGGCCGACCCTCCCGGTCCGTCTAACATTGGTGGCCAGCGGCGCGATCCGAATCAACGCGTAATCGTACAGAGAGTAGCTCACCCCACGACGAAACCACAATGACAACCAAAGAGAGCGGATCCACCGAGAAATTCCAGATGAAGAAATTGGAAGAATACAGCCATCCTGAGTTGAAACAATTCTGCATTGAACTAGGCATTGCTACCACAGGTCTGAGTACGAAAGACGATTTCAAGCACGCCATTGAGTCATGGGCAGAAACCGGGGCCGCCAGACCCCCGGACCAAAATGTTGCAGCATCAGAGAGGAACACCACGGCTCCCGAGGAGCGAAGAACGGGTCTCTCGCAGGAAGAGATCCAAGAGAGAGAAAAAAACAGACTACATGAGTTAGAAATGGCCCGGCTCAAAATGGACGGTGAACTCAAATTAGCCAAACAAAAACTGAACCTAGAACATCTGCGGCTCCGAGAAGAACGGGAAGAAAAACAGAGACAAAGAGAACTCGAAGAAAAGAGACTAGCGTATGAACACGAGCGCAAGCTAGCGGAAATAGACTTACGAAAGCAGAACAAAGAACTGGGGGTGCCCGAGCAACCGCGCACCCCCGGAGCGACAGAAAACAAAGTACACATCCCCAAGGATGTCGTTCGAGAGTATTTCCGAGATGACGACATACAACAGTGGTTCAAGGCCTACGAGATCGCCATGACCTCCCACCGGATCGATCGAAATGACTGGGGAGCCGGTCTATGGGGGAGGTTCGTCAATGAGGGCCGCGATGCCCTGTTACAGCTCCCAGACCATCTGATGACCTCCTATGACCACATGAAGGCTGCCCTCCTCACCCGATATGGGCTCACACCCGAAATGTACCGCCAGAGGTTCCGAGACTGCACCCGGATCCCGGGTACAACTTGGGTGGAGTATGTAAACTATTTCAGCCGAGCCTTCGAGGGGTGGATCAAGGGGAGCCATGTAACGACCTACGAGCAACTTTTTAATCTCATGGTGTGGGAGCACCTCTCTAACAACTGCTTCGTCGAGCTCAGGCAGCACCTCCTCGACAGCAAATTGACAGATCCACGGCAGCTCGCAGCCGAGGCTGACCGGTGGGAGATTACCCGAGTAAGCCGGAATGGGCCGCACGAACAGAACCGGAACCACCAAGGTCAGCACCGTCCCCGAGGAGGAGGAGGAGGCCAGGGACGAGGAAAGGACACCGCCCCGGCCGCTCCCGCTGCCAGCACCCCGCCCCCGGCCAACCGGGGCAACACCCCGGTGCGCCCGGGGTACAGAGCCAATGTCACGTGTCACCGATGCCAGCGAGACGGCCACTACTCAAATGACCCGAACTGTCCTCAGAATCAGACCCCGAGACCCCGCCAGGTGGCTGCCGCCGCCCTGGGGGAAGAACAAATCTCCGAAGAACAAGAGGAATGCGAGCAAGAACAACAGGAGTGGGAGCGGCCCGCCATGGTTCTAGCGTGCCTAGGGGGAAGAGACATGGTCCCGCGGGCTCCCCTACCCGCCAACACCAGAAAATATAGTCAGTGGGTGAACATTAATGGGCACAGGGCCGAAGCCCTACGTGACACAGGGGCCAGTGTGGCAGCCGTCCGCTGTCACCTGGTGACCCCAGAACAGATACTGCCGAACATTCTCTGCCCTGTCCGTTCAGCCGACAATTCCGAGAGTCTGTGTCGGATGGCCTGCGTCCCCTTCGAATGGGGAGGAGTCTCCGGCATGTTGAAGGTGACGGTCCGAGATGATGCCCCCGTGGACTGTCTCCTGGGGAATGATCTTGAGAGTTCCCCGTGGGCCGCCGTAGAGAGAAGAGAGCACCTGGGGATGTTGGGCCTCCCGGACTGGGCGTGCGTAACCACCCGGTCCATGGCTGCCCGTACCATCCCCCGACCCGAAGAACCTGAATGGCCAGCACCTCCTCCCCCGGTTGCTCCAGTAGAAGACACCGACCGTGCCGACTCCCCAGAGCAAACCCCCGAAGGGCTCGCTCAGCTCCAGGACCTTCCCAACCTGGCTCAGTGGCGTCAGGAAGGGGGGCCCACCCAGGAACAATTCCGTCAAGAGCAGAAGACCTGTCCCTCCCTCGAGGGACTCCGCCAGCAAGCCCTCGCCCAGAGCGCAGGGGACACCACCGGAGGCCATTGGATCTATTGGGACAACGACCTGTTGTACAGTGAACAGAGAATCGCGGAGTTAGGGGCCAGTCGAGTGCTAGTGGTGCCCCTCCGCTTTAGAGACTTCTTGCTAAACTTGGCCCACGATGTCCCCCTGGCTGGTCACCTGGGTCAAGACAAAACCTACAGTCGCCTGGTGACCCACTTTTTCTGGCCCAAGATGAGAAACGACGTCCTCAACCACTGCCGGTCCTGCCCCACGTGCCAGGCCAGCGGGAAGAGCGGCCGCAAACTTAAAGCACCTCTGCAACCCTTCCAAGTTGTCACCACCCCGTTCGAGAGGGTGGGAATAGACATTGTGGGGCCCCTGGACCCCCGTACAGCACAAGGACATCGGTTTATCCTGGTACTGGTGGACCACGCCACCCGCTACCCCAAGGCTGTTCCCCTGCAAACTGTGACAGCCCCGGTGGTCGGCCGGGCCTTGATGGGGATCTTCTCCCGGGTGGGCTTTCCCCGAGAAGTCATCAGCGACCGAGGCACAAACTTTATTTCAAAATATATGAAATCCCTCTGGCAACAGTGCGGGGTCACCTACCGATTCACGACCCCCTATCACCCTCAAGGAAACGGACTAGTCGAGCGGTTTAACCGCACGCTCAAAGGGATGATTGGGGGGTTGGAAGAGCCCCTCCGTCGCCAGTGGGATGTGCTACTGCCGTGCCTCCTCTTTGCATATCGAGAAGTCCCTCAGAAGTCCCTTGGCTTCAGCCCATTCGAACTCTTATACGGACACCCTGTGCGAGGGCCCCTCAGCCTAGTCAAAGAAGGTTGGGAGATGCCCCCCCTGAAGACCCCTCCAGATGTCTTCAAGTACCTCCTGACCCTACGCAATCAGACCAGGCGATTCAGAGAAATGGCGAAAGCGAATCTTGATGCCAGTCAGGAGGACATGAAGAAGTGGTACGATCAAAATGCCTCCTCCATCGAATTCGAACCTGGCCAACGAGTGTGGGTGATGTCCCCCACCAAACCATGCGCCTTACAGGACAAGTGGACGGGGCCCTTCAAAGTGGTCGAGCGCAAGAGCCCCGTCACTTATCTCATCGATATGGAATCTTCACGGAACCCCCTCCGGGTTCTCCACGCCAATAGACTCAAACCCCACTTTGTGCGCTCGGAGCTCAGCCTCCTGATGGCTACAGACAGCGGAGCCGAAGAAGACTCCGAGCCCCTCCCTGATCTCCTAAGGACCCGGGAGAAAGATGGTTCCGTGGACGGGGTCCGACTCTCAGAGGCCCTCACCCCGGAACAGCGCCAAGGCTGCCGGGACCTCCTGCTGCAGTTTGCAACTCTGTTTTCCCTCACTCCAGGGGTCACCTCCTGGTGCTTGCACGACGTGGACACTGGGGACAGTCCCCCTATCCGACATCGGGCATACCGCGTACCAGATCGGGTAGGGGCCTGCATCCAAGAGGAGGTGTCCAAGATGCTCACGCTCGGGGTCATCGAGCCCTCAGACAGCCCCTGGGCCAGCCCAGTGGTACTGGTCCCCAAAGCTGCCACCCCCGGCACCACTCCCGAGCTCCGATTCTGCGTCGACTACCGGGGCTTGAACGCTGTCACCAGAACCGACGTTCATCCCATCCCCCGAGCGGATGAACTGATCGCCCGCATGGGAGCTGCCCGCTACCTCAGCATCTTCGACCTGACAGCGGGCTACTGGCAGATCGGTCTCACACCCAGGGCCCAAGAACGATCCGCCTTTTCCACCCCTGATGGCCACTACCACTTCAAGGTCATGCCATTCTGCATGAAGAATGCCCCAGCTACTTTTCAGCGACTAGTGAACCAGGTCTTGGCGGGACTCGAGGAATTCAGCGCCGCCTACCTGGACGATATCGCTGTGTACAGCCGCCACTGGTCCGACCACCTCCACCACCTCCGAGAGGTCCTGCATGCCCTCCAACGGGCCGGCCTCACGATCAAGGCCAGCAAATGCCAAATAGGTCAGGGGTCCGTGACCTATCTCGGACACCAGGTGGGAAGCGGTCTGGTGGCCCCTCTTCAACTCAAGATCGCTGCCATCCAGTCCTGGCAGCCCCCCATCACACAGACCGAGGTCCGCACCTTCTTGGGGCTCAAAGGCTACTACCGGCGGTTCGTGAGGGACTATGGCAGCATTGTGGGGCCCCTCATGGAACTCACATCCAAAAACCACCCAAAGAAGGTCAACTGGACCCCAGACTACCAAGCGGCCTTCGAGAAGCTGAAGGCCGCCATGTGCTCTGCCCCTGTGCTCCAGGCCCCCGACTACAGTCGGGAATTCATCGTCCACACGGATGCCTCCGACCATGGCATTGGGGCAGTCCTTTCCCAGTTAAACCCCGAAGGACTTGACCAACCAGTGGCCTTCATCAGAAGACGCCTCCTGGCCCGAGAACAACGCTGGAGCACCATCGAGAGGGAGGCCTTCGCAGTGGTGTGGGCCCTCAAAAAGCTCCGGCCTTATCTCTTCGGTACCCACTTCCGGGTGCAGACAGATCATCGGCCCCTGCAGTGGCTAATGCAGATGCGGGGGGAAAACCCAAAACTATTGCGTTGGTCCATCTCCCTGCAGGGAGTGGACTTCACTGTGGAACATCGACCTGGGCAAGACCACGCCAACGCAGATGGCCTGTCACGCTTTTTCCGCCTCGACGAGGAGAGTCCCCAAGAGGATGGGTGACTCTCCCCGCCTTCAGCTGGGGGGGACGCATGTTGGACAGGCCACGTGAAGGGCTTGCTTCCTCCCCGCATGACAGGGCCCGAGCCCGGCCCTCCAGGTGTTACCCACAGAAGCAACCCGCACCCCGTCTCATACGGGACTCCTGCCCCCGGACATCTCTGCATCATGGGGCCGAATAACTACCGGCTCCCTCGCCCGGCCCGGCCGCCATCTTGGACACTGCACCACGAGGCCGCGTGGCCTCAGATCGACCCTAACCCTGGGCCTGGCCAGGCCCCGACATCCCGGCACCACTATCCACCCAGGAGGTGAGCGGCCCACTTGGCAGGTCAATGGGAGAAAGAAGTGTCAATGGCTCTCCCCCGCCAGGTACCGACCGCCCCCAGCTCCCCCGGGCGCTGGCTCCACCCCCCAGCTGGGTGTCTGGACTCCCTCATCCCGGACCTCCCGACATCCAAGTGCGAGGGTCCGGACACCAAAGGGCGCCAGACCTATAACTGGTTGTATATAAAACAATATCCCAAAGGGTGTAATTCAAAAAACAATAACCAATAACTAATAAGGATATCTATACAGTATTATCCTAAAGGAAAAAATAAGGAGTCAATAATTTTGTTCATGATTGTGCTAAACAAGCATCAGTTTATGATTTTTCAGAAGTTATGAAAGGCAAATTGAGTAAATACAAACAGTTACAGCACTGTGTAAATAAATTAGCCCAAATGGTATGTACAAGGTGCACGAGTGCAGTGAGTGGTGACACTACGGCAGCGCAAGTGACAAAGAATATATACAGCGTGGTCGGCGCAAAGTGAAAAGTGCAGATATATACAGTGAAATTCAATGGTTTCCAATTAATTCAATGTTTTGGTTCAAAGTTCATTTGGGTAAAACCACTGAAGAAGCGCCTAAAGTCTGGCTGTGAAGTCGACGGCGTTTCGATCCGTATCACTATGGATCATCTTCAGGACGGGAAGGGCTGGGTGCAGTGCTGTAAAGGAGTGAGATAATAACGAGGCATTAGTCCTCATGGTAAGGGGGCTGGGTGGGGAATGTCAAGGGGGTGGGGGCAGGATACGGGACAAGGACCGGAGTGAAAGGCTTACCTAGGTCCAGTGAATTCCTGACCAAAGTGAGTAGCCTTGAGATGAATCAGGTAAGGGGAGATCTTGATCGGGGTCCTGGAGCGCTAAAAGAGATTACGCCATTTTTATTCATCTGGGCGGTAACATGGGAAAGGTGCTGGTATAATAGGTAACAGACCTTTACTTACCAACAGAGTCTTGGATGGTCCGGGGGGGGGGGGGCACAAGGGCCGTGAGGTGGCGTGAAAACGTCCACTGCGGCGTCACGAAATTCAATTATCTAAGAAGTAGATAGGGATCAGTGGTATCACCCGTAATGTCGGGTCTTTAGGAACAAATTGAAAAAGCCACATGGGTGAGACATGGCGTCTTACCTTCGTGTTGAGAGTGGCGTGTCCAGAAGAAGGAGCAAATCTGCGGAGTTAACGGAAAGCGGGGATAAGTAATTGTGTGGAAAGCAGGGCGAGAGATAAAACGGGGAGCAAGAGTAGCGTCTTACCGTCTTCTCTCTACCCGATAGATCCAATGGCAGCAGTCCGTTGCTATGGTAATCAGCCGTGTGGTTGTATTACCTATATGTCGGTTGGTTCAGGGAGCAGGGAACGCCCCTTGTTGAGAGAGGGGCCGTGATTGGAGAAAGCCATGGGTGACGTGCGGCGTCCCTAGCTACTCGAGTGAGGGCTGGGAGAGGAAAGTTCATTACGTGCCGCGTAGGTAGTTGCCAAGGTGAGGGGGTATTTTTAGAAATTATTAGGCGCGCGCTGTCAGCCTATTGACAAGTCAGGAAATTGGGGATTACCAATCATCGTGTAGTTTCACGATAGAAGTGTCATGGTGGGAGGGGAGGCATTGCGGGAATGATAGCTAGATGAAATCATGAGTCTCAAAGTGGGACTGAAGAGCGCAAGTGACTTGATTGTCAATAGTGACACAGAAGGCATGATACAATCAGGGAATATATTACAGGCATGCAGATGTTATTTCTGGAAAAAACACATGACCTAATTGGCTCAGAGAATATATTACAGGCTTGCAGAAGTTATTTCTGGAGAACACAAATGACCTGATTGGCGGTATTTACAAGGAAGACAAAATACATTTCAGTAAATATATTACAAGCTGGCAGATGTTATTTTGGTATACAGTGGTACATGAATATTAACAGAAGTACCCTGATTACAACTAAGCTTGGGGTGGATAGATATTCAATAAAGTTACTAATAGTAGATGAAGGGAACACAGACAGAGACCATTTTACAGTGGAGTGGTCATATCAGAATGGTGCTATTCCATTCATCAATAGTGTTCATCCCTTGATGTACTGAGTCACAGAGTGTAATCCATTTGCTTTCACTTTTGTTAAGTAATGCATGAATGTTGCCCCCTCTGGTTGATAAAGAGATTTGTTCAATGACCTGCCACTTCAAGTCTGTGTCTTTGTGGTTCAATAACAGGAAATGTGGAACCATGGGTGAATTGGCCACTTCACAGTTAATACGGCTTTTGTGCTGTATGATTCTGTTTTTAATCATTTGTGTAGTTTGGCCAATGTACAGGAGGCCGCATGGACATTCAATAGCGTAAATCACGTTTGATGATTTGCAGTTGGTATGACTCTTAAGTATCTGGGTCTTTCCGTTGTACTGGAATGTCTTGGTGTTCACGGTCAATTCGCATACCGAGCAATTTTGGCATTTATAATGTCCCAAGATCGGGGGCAGACCCCATGCTGCAGTGATGCTGTTTTTTTCAGATTTTTTCTCCGGCCAGGTGATGGCTCGTACTAGATGCGTGGAGAGATTGTTGCCTCTTTGGTAGGAGAACAAAGGTTCATCCTTGAAGGGGGCAAATGGACGTAAGATGGACCAGTTTCTTTTGATTATCTTAGCTATCAAATTGCTGTTAGGGGAGAATTTAGAAACAAATGGAATTCTCTTCAGAGGTTGTTTTTCCTGGGGTTCGAGAAGACCTATAACTGGGGCAGCTCCAGAGCAGGAAGGCAGTTGTATCCTGGAGTCGAAAGACACCGTGAAGAACTCATCCTTGACGGACTACTGGCGCTGCCGTAGCCCTGCCTTGCGAATTATCGTCCTACCTGCTGGCGCTGCCGCAAACCTTCTGAATCCGTCATCTTCACCGGGACCTGCTGGCGCCGCCGCGGACCGTCGCTACCTACGATCATCTCGGGACCTGCTGGCTCCGCCGCGGCCCGACCATCTAGAACGCCGAGCTCGAGGATTGTGAGCTATCCATCTTATCATCGCATCTACCAGATTGGTAACAAGACTGTCCCGCTACCCCCTTTCCGCCCAAGAGACTAGAATCGAGGGGACCCCTGAGTCCAGACCTCCTTGTACCATTCTACCGTACTTAAAGATTGCTTATAAAGAACGTTAAACCTTATCCTTGTGTGGTGTACGTCTGTGGGGGGGAAGTTATTCGTCTGTACGATCGCTGGAGACGGCTCTCCCCGGAGACCTCTCCTCTTGTCCTCGGCCGACCCTCCCGGTCCGTCTAACAAGGGTTGTTTGCCTCGAGGCCCCTCACAAATGCAGCTAGAGGCCCTCGGCATAGGCGCTGGAGGGGGGTGCCACGAGGCCCCTCACAGATGCAGCTAGAGGCCCTCTGCATAGGCGCAGGAGGGGTGTGTGCCGCGAGGCCCAACACAAATGCAGCTAGAGGCCCTCTGCATAGGCGCTGGAGTAGGTATGGGCGGAAAATCCGTTTCGCTCGCGGATTTTGCGGATTTTCGGGAAATTCGCAATCCGCGAGATTCGCGAATCTCCCGCAAAATCCGCAAATCCGCGAGCAGCGGATTTTGCTCGCACTGCTCGCACTGTTCGCGTGAGTTCGCGGCTTCCCAGTACAACTTCGCGCCCCGCGAATAAGTGCTAAATTGCAGAAATACGATCTTAGCAAAACTGAAACTACTTGCCAGGTTCAAAAGTTCAGGCTCATCATTAGTAGCCATTTCCTGTAGTGCTTCCTGAGGGGCCCCTCCAGAGTTCAGTTGCCAGTTGCAACTATTATGTGACCCTGCTCTGAACCTCAGAATAGTTACACATATGCCACAAAGGTCCTGAATTACAGCTAAGGGAGACAAGCAGGAGCCAGGCTGGAAGTTAAAATCCATTAATCAGCCCCTAATTCATTATTGTCAGTTGGGGCAGGGCAGGTGTTGTAACTAATTTTGCAACAATGAAAGCACTTAGCAAGTGCAAAAGATCACTAATCAGGGCGCACTAAGGAAGCAGGTGCCAGCTAAAAAAATATTCTGTGACACATTAATCAGCCCCAAATTAATTCAGGTCACTTGAGGCAGGGAAGGTGTGCTTTGCTTTGCTGAAAATAATGTACACTGGACAACCAGAGGGTGTGGTGATGAAACAGAGGGTGGCATGGGTGGGCCAGAGGGTGGCATGAGTAGTCAGAGAGTGGCAGTGGTGACAGAGAGTGGCAGTGATGAAGAAGAGTGTCCCAAAGAGGCTGGACACGTAGAAACAACAAGTTCGCAAAACTTGCGACCCGACAGGTAAGTTCGCAAATTGCGAAATTGTAAAAACCCTCGCGAACTGGCAGAAACACGGGCGAACACAAAAAAAAAAAAATCCGCAAATTCGCGGGAATTCGCGGATTTTGCGGATTGCGAGTTCGCAAATCCGCAAAATTCGCGAACGCGAGATCCGCAAAATTCGCCCATGCTTACGCTGGAGGGGTGTGTGCCACGAGGCCCCTCACAGATGCAGATAGTGGCCCTCTGCATAGGTGCTGGAGGGGTGTGTGCCTCAAGGCTGTCAATTTATCACCCACTTGGAACCACGCTGCAGGAGCGATGATATTCCCTTCTCTCTGCCCCCACACAAACTGCAGGCCACGATATAAATACCAATGTACTCTACAGCCTGGGCCAGGAGAGAGGGAAGAGTAAAAAATAATAATCCCAGGAAGGAGGAAGGCTTCGGGGGCCCAGGTAGTCTCCTGATTGATCTCATATACTTCCTTTAGCATACAATGTATCTCGTACCCTGCAGAGGAGAGACAAACAGAAAGGAGCACTTATAAATATCACCTCCGGGTCTGTCTCTCTAAGCACATACAACACCCAGCACCAAACACAACCTCTACCCTCCTTCTTACCCGTTGTGAATTTCAGCAGGGCTGCATAGGAGACTCCTTTCCTCGATTGCAGTGAGGAAGCCTTCAAGACGGAACACCACTCCAATTTAGTGTTCCTTGCTCTTATGTACACGTTAGGGGAAAAAAGTCCTTGGACTAAAAAACCCCGTATTCAATTCTGTAGTGCAAATTAAACTCTCCGCATGCCCCGCTTCCCGAAAAATCCGTGGCCACAAAGGTAAATAAAGAAAAAAGTAAAAAAGTCGCCGGTTCGTAAGTAGAACCAAAATTCTCACACAAGAACGCCGAGTGTAGCACAACACCCGGAAATGGCAACACCGACAAGAAGGCAGTGTTCGTGTGCAGCCGCGCACATGAATCCAAATCCCTATCGGTAGCAAGTTACGTCACTTGCAGTGTGTGAGAAGTTGGCCTGATATGCAGTGCTCACTATTCTAGTGAACACTATGTATCAGTCCAGCAACCCTTATTGATGATTGGTTGTAAGTCACCCTTATAGACCAGCTATCCTAGTAGCGTGGATACGAGCAGTCTAAGGCTAAAGACTCGAGAGGGCGTGTTAAGCCAGCTGTTTACCACACATATACCCCTTGAATACCCAGTGAAAGGACACCACACAAGTGTTATGAAAATAAACAAGATATTTATTAAGAATCACAACAGCCCTGTACTCTTTATGAGGACAGGGTACTAAGCACAACACAAAACTCTTACGGAAATACTTAAGTTAGCACAGTATATGCAAATGCCCGAGGGGCACGGAAAACCATATACTCTGAAAGTGGAATGCGAAATTACTAGCAGGTAAGTACAGTACTAATAGGCTTAGGAATCGCTAGGACTTGACTACAGAACCTTCAGATTACTTGTAGGAGGCCTAGGGGACTCGGGTGCAGAGTGTGCACTCTCACGCGTGATGCGGGACAAAGTCTATGGTAGCTAGTAATGACAAAGTTAGTGTTCTCGGGCGAACCCGACCTGGTAGGGAGAAAACGAAAGTGGATCCTGACCTTTGGATAGTGAGGCTATGCTGGGGCACCGAAATGCCGAAGTTACCTAGCCCAGGGGCTGCAGCTGCATAGGTCTCAAAAGAGGTCGGGAATCCTCGTAGACGGACCAGGAGCCTGGAAGAAAGAAGTTGCTGGCAGGCGACCAGTGAAGAAAGTTCGATGGATCCAAGCCTGGATCGAAGGAAGATGACACCTGGAAGCAGAGGGGACCAAGTTCGAGACTACTAGCCAGTAGTCAGGTGGCACCAGGAGGGCACCGGATGGTAGTCACCTCGACTAGGTGAGTGGGTGACGCTGTGCTCGCAGATCTCACGGACCAGGAGGCGTTGTCGGCGACCAGGATGGAGGAGCGAGCTGTCCCACGATGGTTGAAGCTGTCGGCATTGCTGGACCCAGGATTGGGCAACAAAGCCTTGGCAAATTCAAGCCCACGCGGTGGACTCAAAATGGCGTCTGGAGTGGACCAGGAGGGTCCGGGGTGCCTCTCTTGAAGAAGGAAGCAAGGGCCAGTCTGGAGCAACCAGACCAGCAGCAGTGATGTCGTCGGGCGTCGTGAAGAAGGCCACAAGCCAGCTGGCTAGTAGCCACACAGCGCGGTGAGCACGCAAAAGCAGAAGGGCCCCACGCAGATCGTGGAGATGCTGGAGGGCTGATCTTCGGTGCTGGAGCTGCTCAGGGTTGGGGCTTCTCGGACCCCAAAGCACTCACCAGTGGAGCACACGGTGGGCTTGTTGCAAAGAAGTCGTGCAGTCTTGGCGATCGTCGGTCCCTCGAGGTCTCGTCGCACTCACAGTTCTCAGCTTTGCTGTAGAGGTGAGTAGAGGTCAGAGGTGCCAGGGAAGCCGGGTCTCGTCGAGCTGGGTCGTCGGATTCGTGAAGAAGGACTTGCAGCAGACCGCAGTGTTCTTAGGATGGTGCCCGCTTGATGCAGGGTGACTACTCCTTAGCCACAAGGGAGAATCTTGAAGAAGAAATCTTGATGTCCTTTCGAAGAAAGTCGTGTCTTGATTCCAAAGATGATCTAATTTGAACAGGGGGACCGCTCCCATCTTTATACTAAAAAAGGGGGCTGACCCGGTGACTAGGTCCTGCCTATGGGTGGGACTAGGAGGGGGGTGGTTACACCCCTCTGTCATGCCGGACTTTCCCCAGGCCAGGGGCTGGTGTGCCCCTGGAACTGGTTCTGACCGGCCTATGCGTAGTGAGCACCGGGGTGCCACTCAGCAGTCACCTTCCTGAAAAGCCCTGCCTACCCAGGATACACAAAACCATGTCTGGGACGGTGCTAGCACCGCCCCTGACAGGAAACCCTTTGTCCAGGCTCCCCTCGCTGGAAGGACTCCCAGCTGCAGGGGGTCAGACTCGTGTCTGTGGTGGCAGCATCCATTTTGTGGAGCTGAGGCTTCGTTTAACTTTAACCGGGGTTCACAGTTACATACATGTCGTGTCCCTCTAGAAGGGTGGAATGCTAACCCCGTCGCCAGAATTGGCGAGGGGTTAGTATTCCAATTCGTATGACACCTTACTCGACATGTTTTGATAAAGCAATACCAAAGATAGCATTTAAACGCGAGGATTATAATGCACTTAAGAGTATATGGTATGCGATATCATGGAACAGCTATTAGGACTTGATTCCGCAAGCTGCAGACAGGCTCAGCTCATGCCAGAGCACCATCTCACACGATTCCAAGCACTCTGCCTTCAGGATTGTCAAGGCCTGCCATAGGAGTGACTGATAGGAATCTGTGTGTCCATTTTAGGGTTAGGTATAGGTATACTACACCTACAGCAAAGGGTGATTACACGACTTTGCCCCAGCTGTCATGCAGCCAGTTGTGTCAAATTTAAGAGGCCAGCCAGGGGTGGCATAATACATGCTGCAGCCCCTGGCAGCCCTGGGTACACCTATGCCCTGAGTTACAGGGTCTGATAAGGTGGCCCAGTACCAATTGGTAAATGCACCTAGGGTACATGTCGTAATTTAGAGAGAGAACAGCCAGGCTGTGGGTCTGATTGGCAGGCCCACAGCCAGAGAAAGTCGTAAACCAGTGAAACAAAAGCAAAAATCTGGGTATTTCCGTAAGAGTTTTGTGTTGTGCTTAGTACCCTGTCCTCATAAAGAGTACAGGGCTGTTGTGATTCTTAATAAATATCTTGTTTATTTTCATAACACTTGTGTGGTGTCCTTTCACTGGGTATTCAAGGGGTATATGTGTGGTAAACAGCTGGCTTAACACGCCCTCCCGAGTCTTTAGCCTTAGACTGCTCGTATCCACGCTACTAGGATAGCTGGTCTATAAGGTTGACTTACAACCAATCATCAATAAGGGTTGCTGGACTGATACATAGTGTTCACTAGAATAGTGAGCACTGCATATCAGGCCACCTTCTCACATTGGTGAGCAGCGGTTGGGATTTGAGCTTGCTGTTGTTTTACCACACGTATCCTAAGAATATCTTGTTGAAAGATCACATAAGTACTGTTACTACATATAACTAAGCTTAGAATACTCTGAGTTCTACTGAACCAGCTGTTGCAGCTCCTCCAGGCTTAGCACACCTTGGCTGCAACTCTTAGCAAGGGATCAGTAGGCAAACACATAGTGTAGGTAGGTGCATCACTTACACCACACTAGAAACAGTATGTCAGACAAAGGAGGAAACTCTGAGTCTCCCCTTGTGTCAGTGGACCCTCCACAGGTCCTCCCTTCCAGATATACTGTGCTAAGCTTTCATGAGTTACGACAAGTGTGTACCTCTAGGAAGATTAAGCAGGGGTCTAACCCCACAACTTCCTTTCTGATTGGTCTCTTAGAGACTTATGATGCCAGAAAAGCTGAGAAACTTCTTAGCTCTTCTAATCCAGATGGAGGTATGCCTCCCCTTGAGGGAACCAGAGGAGACCCTGACCTAATCCACCTCTCAGCTGAGACTGAAGAGGGGGAGGAGGATGAGGAGCCCTCTGGGGATGAGGCAGACAAGGGACAGGTAGAAGTCAGCAGACTAACCAGGTCCAACTTAAGCAGACATGACAGTGGTACTGGGGGACCCCTCGGGCCACTCTCAGGTCAGCTTAACATTGGGAATGGACGAGCCAGATCTCTATCAAGAGGCTCTGGCAGATCCCTTCAAACCAATGGCTCTCACAACTCTTCTCAAAGAGGGATGACTTCCCCTCAGAGGAGAGTGTATGAAGCTAAAGAAAGGGCAGCCAATCTGAGGATTGAAAGGGAAGAACTTGCCCTGGCCAAAGAGAGGCTTGCCTTTGCTAGAGAGCAACAGTTAAGTGGGGTAGTCCCCACTGGTGGCAGCATAGTACCTAGCAATAGGGAAAGGAGTTTTGATACAAAACACCTGGGTAAGATAGTGCCCCCCTTTAAACAAGGGGATGACATCCACAAATGGATTACTGCTTTGAAGAGGGCCTGCACTGTGCAGGGTGTTCCCCAGAGTCAGTGGGCAGCTATCTTGTGGCTCTCCTTTGAAGGTAAAGGTAGAGATAAGCTCCTCACTACTAGAGTGGAGGATGCTAACAATTACCAAATCTTGAAAAACACACTGATTGATGGGTTTGGCCTAACCACTGAGCAGTACAGGTTGCTTTTCAGGGATACCCAGAAAACTCAGTCTCAAGATTGGTCTGACTTTGTAGATTGTGCCACTAAGGCTTTGGAGGGCTGGTTGCTGGGCAGTAAGGTTACTGATTATACAGGATTGTACAATTTGATCATGAGAGAACACATTTTAAACAATTGTCAGAACCAGTTGTTGCATCAGCATCTTGTTGACTCAGATCTGACCTCTCCCCAAGAATTGGGAAAGAAGGCAGACAGATGGGTCAGAACAAGAGTTAAACAGAACCAGGGCCAGAATCAAGGTGGTCAGAAGAAAGCAGACCAGAAGGGTAAAGATTCTAAGGGGGAACACAATGACCAGAAGTCTTCGACAGGTCCCCAACAACCCAAAGAGGGTGGGGGTCAGGCTCCCCAGAAGAAGAAAAACCAAGAAGGCCAATCTAAAAGGTGGTGCCAATACTGCAAAAGTAAAACTCACTGGTTTAGTGAGTGCACCAAGAAAGGAGGAGGGCAGACTCCTGCCACTGCAGCCCCTAAGGCCCCTGTGCCCCCTAGTACAGTCAGCAGTGGTAGTGCACCTCCCAAGGGTTTAGTGGGGTTAACCCTGGGTTCTGAGGGGTGTGACAACTTAGTTGGTACACTCACTCAGGCTGTCCTTGTTTGTACAGGGGATGTGGATATGTCCCCTGATATAAGTCCCAATACTTTGGGCAAATACAGACAGACACCTTTCATTAATGGAAAAATGGCTCAGGCCTATAGGGACACTTGTGCCAGTGTCACCATGGTGACACCTAACTTTGTGGACCCTGGACAGATCATGCCAGGTACAGAATTCCTGGTGACCAATGCAAGCAATGTCACTACCAATCACAGTATGGCAATTGTAGCTTTCTCCTGGGGAGGGGTAACTGGCCAAAAGAAGGTTGTAGTTAGTTCAGACCTCCCAGTGGATTGTTTGTTGGGCAATGATTTGGAGTCATCACAATGGTCAGAAGTGGAGCAGAGGACTCACATGGAATTGTTAGGCTTGCCAGCACATGTGTTTGCTGTGACCAGGTCACAGGTCAGGAAATGCCCCACTGAACAGGTGCTGGATCCTGGAACCATGGACCAGACACCTCCCAAGAAGAATAGCAGTGGGGTTAAGGCTGTGCCTTCCCCCTTGCCCCAGGTTGAGGATCAAGTCTCAGAGGAGGCTGACCTACAGGAATTGAGGGAAACTGAGCCCAGAGAGTTTGAACTTGATCAAGTTGAATTCTTGGGTTCAGGGGGACCCTCAAGGGAAGACCTGGGGAAGGACCAGTTAGGCTGCCCTTCTCTTGAACCCCTCAGACAGCAGGCTGCTGCTGAGGCTGCTGGGAACGCCACAGGTACCCACAAGGTATACTGGGAAGATGGACTCCTGTACACTGAAGCAAGAGACCCCAAGCCTGGCATGACCAGGAGGCTGGTTGTACCCTTGTCTCAGAGAGGTTTCCTCCTTACCTTGGCCCATGAGATTCCCTTAGCAGGTCACTTAGGCCAGACAAAGACTTGGGACAGGCTTGTCTCACACTTTCACTGGCCTCACATGAATGAGGATACCAAGGAGTTTTGTCGCTCCTGTGTCACTTGCCAAGCCAGTGGTAAGTCAGGTGGCACAACAAAGGCCCCCCTTATACCAATGCCTGTGGTGGGGGTGCCCTTTGAAAGAGTGGGGATTGACATTGTTGGTCCAATGGAACCCCAGACAGCATCAGGGCACACGTTTATACTGGTGGTAGTGGATCATGCCACCGGGTATCCTGAAGCTATTCCACTTAGGACCACTACAGCACCTGTAGTGGCAAGGGCCCTAGTTCGAGTGTTCTCCAGAGTGGGCTTCCCTAAGGAGGTTGTCTCTGACAGAGGTGCAAACTTCATGTCAAGCTACTTAACTGCTATGTGGAAGGAGTGTGGTGTCAACTACAAATTCACTACACCCTATCATCCACAATGCAATGGGCTTGTTGAAAGGTTCAACAGGACCCTAAAAGGGATGATTCATGGACTACCTGAAAAGCTCAGGCGTAGATGGGATGTCCTGATTCCCTGCCTTCTGTTTGCTTACAGAGAGGTCCCACAAAAGGGGGTTGGTTACAACCCTTTTGAACTTTTGTATGGGCATCCTGTGAGAGGCCCCCTGTGTTTGGTGAAGGAAGGATGGGAGAGACCTCTCAAAAAACCTGCAACCAGCATAGTGGACTATGTACTTGGTCTCCGCTCCAGGATGGCTGAGTATATGGAGAAGGCATCTGAAAACCTTAAGGCCAGTCAAGAACTTCAAAAAGCTTGGCATGACCAAAAGGCTGTCCTGACTGTTTACCAGCCTGGACAGAAGGTGTGGGTGTTGGAGCCAGTGGCCCCAGCAGCACTCAAAGACAAATGGTCTGGGCCCCACACAATTCTTGACCAAAAGGGAGAGGTCACCTACCTGGTGGACCTTGGAACTCCCAGGAGCCCCCACAGGGTGCTCCATGTCAACAGGCTCAAAGCATATGTCGACAGGAAGGACATGAGCTTGCTCATGGCCATAGATGAGGGACAGGAGGAAGAGAGTGACCCTCTCCCAGACCTGCTCACTCAGAATCCTGATGATGGGTCAGTAGATGGTGTTGTCTTTTGTGGCAGCCTCTCTGAGCATCAACAGAAAGACTGTAAACAGGTTCTTCAGTCTTTCAGACATATGTTTTCTCTGACACCCAGTCAGACCAATTGGTGTACCCATGAGGTTGACACTGGTGACAGCCTGCCAGTTAAGAGTAAAATCTACAGGCAACCTGGTCATGTTAGAGACTGCATAAAAACTGAAGTGCAGAAAATGTTGGAGTTGGGAGTCATTGAACCCTCAGATAGCCCTTGGGCTAGTCCAGTAGTTCTAGTGCCAAAACCTCACACCCAGGATGGTAAGAGAGAGATGAGGTTCTGCGTAGACTACAGGGGTCTCAATGCAGTCACTAAGACTGATGCCCACTGTGAGAAGGTGGCCTGATATGCAGTGCTCACTATTCTAGTGAACACTATGTATCAGTCCAGCAACCCTTATTGATGATTGGTTGTAAGTCAACCTTATAGACCAGCTATCCTAGTAGCGTGGATACGAGCAGTCTAAGGCTAAAGACTCGAGAGGGCGTGTTAAGCCAGCTGTTTACCACACATATACCCCAGTGAAAGGACACCACACAAGTGTTATGAAAATAAACAAGATATTTATTAAGAATCACAACAGCCCTGTACTCTTTATGAGGACAGGGTACTAAGCACAAAACAAAACTCTTACGAAAATACTTAAGTTAGCACAGTATATACAAATGCCCGAGGGGCACGGAAAACCATATACTCTGAAAGTGGAATGCGAAATTACTAGCAGATAAGTACAGTACTAATAGGCTTAGGAATCGCTAGGACTTGACTACAGAACCTTCAGATTACTTATAGGAGGCCTAGGGGACTCGGGTGCAGAGTGTGCACTCTCACGCGTGATGCGGGACAAAGTCTATGGTAGCTAGTAATTGCAAAGTTAGTGTTCTCGGGCGAACGCGACCTGGTAGGAGGAAAACGAAAGTGGATTCTGACCCTTGGATAGTGAGGCTATGCTGAGGCACCGAAATGCCGAAGTTACCTAGCCCAGGGGCTGCAGCTGCATAGGTCTCAAAAGACGTCGGGAATCCTCGTAGACGGACCAGGAGCCTGGAAGAAAGAAGTTGCTGGCAGGCGACCAGTGAAGAAAGTTCGATGGATCCAAGCCTGGATCGAAGGAAGATGACACCTGGAAGCAGAGGGGACCAAGTTCAAGACTACTAGCCAGTAGTCAGGTGGCACCAGGAGGGCACCGGATGGTAGTCACCTCGACCAGATGAGTGGGTGACGCTGTGTTCGCAGATCTCACGGACCAGGAGGCGTTGTCGGCGACCAGGATGGAGGAGCGAGCTGTCCCACGATGGTTGAAGCTGTCGGCGTCGCTGGACCCAGGATTGGGCAACAAAGCCTTGGCAAATTCAAGCCCACGCGGTGGACTCAAAATGGCGTCTGGAGTGGACCAGGAGGGTCCGGGGTGCCTCTCTTGAAGAAGGGAGCAAGGGCCAGTCTGGAGCAACCAGACCAGCAGCAGTGATGTCGTCGGGCATCGTGAAGAAGGCCACAAGCCAGCCGGCTAGTAGCCACACAGCGCGGTGAGCACGCAAAAGCAGAAGGGCCCCACGCAGATCGTGGAGATGCTGGAGGGCTGATCTTCGGTGCTGGAGCTGCTCAGGGTTGGGGCTTCTCGGACCCCAAAGCACTCACCAGTGGAGCACACTGTGGGCTTATTGCAAAGAAGTCGTGCAGTCTTGGCGATCGTTGGTCCCTCGAGGTCTCGTCGCACTCACAGTTCTCAGCTTTGCTGTAGAGGTGAGTAGAGGTCAGAGGTGCCAAGGAAGCCGGGTCTCGTCGAGCTGGGTCGTCGGATTCGTGAAGAAGGACTTGCAGCAGACCGCAGTGTTCTTAGGATGGTGCCCGCTTGATGCAGGGTGACTACTCCTTAGCCACAAGGGAGAATCTTGAAGAAGAAATCTTGATGTCCTTTCGAAGAAAGTCGTGTCTTGATTCCAAAGATGATCTAATTTGAACAGGGGGCCCGCTCCCATCTTTATACTAAAAAAGGGGGCTGACCCGGTGACTAGGTCCTGCCTATGGGTGGGACTAGGAGGGGGGTGGTTACACCCCTCTGCCATGCCGGACTTTCCCCAGGCCAGGGGCTGGTGTGCCCCTGGAACTGGTTCTGACCGGCCTATGCGTAGTGAGCACCGGGGTGCCACTCAGCAGTCACCTTCCTGAAAAGCCCTGCCTACCCAGGATACACAAAACCATGTCTGGGACGGTGCTAGCACCGCCCCTGACAGGAAACCCTTTGTCCAGGCTCCCCTCGCTGGAAGGACTCCCAGCTGCAGGGGGTCAGACTCGTGTCTGTGGTGGCAGCATCCATTTTGTGGAGCTGAGGCTTCGTTTAACTTTAACCGGGGTTCACAGTTACATACATGTCGTGTCCCTCTAGAAGGGTGGAATGCTAACCCCGTCGCCAGAATTGGCGAAGGGTTAGTATTCCAATTCGTATGACACCTTACTCGACATGTTTTGATAAAGCAATACCCAAGATAGTATTTAACCGCGAGGATTATAATGCACTTAAGAGTATATGGTATGCGATATCATGGAACAGCTATTAGGACTTGATTCCGCAAGCTGCAGACAGGCTCAGCTCATGCCAGAGCACCATCTCACACGATTCCAAGCACTCTGCCTTCAGGATTGTCAAGGCCTGCCATAGGAGTGACTGATAGGAATCTGTGTGTCCATTTTAGGGTTAGGTATAGGTATACTACACCTACAGCAAAGGGTGATTACACGACTTTGCCCCAGCTGTCATGCAGCCAGTTGTGTCAAATTTAGGAGGCCAGCCAGGGGTGGCATAATACATGCTGCAGCCCCTGGCAGCCCTGGGTACACCTATGCCCTGAGTTACAGGGTCTGATAAGGTGGCCCAGTACCAATTGGTAAATGCACCTAGGGTACATGTCGTAATTTAGAGAGAGAACAGCCAGGCTGTGGGTCTGATTGGCAGGCCCACAGCCAGAGAAAGTCGTAAACCAGTGAAACAAAAGCAAAAAATCTGGGTGATCATAGGATTGCAGACCCTACTCTCCTACACAGTGTCCAAATGTTGGACAGGCCACATGAAGGGCTTGCTCCCTCCCCGCATGACAGGGCCCGAGCCCCGGCCCACCAGGTATTACCCACCGAAGCAACCCGCACCCCGTCTCATACGGGACTCCTGCCCCCGGACATCTCCGTATCATGGGGCCGAACCACTACCGGCTCCCTCGCCCGGCCCGGCCGCCATCTTGGACACTGCACCACGAGGCTGCGTGGCCGCAGCTCGACCCTAACCCTGGGCCTGGCCAGGCCCCGACATCCCGGCACCACCATCCACCCAGGAGGTGAACGGACCACTTGGCAGGTTGATGGGAGAAAGAAGTGTTGATGGCTCTCCCCCGGCAGGTGCCGATCGCCCCCAGCTCCCCCGGGCGCTGGCTCCACCCCCCTGCTGGGTGTCTGGACTCCCTCATCCCGGACCTCCCGACCTCCAAGTGCGAGGGTCCGGACATCAAAGGGCGCCAGACCTATAACTGGGGTAGCTCCAGAGCAGGAAGGCAGTTGTATCCTGGAGTCGAGAGACACCGCGAAGAACTCATCCTTGACGGACTACTGGCGCTGCCGTAGCCCTGCCTTGCGAACTATCGTCTTGCCTGCTGGCGCTGCCGCAACCTTCTGAATCCTTCATCCTCGTCGGGACCTGCTGGCGCTGCCGCGGACCGTTGTAACTACCATCTTCACCGGGACCTGCTGGCGCCGCCGCGGACCGTCGCTACCTACGATCATCTCGGGACCTGCCGGCGCTGCCGCAGCCCGTCCATCTAGAACGCCGAGCTCGAGGATTGTGAGCTATCCATCATATCATCACCTCTGCCAGATTGGTAACAAGACTGTCCCGCTACCCCCTTCCCATCCGAGAGACTAGAATCGAGGGGACCCCTGAGTCCAGACCTCCTTGTACCATTCTACCGTACTTTAAGATTGCTTATAAAGAACGTAAACCTTCTTTTTGTGTGGTGCCCGTCTGTGGGGGGGAAGTTACTCGTCTGTACGATCGCTGGAGACGGCTCTCCCCGGAGACCTCTCCTCTTGTCCTCGGCCGACCCTCCCGGTCCGTCTAACACCAAATCACCCACTTCGGTAATCCAATTCCCGCTTCAGGAAAAAAGTACTTTGAAAGTCAAAACGAAGCCTCGCTCTGACTCTCGATTCTGTCCCAGGTAGAAAAAACACGAACTCAGCCAAAATCCCAAGAGCACGGTCCACAGATAGATAACGTGACCGAGAGTAAACCAAGCACCGACTGCCCGGCTTCCGGTCATTAAATGCGATCACATGGGTCATGAGGGGAGGAGGGTAATCAAAATCATGTGCATAGAGAGAGGACTGGCCGCAACCCATTCTAAATCCCAACAAAGGCCCTCTGCATAGGCGCTGGAGTGGTGTGTGCCACGAGGCCCTCTGCATAGGCGCTAGAGGGGTGTGGGTCTCAAGACCCTCTGCAAGGCGCAGGAGGGGTGTGTGCCTCGAGGCCCCTCACAGATGCAGCTAGAGGCCGTCTGCATAGGCGCTGGAGGGGAGGTGCCATGAGGCCCTCTGCATAGGCGCTGGAGGGGTGTGTGCCTCGAGGCTCTCTGCTAGGCACAGGAGGGGTGTGTGCCTCAAGGCCCCTCACAGATGTGTAATATCGGGTTCCCAAGGCCTACATGCTCCGAAGATAACCCACTTACATTCAAGAACTGTTGGCACGGAAGCTGAAAAATTCAAAGAACAAGTTTATTAAGACCCCATGGGGTGGTGGTACATTCCTATAGCACCCTTCGGTAATGCAAGAAGTATCACACCGAACATCGGTGTGACCCGTTCTTTTATACAATTTTCAGGTAATGAAAAGATAGGCGGCACAAAGTTACAGAGCGTTATGTACATATATGGTCATCTTTTGGAACACAGCCAGCTCATTGGAGGGTTACAACCCCGCTGGTCAGTTTGGCGGCACATTCCTGAGGGGTGACTGGTCAGTGGGGACTGCGCATGTACAGGCTTGACCAGTACTAAAAATAGCCTGTTGCTGGGCAAACTCGAATGGTCAGTGGCACGGACAACGGACTAAAGGGCACGCTGGCCACGAGGCCGCTTATGATCTAAGATGGCCGCCGTAACATACAAAATGGCGTTTCCAGGTATAGCCAATTTAAGCGGGGAAACGTGTAGCACAGCTAAGCGCTAACTCGGCCATTGTCAAATTACGACAGACGACCCTTTTAGCGTTTAGCTGAAGCTACCTCATAATGGACATAGTCAGGGTGTTCATCCTCTATATCAATTAGCATTATTTGGGCTACTTCTTTATGAAGCATCATTTTGTCATGAGCAAGAGCTCGTTTTGATGGTATACAAGCTGATAAGCACATAGAACATAAAGCTGGGCCACATTGAATACATAAGCATACAGAGAACAGTATCCCTACAATGATACATAGAATCGTTAGCAGTTTCCAACCCCAAGCGGTAAGCATTGACCAGAACCACCCTGAAAGAGTCCAAGTTCCATTGTCCGGGTGTATTTCAGCAGCTATCTTATGCAATTTAGAGATAGCATCATAAACGGATGGTGAATTGTCAGGTACATAAACACAGCAGCTACTTCCGATAATTCTACATGCCCCCCCACGGTCAGCTAGAACTATGTCTAACATCATTCTTTTCTGGAGTGTAACAATTCTAGAAATCTGGAGTTCTTCCGTAATGTTCCCAAGTGCAATGGCAGTATCATTGGCTACAGCCTCAACAACACGGGTCAATCGTCGTATTTTCCGACTATTTAAAGCGGCCCCCACAAAGAAAAATAGTCCCAAATTAAAGTCCACATATTGCTGTAAGGCAGTATCGGTCTGGTCGATATCGTCCAGAACAACAGTCCGTTTGACACGATTCAAAACAAAGTCGTGGTACAAAATATAATCATTATGATACATTGGTGGGGCGATGAATACAGGGGGTAGTACAAAAGATACATAACAAGTGCCTAACCATCCCAACGGAAGCTGATGATAACCTTTTGTTCCACAAATGAAATAAGTATTGCGAGATGCTACAAATGATATGCCATTCGGACTATCAAAGGTAAGTGTGGTGTTGCATTCACTTTTCCCCACCGGAATTGACCCTTTATTGCGTATACACAAATCAGCTTTAGTAGCAATGACATTAATGACATGTGAGCTGGATACATTGATATTCCGTTGATTACTGTACACACGCGGGGCAGACACATTATCGGGGCGGTACTCCTCCCATTCAAATCGAGTACCCTCAGCCCGTGGAAACCCATCCCTGTCGTGATAACAAATTTTATTCAAACGGAAAAGCACCCCCCCTTTTGTTGGCCATCTCAGAGTGAAGAGGAGAGTGTATCAGGCATTACAGGATCCATTATGTGAAAACGGGAGAGGAATGAGTGGAGTGCCCCCTTTCTTCTGGTGCCCAGGCAACATCCCACACACCCAACAATTAGACGTGTTTGTCATATTATGCGTATGATGCAGAATCTGAATAAAGCTATTGTTCAAATAAGTCTGTCGGTGCCGTTCTTCATGATAGGGCAATGTGAAGTGAAAATGTTCAGATGGAGCCGGGGTAGTCGGCAGTAAATGTTCACGTACAGGCACCACAAGTTCAACTACCCAGGCTATCACAGCTATTACCACAATTGTCAAGACAAAAAGGATGGCACCAAGTATTCTTTTGTCTCGTGATGCAGAAGACGCCATTGTTCAAAAAGTTCTTAATGTCTCAGATAGTCCAAATTGTTCACAAAGTCTCAAATATACATATGTATATACCTAAAAAAAGAAAAATACGGTGCTGAGCTCCGAGGTAGCCGTTGTTTTCTTCTCCGGGGTCAAGACGGGTGTCGCTACTCTTGGCAGAACTGATCCCCCCCCCCTTGAGATTCCCGGTTTCCGTTTCACAAACCCCAGTGCGGTAACCAACCAGTCTCGAAAAACCAAAAAAAATTCTTCTTTATCGTGGCCGCAGATTATAGCGCTCTCGTCCAGAAACAGTGTGGTCCGGGAAGGCTCCCTCAACTTCGGCCGATGTCACAGCTGGGCTCTTTTCTTTCTCCAAAATTTGCTTGTAGTCTGTTAACACAGCAGGATTCACCAGATCAGGAGAGACACGACAGCAGTGAGTTGAGTGCACCCACCGCTTCCTATTGGTCACTCGTACAGCTGTCCGGATCGCCAGAAGGACCTGCTCAGGGCCCCGCCACCTCGGTTCCAAGCTGCTCGCCCTCTCAAACGATCTGATCATAACGTGATCACCAGGGCGAAGATCATGGCCCTCTCCAGTAGAGTAGTCAGGGAGCGCTTCTCGAACCTGTTGATGAATAGAAAGCAAATCATTAGTTAATCGTGCCAAATAATCGTTCATCATTATACAAGGCACATCATGTATTAATCGCGGCTTGGGCACCCCACAAATATTCATAGGCCTTCCAAACACCACCTCATACGGTGTGAGGCCAGTTCGCGAGTGGGGCACTGATCTAAGAGAGAGTAATGCTAGCGGCAAAGCATCCGGCCACTTCAACGACGTGGATGCTGTGAGAAGGTGGCCTGATATGCAGTGCTCACTATTCTAGTGAACACTATGTATCAGTCCAGCAACCCTTATTGATGATTGGTTGTAAGTCAACCTTATAGACCAGCTATCCTAGTAGCGTGGATACGAGCAGTCTAAGGCTAAAGACTCGAGAGGGCGTGTTAAACCAGCTGTTTACCACACATATACCCCTTGAATACCCAGTGAAAGGACACCACACAAGTGTTATGAAAATAAACAAGATATTTATTAAGAATCACAACAGCCCTGTACTCTTTATGAGGACAGGGTACTAAGCACAAAACAAAACTCTTACGAAAATACTTAAGTTAGCACAGTATATACAAATGCCCGAGGGGCACGGAAAACCATATACTCTGAAAGTGGAATGCGAAATTACTAGCAGGTAAGTACAGTACTAATAGGCTTTGGAATCGCTAGATCTTGACTATAGAATCTTCAGATTACTTCTAGGAGACCCAGGGGACTCGGGTGCAGAGTGTGCACTCTCACGCGTGATGCGGGACAAAGTCTATGGTAGCTAGTAAAGACAAAGTTAGTGTTCTCGGGCGAACCCGACCTGGTAGGAGGAAAACGAAAGTGGATTCTGACCCTTGGATAGTGAGGCTATGCTGGGGCACCGAAATGCCGAAGTTACCTAGCCCAGGGGCTGCAGCTGCATAGGTCTCAAAAGACGTCGGGAATCCTCGTAGACGGACCAGGAGCCTGGAAGAAAGAAGTTGCTGGCAGGCGACCAGTGAAGAAAGTTCGATGGATCCAAGCCTGGATCGAAGGAAGATGACACCTGAAAGCAGAAGGGACCAAGTTCGAGACTACTAGCCAGTAGTCAGTGGGCACCAGGAGGGCACCGGATGGTAGCCACCTCGATTAGGTGAGTGGGTGACGCTGTGCTCGGAGTTCTCACGGACCAGGAGGTGTTGTCGGCGACCAGGATGGAGGAGCGAGCTGTCCCACGATGGATGAAGCTGTCGGCGTCGCTGGACCCAGGATTGGGCAACAAAGCCTTGGCAAATTCAAGCCCACGCGGTGGACTCAAAATGGCGTCTGGAGTGGACCAGGAGGTTCCGGGATGCCTCTCTTGAAGAAGGAAGCAAGGGCCAGTCTGGAGCAACCAGACCAGCAGCAGTGATGTCGTCGGGTGTCGTGAAGAAGGCCACAAGCCAGCCGGCTAGTAGCCACACAGCGCGATGAGCACGCAAAAGCAGAAGGGCCCCACGCAGATCGTGGAGATGCTGGAGGGCTGATCTTCGGTGCTGGAGCTGCTCAGGGTTGGGGCTTCTCGGACCCCAAGCACTCACCAGTGGAGCACACGGTAGGCTTGTTGCAAAGAAGTCGTGCAGTCTTGGCGATCGTCGGTCCCTCGAGGTCTCGTCGCACTCACAGTTCTCAGCTTTGCTGTAGAGGTGAGTAGAGGTCAGAGGTGCCAGGGAAGCTGGGTCTCGTCGAGCTGGGTCGTCGGATTCGTAAAGAAGGACTTGCAGCAGACCGCAGTGTTCTTAGGATGGTGCCCGCTTGATGCAGGGTGACTACTCCTTAGCCACAAGGGAGACTCTTGAAGAAGGAAATCTTGATGTCTTTTGCAGAAAGTCGTGTCTTGATTCCAAAGATGATCTAATTTGAACAGGGGGCCCGCTCCCATCTTTATACTAAAAAAGGGGGCTGACCCGGTGACTAGGTCCTGCCTATGGGTGGGACTAGGAGGGGGGTGGTTACACCCCTCTGCCATGCCGGACTTTCCCCAGGCCAGGGGCTGGTGTGCCCCTGGAACTGGTTCTGACCGGCCTATGCGTAGTGAGCACCGGGGTGCCACTCAGCAGTCACCTTCCTGAAAAGCCCTGCCTACCCAGGATACACAAAACCATGTCTGGGACGGTGCTAGCACCGCCCCTGACAGGAAACCCTTTGTCCAGGCTCCCCTCGCTGGAAGGACTCCCAGCTGCAGGGGGTCAGACTCGTGTCTGTGGTGGCAGCATCCATTTTGTGGAGCTGAGGCTTCGTTTAACTTTAACCGGGGTTCACAGTTACATACATGTCGTGTCCCTCTAGAAGGGTGGAATGCTAACCCCGTCGCCAGAATTGGCGAGGGGTTAGTATTCCAATTTGTATGACACCTTACTCGACATGTTTTGATAAAGCAATACCAAAGATAGCATTTAACCGCGAGGATTATAATGCACTTAAGAGTATATGGTATGCGATATCATGGAACAGCTATTAGGACTTGGTTCCGCAAGCTGCAGACAGGCTCAGCTCATGCCAGAGCACCATCTCACACGATTCCAAGCACTCTGCCTTAAGGATTGTCAAGGCCTGCCATAGGAGTGACTGATAGGAATCTGTGTGTCCATTTTAGGGTTAGGTATAGGTATACTACACCTACAGCAAAGGGTGATTACACGACTTTGCCCCAGCTGTCATGCAGCCAGTTGTGTCAAATTTAGGAGGCCAGCCAGGGGTGGCATAATACATGCTTCAGCCCCTGGTAGGCCCTGGGTACACCTATGCCCTGAGTTACAGGGTCTGATAAGGTGGCCCAGTACCAATTGGAAATGTACCTAGGGTACATGGAATCCATTTTACAGAGAATGCAGTAGGCCTGGGGTCCTGATTGGCAGGGCCCCAGGTCGACTATGTCAAAAACCAGCTAAAACACAGGGCAAAAAGTTGGGGGCAACCATAGTCAGGAGGTACCTTCCTACACAACCCCCCCCCCCAAACGAAAGGAGATAAGGCTATCCTTGTCCAGGTAACCCTCCATTACCTAAGTGGCCATATAAGGAAGGACCAGCTCTGGCTTGGTTTCCCCCTGTGTCATGGTCCACTAGGCAACCCCTCACCCTAAGGGTATCTGAGGGTCTCCACCATAGGGAATCTCTGTCTCTGGTGTGTCTTGGGAAAGTAAAAGGCTGATGCTGGGATGGAGTACTGAAGTGAGGCTCCTCTACCTTTGGGCTCAACTTCCTCCAATCACCATTCATCATGTGTGCCTTTCTTTCTTTAGCTGAGATGCACTGAGCTCTCAGGGTCAGCCTCTGGCTACCTAAAGCTGGAGGCTGAGTCCCTCTGTTTGGCTTACTGGAGGGACAGGTCAAGTCTGGGGTTTTTAGGCCCCATGTTTGGCTGTGCCCAACAGTGTCCAGCTGTGGGAGGTCCCTAACTACTTTTAAGGGGGATCCCTCAGGAGTCTGTTTTATTTTCACTTGGCTAGGTTTAACAGCTTCAGTGATCCTAATCTGCTGATTAAGGGGTTCTTTTGGACAGGGGGCCCTTTGGGGTCCACCACTGGCCTCCCTGACCTCTTCAGCCCTGGGCTGACTGAGGCAGGGTAGAGAGGTGCAGGTTACCTGCTCCAGACTGGGTCCCACCTGGGAAGGGTCCACTGCCATCAGGGGCACTGCCAGGCTAGGCCTGACTACCTCTGGGGCAGTTCCTTCAACAGGGGTAGAGTCAGTTCCCTGAGGAGGCTGGCTCTCACCTAGTGTCTGGGAGGGGGAAGACTCTTCTTCCTCCTCAATGCTCTCTGTCTGAGTGGAGTGATCCATTGTTTCAGGCTTCACAACCTCACTATCTGTTTGAGTAGAGGCTGAGACCATTTCAACCTTGCCAACCTTTTCAGGAGGGCACTCAGTTTGTGTTTGGGCTGTGACTGTCACAGCCCTCCTATCCTGTTCTAGAAAGTCTGTCTGGGCCTGGGCAGTGGCTACCACTGCCCTTCCAACCTTTTCAGGGAGGAATGGTGCTTGGACTGGGGCTGTAGCTATTACTGCCCCACTAACCTGTCTGGATAGGCCTATCATTCTGGAGTGAGTTTCTTGCTCCACCTCAGCCCAGGCTGAGAGTTCCAGGTCATTCCCCAGTAAGCAATCTACAGGTAGGTTATCTGTCACTGCCACTCTCATGGGCCCTGTGACATTACCCCAGCTGAGCCTGACTACAGCCATGGGATGCCTTCTTTTCACTCCATGAATGTCGGTCACCTGATAAGTAAAACCAGGGGTCAGTTGAGCAGAGGGGACCAGATGGTCAATCACCATGGTGATGCTGGCCCCTGTGTCTCTGAATGCCTCAACTTTCTGACCATTCACTATGACCTCTTGTCTATACTTTCCCAAAATGTGGGGTCCAGTAGTGAAGTTGGCAAACCCCATGCCAGTCTCACAGACAAGAGTGTGGTCAGGGGACCTGGCTAGGCCATAGTCCTCCTGATTGCCCAAAGTAATGCCCACCACATTCTTGGGGGCACTCCCACCACCTGGGGGATTACCACTAGTGGTAACAGGAGGTTTAGGAGTATTACCTGGGGGCATATTTCCCTTATTGCCATTTTCAGGGCAACTGGCATCACTTTTGTAATGGCCCACCTGTTTACAGGTGTGGCAATAAGGTTTCTTCTGTTCTGAAGGAGTGTTCTGGGACCCACCACCCTTGTTGGAGTTTTGGGGCCCTTGGGAAGTCTTCTCTGTGGATTTATCCCCACCCTTCTCTGGAGGCTTGGTTGATTCCTTCTTTTGGTCACCACCCTGGTTTATAGGCCTGACCCTGGTTCGGACCCATTTGTCTGCCTTCTTACCCAATTCCTGTGGAGAGGTCAGATCAGAGTCTACCAGGTGCTGGTGTAATAACTGGTTCTGACAATTACTTAAGATTTGCTCCCTCATAATTAGATTGTATAATCCTTTAAAATCAGTAACCTTACTACCCAGTAGCCAGCCTTCAAAAGCCTTAGTGGCACAATCAACAAAGTCAGTCCAATCTTGAGACTGAGTTTTCTGGGTGTCTCTGAACATCAACCTGTACTGTTCAGTGGTTAAACCAAACCCATCAACCAGTGTATTTTTCAAGATTTGGTAATTGTTAGCATCCTCAACTCTAGTAGTGAGGAGCTTATCTCTACCTTTACCATCAAAGGAGAGCCACAAGATAGCTGCCCACTGACTTTGGGGAACACCCTGCACAGTGCAGGCCCTCTCCAAAGCAGTTATCCATTTGTGGATGTCATCCCCTTGTTTAAAGGGGGGCACTATCTTATTCAGGTGCTTTGTATCAAAACTCCTTTCCCTATTGCTAGGTATATTGCTGCCACCAGTGGGGACTACCCCACTTAACTGTTGCTCTCTAGCAAAGGCAAGTCTCTCTTTGGCCAGGGCAAGTTCTTCCCTTTCAATCCTCAGTTTGACTGCCCTTTCTTCAGCTTCATACACTCTCCTCTGAGGGGAAGTCATCCCTCTGTGAGAAGAGTTGTGAGAGCCATTAGTTCGAAGGGATCTGTTAGAGCCTCTTGATAGAGACCTAACTCATCCATTCCCAATGTTAAGCTGACCTGAGAGTGGCCCCAGGGGTCCCCTAGTACCATTCTCATGCCTGCTTAAGTTGGACCTGGTTAGTCTGCTGACTTCTACCTGTCCCTTTTCTGCCTCATCCCCTGACAACTCATCCTCATCCTCATCCTCAGCATCATCTGCCTCCTGGAGGGGATGGTCATGGCTATCAAAGGGTCCCTGTAAGGAGGGCATACTCCCATCTGGATTAGAAGGGTCTGGGTTACCAGCCCTACTGGCATCATAAGCCTCTAAGAGACCAATCAGAAAGGAAGTTGTGGGGTTAGACCCCTGTCTTATCTTCCTGGAGGTACACACCTGTCTCAACTCCCTGAAGCTAAGAACAGTATATCTGGAAGTGGGGACCTGTGGAGGGTCCACTGACACAAGGGGAGACTCAGAGTTTCCTCCTTTGTCTGACATACTGTTTCTAGTGTGGTGTAAGTGATGCACCTACCTACACTATGTGTTTACCTACTGATCCCTTGCTAAGAGTTGCAGCCAAGGTGTGCTAAGCCTTGAGGAGCTGCAACAGCTGGTTCAGTAGAACTCAGAGTATTCTAAGCTAAGTGATATGTACCTAACAGTACTTATGTGATCTTTCAACAAGATATTCTTAGGATACGTGTGGTAAAACAACAGCAAGCTCAAATCCCAACTGCTGCTCACCAATGTGAGAAGGTGGCCTGATATGCAGTGCTCACTATTCTAGTGAACACTATGTATCAGTCCAGCAACCCTTATTGATGATTGGTCTTAAGTCAACCTTATAGGCCAGCTATCCTAGTAGCGTGGATACGAGCAGTCTAAGGCTAAAGACTCGAGAGGGCGTGTTAAGCCAGCTGTTTACCACACATATACCCCTTGAATACCCAGTGAAAGGACACCACACAAGTGTTATGAAAATAAACAAGATATTTATTAAGAAGCACAACAGCCCTGTACTCTTTATGAGGACAGGGTACTAAGCACAAAACAAAACTCTTACGAAAATACTTAAGTTAGCACAGTATATACAAATGCCCGAGGGGCACGGAAAACCATATACTCTGAAAGTGGAATGCGAAATTACTAGCAGGTAAGTACAGTACTAATAGGCTTTGGAATCGCTAGATCTTGACTATAGAATCTTCAGATTACTTCTAGGAGACCCAGGGGACTCGGGTGCAGAGTGTGCACTCTCACGCGTGATGCGGGACAAAGTCTATGGTAGCTAGTAAGGACAAAGTTAGTGTTCTCGGGCGAACCCGACCTGGTAGGAGGAAAACTAAAGTGGATTCTGACCCTTAGATAGTGAGGCTATGCTGGGGCACCGAAATGCCGAAGTTACCTAGCCCAGGGGCTGCAGCTGCATAGGTCTCAAAAGACGTCGGGAATCCTCGTAGACGGACCAGGAGCCTGGAAGAAAGAAGTTGCTGGCAGGCGACCAGTGAAGAAAGTTCGATGGATCCAAGCCTGGATCGAAGGAAGATGACACCTGAAAGCAGAGGGGACCAAGTTCGAGACTACTAGCCAGTAGTCAGTGGGCACCAGGAGGGCACCGGATGGTAGCCACCTCGACTAGGTGAGTGGGTGACGCTGTGCTCGCAGTTCTCACGGACCAGGAGGCGTTGTCGGCGACCAGGATGGAGGAGCGAGCCGTCCCACGATGGATGAAGCTGTCGGCGTCGCTGGACCCAGGATTGGGCAACAAAGCCTTGGCAAATTCAAGCCCACGCGGTTGACTCAAAATGGCGTCTGGAGTGGACCAGGAGGGTCCGGGGTGCCTCTCTTGAAGAAGCAAGCAAGGGCCAGTCTGGAGCAATCAGACCAGCAGCAGTGATGTCGTCGGGCGTCGTGAAGAAGGCCACAAGCCAGCCGGCTAGTAGCCACACAGCGTGGTGAGCACGCAAAAGCAGAAGGGCCCCACGCAGATCATGGAGATGCTGGAGGGCTGATCTTCGGTGCTGGAGCTGCTCAGGGTTGGGGCTTCTCGGACCCCAAAGCACTCACCAGTGGAGCACACGGTGGGCTTGTTGCAAAGAAGTCGTGCAGTCTTGGCGATCGTCGGTCCCTCGAGGTCTCGTCGCACTCACAGTTCTCAGCTTTGCTGTAGAGGTGAGTAGAGGTCAGAGGTGCCAGGGAAGCCGGGTCTCGTCGAGCTGGGTCGTCGGATTCGTGAAGAAGGACATGCAGCAGACCGCAGTGTTCTTAGGATGGTGCCCGCTTGATGCAGGGTGACTACTCCTTAGCCACAAGGGAGAATCTTGAAGAAGGAAATCTTGATGTCTTTCGCAGAAAGTCGTGTCTTGATTCCAAAGATGATCTAATTTGAACAGGGGGCCCGCTCCCATCTTTATACTAAAAAAGGGGGCTGACCCGGTGACTAGGTCCTGCCTATGGGTGGGACTAGGATGGGGGTGGTTACACCCCTCTGCCATGCCGGACTTTCCCCAGGCCAGGGGCTGGTGTGCCCCTGGAACTGGTTCTGACCGGCCTATGCGTAGTGAGCACCGGGGTGCCACTCAGCAGTCACCTTCCTGAAAAGCCCTGCCTACCCAGGATACACAAAACCATGTCTGGGACGGTGCTAGCACCGCCCCTGACAGGAAACCCTTTGTCCAGGCTCCCCTCGCTGGAAGGACTCCCAGCTGCAGGGGGTCAGACTTGTGTCTGTGGTGGCAGCATCCATTTTGTGGAGCTGAGGCTTCGTTTAACTTTAACCGGGGTTCACAGTTACATACATGTCGTGTCCCTCTAGAAGGGTGGAATGCTAACCCCGTCGCCAGAATTGGCGAGGGGTTAGTATTCCAATTCGTATGACACCTTACTCGACATGTTTTGATAAAGCAATACCAAAGATAGCATTTAACCGCGAGGATTATAATGCACTTAAGAGTATATGGTATGCGATATCATGGAACAGCTATTAGGACTTGGTTCCGCAAGCTGCAGACAGGCTCAGCTCATGCCAGAGCACCATCTCACACGATTCCAAGCACTCTGCCTTCAGGATTGTCAAGGCCTGCCATAGGAGTGACTGATAGGAATCTGTGTGTCCATTTTAGGGTTAGGTATAGGTATACTACACCTACAGCAAAGGGTGATTACACGACTTTGCCCCAGCTGTCATGCAGCCAGTTGTGTCAAATTTAGGAGGCCAGCCAGGGGTGGCATAATACATGCTTCAGCCCCTGGTAGGCCCTGGGTACACCTATGCCCTGAGTTACAGGGTCTGATAAGGTGGCCCAGTACCAATTGGAAATGTACCTAGGGTACATGGAATCCATTTTACAGAGAGAGCAGTAGGCCTGGGGTCCTGATTCGCAGGGCCCCAGGTCGACTATGTCAAAAACCAGCTAAAACACAGGGCAAAAAGTTGGGGGCAACCATAGTCAGGAGGTACCTTCCTACAGATGCCACAATCTTAGCCAGTTTGAGTTTCAACATAGCATTGTACCGCTCAACAAGACCTGCCGACTGAGGGTGAAACACAGCGTGAAACTTCTGCTGAATCCCTAGCCCCTTCAGCACATACTCCACAATTTTCCCGACAAAATGAGGCCCATTATCGCTCCACAAAAATTTGCAAACTCCAAATCGAGGGGAAAACTCCTTAAGCAACACCTTAGCTGTTGTCAAAGCTGTGTTGTCTTTCGTGGGGAAAGCCTCTACCCATTTGCTAAAAGCACATACCACCACTAAGACATACTTCAGATTGTTGCAACGCTCAAGCTGGATATAATCCATTTGGAGTACCTCGAATGGTGCAGAAGGTGGAACGAACCCTCCTTTCGGAGATTGGGTCCCCTTTGCAGGATTGTGCTGCAAACATACCAGGCAGGTCTGCACTATTCTCTTGGCGGTATTAGCAATCTCGGGATGTTCCCAAACTTGTGTTAACAGTCGAGTGATTGCAAGAGCTCCCACATGCGCCAACCCATGTGTCATCTGGACCATCGCTTGCAAGTAAGGCGCAGGCAACTTCCATTTCTCCATGTCCTTACTTCTCCAACAACCTTCATCATCTAGCACCCCATCTGCTGCCCATGCCGCAAGTTCTGATTCAGTAGCTGATTTCTGAATATCTAAGATCTCTGCTCTAGCATCGTTCCATCGCTCAGCCTGTGATTGTGTCACGTACATGGGGGAGTCAGTTCGGGACATAGCCGTTTGTCTCGCTATGCTGTCCGCAAAGGCATTTCCCTGACCCACTTCATCAATGATCTTTTTATGGGCACTACATTTTATTATCGCTACTTTCTTTGGACAAAGCAACGCGTTTAGGAGATCACGCACTAGTTCTCCGTGCATAATGTGTACTCCGTGAGAAGTCAAAAACCCACGTTCTCTCCAGAGTAGCCCGAAGTCATGTGCTACTCCGAAGGCGTACCGGCTGTCTGTGTAGATGTTCACACATAAACCAGCACTCAATTCGCAGGCTCTTGTCAAGGCTATCAGCTCCGCTGCTTGAGCCGATTTCTGTGGTATTCTAGCTGTTTCCACCACTGTCTTAAGTGTCGTGATCGCATAGGCTGCGGAAGTCGTGCCATCTGGCAGCCTCAAACACGATCCATCAACCCACAGTTCCCCATCCACATCTGGAAGTGGCATATCCTGTAAGTCGACACGACCCTTTGTCTGTTCCTCGGTCAGAAAAACACAGTCGTGTTGTTTGTCTTCCTGACCCTCCTCGACCGGATAGGGCAATAAAGTGGCAGGGTTCAGGGTAGCGCATCTTTTCAGTGTGATATGTGGCGCCAAAAGTGTAAGCTCATATCCTGTTAACCGTGCACTCGTAAGATATTGAGTCTTTGTTTGATTTAGCAGGGCATCTACTGCGTGGGGAACTAGCACCAACAATTTGTGCGATAACACTATTCCCTCGCTCTGCCTTATGGCTACTGCTGTTGCTGCCACTGCTCGAAAACACCCAGGTAACCCTCGTGCTACAGGATCAAGAATGGCAGAGAAATACGCACATGGCCTCTGCTTATCCCCGTGTGTCTGCACTAACACTGACAACGCGCACCCATCTTTCTCGTGCACGTACAATGTGAAAATCTTCGTGTAATCTGGTGTGCCTAATACAGGGGCGGAGCAAAGGGCCTGTCTCAATTGTTCAAAAGCATTCTGACATTCATCTGTCCATTCAAGGGGCATTGGTGTAGCTTTGGACAGTAACGCTAGCAAAGGTTTTATAATGTGCGAAAACCCCATGATCCACTGCCTACAAAAGGACGTTAACCCTATGAAGGCGCGTACATCTCTCTGTGTGCGGGGGACTGGTGTGTCTAAAATCGCCTGAATTCGATCTGATGTTAATGCACGCCCCTCCTTAGACAAAAGATGACCGAGGTAGGTCACCTTGGGTCTACAGTATTGAAGCTTTTTCTTAGAAACCTTGTGATTATTCTGTGCCAGAAAAGAAAGCAAAGCAATTGTACTCTCCTCACATTGTTCATAAGAATCTGCAGCAAGCAGAAGGTCATCGACGTACTGGATAAGGACAACCCCAGACTGTAACTCAAAGGAATCAAGCTGTCTTTTCAGAGCCTGGCTGTAGATACTCGGGCTCTCAGTGTAACCTTGAGGGACACGACAAAATCTATACGATTTATTATTTAACGTGAAGCCAAACAAATATCTACTATCAGAATGGACAGGGATGGAAAAGAACGCATTTTTCAAGTCAATTACACTGAAGGTCGTGGCCGTTGGTGGCACCAATGTAAGCAAGGTCGTAATGTCGGACACCACCGGGTATTGGGGAATGACAATTTTGTTAATTTCTCTCAAGTCAATAATAAACCGATAGACTTTGTCGTCAGTATCCCTCTTAAGAATCGGAAGAATAGGGCTGTTACAAACATTATAAGGAACCTCCTCCACCACTCCTGCAGCCATCAGATCTTGAACAATATGTGTCAGGGCAATTTCACCTTCCCTCGAAATCTTATACTGTGGTACCCGTGGCAGAGAGGCCCCCTCCTTAACAGTAATATGAATAGGTGGAATACGCATCTCTCCTACATCCGTGTCTGAGGTCGCCCATAACGTGTGCGGGAGAGAGGCCAAAGCTGGAATGTCTAGTATAGTGCAAAACCTATCTGAGTCAGGATAATTGTCATTCAGGATAACCCGCACTCCCTCAGGAGCGCACCGTATCGTTGCTCGAAAATATTTAAGCAAGTCAATGCCCAGGATATTATCTGGTGTATGGGGCGATAGCAAAAATTGACCAAAACTAAAAAATTTGTCAAGACAAAGTGCAAGGGGTTTTGACAATGGGCTAGGGGAGGGTGTGCCATCGAACCCTACACATGTTATCATTTCGCCAGACAGGGGAGCCCTCGGAACCAAGTTTTTTGACAAAGCGCTACGAGTAGCTCCTGTGTCGACTAGAAATTGATCAGTAGAACCCAAAATGCCCGCTGTTACATATGGACCCTTCTGATCTACCGGCACTTCAATTGATTCCGTACCCCATCCTACGCAGTCCTATGCATGCACATAATCCTGGTGCTCCACATTCTCACCCTCCGATATCTGGTATTGATTTCGTCTATCAAAAGTACTTCGTTCATCCTGGCCACGGCCCCTCTTCTCAGCCCTTCCACGATCACCTCCACCACCTCTTGCTCCCGTATAACTTCCTCTCGACCTTCCACCTCCTCGACCACGCTGGCTACGTTGTTCACGAAGTACCGGACAATCGTCAGCCCAATGCCCAAACTCTTTACAATACGCACATTGATCCTCCGCTATATCCGTACGACCATATGACGTAGTGCCTCCACCTCGTCTACCTCTATCCTGCCCTCTACCCTGTGTTCCACGAACCTGTGCCAACATCACCTTCGTTTTCAATTCTTTCGCTTTTTTATCAACACTTTCTTTAGCCTCCAACTCCTGCCGCTCATAATACTGAGCCATAGTTAACAAAGACGCAGGGGTCGCCGTGGCCCAGGAACTTTCACTCGATTTCAATCGCTTTGCAATCTCCGGTAGGAGATTAGCCACATACTTATCTACAAACAAATGCCGACCCGTATCCTCTGTTAAAGATTGACCACTGTAATCATGAAACGCCTCTTCGAAGCGTGTAAAGAAATCTGAAACCGTTTCATCTGGCTTTTGTTTGCACAAAGCTAACATAGTCCAATCGATCTTTTTAGAAGGTACGAGCGTTTTTAATTTATTCAAAATAGCCGCCGGGAGGTCCAAAATCAACTGGAAAGGCTTACATGCCGGTTCCCTATCTAAATCAGCTGCAGTTATTTCTTTCCATGTTCCCCCAAGTATCGTTTCATCATTATTTTTACGAATCTGTCTCCACATATCAGGCGGAAGAATTAACCCAAAAAACAGATCTATGTCAACAAGAGTCATCACACAAGACGAAATAGCCCCTTCCACCCCTTCATAGAATGCCGCTGGATTTTTAACGAAGATCAGGTAAAGAATTTTTCAACGCCATAACATCTGCTCTATTCCAAGGCGTATACACCCAGTTATATACAAAATATCCCTTTGCATCCTTTGACAATTTATAATCATCTGTACCTTCCCCTTTTGGTGGAACATACAAGGGTGCGGCTTCACGCATAGGCATAACATGCAGTGCAGAACTCTTATCTGAACCCCGGAGAGAACACTCCTTAGACTGCCCATTAGACTCCGGCCCGGACTCCTTATTCTTTTTCCGCTCGTCCCGCAATCTGGTAGTCTCATCTCGCAGCTGGATCAGTTGCTTGTAAAGGACATCGACATCTGCAAGATCAAATAAACCTTTATCCAGATTCTCACGGTGAACTGACACAGCCTTAGATTCTAACATATCTGAAAGTTGACGATATGCGGTAACAACTTCATCTGCCAAAGTAGCCAGAAAATACAGTAATTCTTGATTTGTCCAATTACCCCTTTCAGTAACAACTTCAGACTGAGAAACAAAATTCGTATTCACTTTACGAGCCCAACTACGTAAATGTGCGGATCTCTCCGCAGAAAACCTGAGACCAGATACACCCTTCTTTCCCGGCTTATCCTGTCCGTCATCATCCGAATCTGCAGCTGGAGCCGTAGGCGAAACGTACGGAGGCGGTGATCGATCTAGCAATGAAAAATCATCAATTTCATTATTAAGGACAGGATAAAGCGGACGGCGAATAGGGAATTGACCAGTCGTTTGCAATTTACGTTCCCTTTCCTCCCTCTCTTTCTTCTCCTGAGCCTCCTTTTCCTCAAGCTGCAAAGCCTTATCTCGAGCAGCCTTGCGCTGCTCTTTGTCCGCCAAGGCAACTTCACGTTTCATTCGCTCACGCACCGCTTTCTCCCACATTCGTACACAATCAAACATATTTTGTCTAGACCTTCGTTGAAACAAACATTGCTCCACAAACTGTACTTTACGCAAATCGAACGACCCATGTAGAGGCCATTGCAATTCAGGATCCGATTTAGTATACTTATTCCATAATTTACTGTACATTATAGGGGGAAGGCCAAATTTGATATACATTTCACGATTTGGTGTTCCTTCTGGGGGAGCCGGCTGTGCTTCCGCTAACCTAATTGTGGTACCATTTCCAAGACAGCACATCCCTCGGAGTGTGCTTAAAACAGGCATGTTCAAAAAGTATCACGAAAGCGCGATACCGTATAAAATGGCACTTGCAGTACTTCACACAAGCGTGCCGCTCAAAGGGAAAAAAACTAAATTAGAGAAACATCTCTACATGCCTGCCTATGTGAAGTGCACTACACATATAAATTCAAAGTTCACAAATTCACAAATGTTAGCTAACTCAAATCAAAGTCATAGGTCATAGAACTTCGGCAAGCGTCCGAGGACTACCTTACCGATCACAAATCATAGAACTTCAGTAAGCGTCCGCAGACTACCTTACCGATCACAAATCTTACCCAAAGTCTCAAAGGTCCAGATTCCAACTGCCAAGGTCTGTTAATCGAATCAGCCAAACGGCACTTTATCCAGCAACACAGACGATCAAGAACTCAGTCGGAGACCAGCGCCACCTGGAAGGTCAGATCAGAAGGAAAGGAAGAAACACCGCGGGTGCCAAGACTCGGGTCACTCAGTGGCAGCGTACGCGTCCATGGCGAGTTTCCAAACCTTCGTCACGACCTTACCTTCGGGCATCCGAGTCGCCGATGAGTCCCTTCGTGGTCGCCAATTTGTAGTATCGAGTTCCCAAGGCCTACATGCTCCGAAGATAACCCACTTACATTCAAGAACTGTTGGCATGGAACATGAAAAATTCAAAGAACAAGTTTATTAAGACCCCATGGGGTGGTGGTACATTCCTACAGCACCCTTCGGTAATGCAAGAAGTATCACACCGAACATCGGTGTGACCCGTTCTTTTATACAATTTGCAGGTAATGAAAAGATAGGCGGCACAAAGTTACAGAGTGTTATGTACATATATGTTCATCTTTTGGAACACAGCCAGCTCATTGGAGGGTTACAACCCCGCTGGTCAGTTTGGCGGCACATTCCTGAGGGGTGACTGGTCAGTGGGGACTGCGCATGTACAGGCTTGACCAGTACTAAAAATAGCCTGTTGCTGGGCAAACTCGAATGGTCAGTGGCACGGACAACAGACTAAAGGGCACGCTGGCCACGAGGCCGCTTATGATCTAAGATGGCCGCCGTAACATACAAAATGGCGTTTCCAGGTATAGCCAATTTAAGCGGGGAAACGTGTAGCACAGCTAAGCGCTAACTCGGCCATTGTCAAATTACGACAGATGCAGCTAGAGGCCCTCTGCATAGGATTGGAGGCGTGTGTGCCACAAGTCCCTCTGCATAGGCACTTGAGGGGTGTGTGCGACAAGGCCCCTCACAGATGCAGGTAGAGGCCCTCTGCATAGGCGCAGGAGGTGGGGTGCTACGAGGCCCCTCATAGATACAGCTAGAGGCCGTCTGCAGAGGCGCAGGAGGGGTTTGTGCCTCGAGGCCCCACACAAATGCAGCTAGAGGCCCTCTGCATAGGCTCTGGAGGGGTGTGTGCCACGAGGCCCATCACAGATGCAGCTAGAGGCCCTCTGCATAGGCGCTGGAGGTGTGTGTGCCTCGAGGCCCTCTGCATATGCGCTGGAGGGGTGTGTGCCACAAGGCCCTCTGCATAGGCGCTGGAGGGGTGTGTGCCTCTAGGCCCCTCACAGATGCAGCTAGAGGCCCTCTGCATAGGCGCTGGAGGGGGGTGTGCCATGAGGACCCTCACAGATGCAGCTGGAGGCCCTCTGCATAGGCACTGGAGGGGTATGTGCCTCGAGGCCCTCTGCATAGGTGCTGGAGGGGTGTTAGACGGAACGGGAGGGTCGGCCGAGGACAAGGGGAGAGGTCCCTGGGGAGAGCCGTCTCCAGCGATCGTACAGACAAGTAACTTCCCCCCCACAGATGTACACCACACAAGGATAAGGTTCAACGTTCCTTTATAAGCAATTCTTTAAGTACGGTGAAATGGTACAAGGAGGTCTGGACTCAGGGGTCCCCTCTATTCTAGTCTCTTGGTTGGGAAAGGGGTAGCGGGACAGTCTCGTTACCAATCTGGTAGATGAAATAGCTCACAATCCTCGAGCTCGGCGTTCTAGATGATCGGGCCGCGGCGGAGCCAGCAGGTCCCGGGATGGTTGAAGGTAGCGACGGTCCGCGGCGGAGCCAGCAGGTCCCGATGAAGGTGGTGGTTACAAACGGTCCGCGGCCACGCCAGCAGGTCCCGACGACGATGAAGGTTTCAGAAGGTTGCGGCAGCGCCAGCAGGCAGGTCGATAGTTCTCAAGGCAGGGCTACGGCAGCGCCAGTAGTCCGTCAAGGATGAGTTCTTCACTGCGTCTCTCGACTCCAGGATACAACTGCCTTCCTGCTCTGGAGCTGCCCCAGTTATAGGTCTGGTGCCCTTTGATGTCCGGACCCTCGCACTTGGAGGTCGGGAGGTCCGGGATGAGGGAGTCCAGACACCCAGCAGGGGGGTGGAGCCAGCGCCTGAGGGAGCTGGGGGCGATCGGCACCTGGCGGGGGAGAGCCACCGACACCTCTTTCTCCCATTGACCTGCCAAGTAGTCCGCTCACCTCCTGGGTGGATGGTGGTGCCGGGATGTCGGGGCCTGGCCAGGCCCAGGGTTAGGGTCGATCGGAGGCCACGCGGCCTCGTGGTGCTGTGTCCAAGATGGCGCCCAGGCCGGGCGAGAGGGCCGGTAGGGAATCGGGCCCATGATGGGGAGATGTCCAGGGGCAGGGGTCCCATATGAGACGGGAAACGGGTGGTTGTTGCGTGTAACACCTGAAGAGCCAGGCTCGGGCCTGGTCGTGCGGGGAGGGAGCAAGCCTTTCACGTGGCCTGTCCAACATGCGTCCCCCCCAGCTGAAGGCGGGGAGAGTCACCCATCCTCTTGGGGACTCTCTTCGTCGAGGCGGAAAAAGCGTGACAGGCCATCTGCGTTGGCGTGGTCTTGCCCGGGTCGATGTTCCACAGTGAAGTCCATCCCCTGCAGGGAGATGGACCAACGCAAGAGTTTCGGGTTTTCCCCCCGCATCTGCATTAGCCACTGCAGGGGCCGATGATTGGTCTGTACCCGGAAGTGGGTGCCGAAGAGATAAGGCCGGAGCTTTTTGAGGGCCCACACCACGGCGAAGGCCTCCCTCTCGATGGTACTCCAGCGCTGTTCCCGGGCCAGGAGCCGTCTGCTGATGAAAGCCACTGGCTGGTCAAGTCCTTCGGGGTTCAGCTGGGAAAGGACTGCCCCAATGCCATGGTCGGAGGCGTCCGTTTGGACGATAAATTCCCGACTGTAGTCGGGGGCCTGGAGCACAGGGGCGGAGCACATGGCGGCCTTCAGCTTCTCGAAGGCCGCTTGACAGTCTGGGGTCCAGTTGACCTTCTTTGGTTGGTTTTTGGATGTGATTTCCGTGAGGGGCCCCACAATGCTGCCATAGTCCCTCACGAACCGCCGGTAGTAGCCTGTGAGTCCCAAGAAGGCGCGGACCTCGGTCTGGGTGATGGGGGGCTGCCAAGACTGGATGGCAGCGATCTTGAGTTGCAGAGGGGCCACCAGACCGCTTCCCACCTGGTGCCTGAGATAGGTCACGGACCCCTGGCCAATTTGGCATTTGCTGGCCTTGATCGTGAGGCCAGCTCGTTGGAGGGCCTGTAGCACCTCTCGGAGGTGGTGGAGGTGGTCGGACCAGTGGCGGCTGTACACAGCGATATCGTCCAGGTAGGCGGCGCTGAATTCTTTGAGTCCCGCTGAGGTTCCGTGACGATTGTAAGTGGTGTTTTCGACTCGCACGAATATGGTCGAGTCTAGTATCTATGAACCGCAAATGACGAGTTTAGTAAGTGTGCGCAGTTTCGCTGTGCTAACTTAAACCGTTCGTTTGTTATGTGGGCTTTTCATCTGTACCCACGGGTTCCATCTTAGATACGGCATCCATTTTGTCTCTTGCCCTCAAGTAGTCAGCGAACGGACGCTGTCCGCTTCGCGACCCTGGGACTCCCAAGATATTTGCGGAAGACACATGTCCTTTGAAAGTGTCTTTATGATGAGGGGGTTGCTACTGTAAGGCAGGTGGCGCCGCTCGAGGCTCATCTTGCCGCACGGACTTATTGTCTCAGCCGTGCATCTCATTAGGCACGTCCCTTTGATGCCTGTATCTCGTGCTTCCCGGCACCTCCCCTTTTACACCCTTTCCGATCTCCCCACTGTCTCCGTCTTCCTCTGCACCTGTCTTCGTTCCTATTTCGATCTACTTTACTGCTGATTGGAATTTGCTAATGGTGGGAAGATGGGTTTTTACAGTTGGGAACCGCCAAAATGTTTCCGCACTTATGTTCCGGATCTTGTGTGTTTCAAAGTGATCTAAGCGACCCCTCTGAGAGCGACTTGTGAGAACTGAGTTGTAAACCTTTGTGTTCAATGTTATCCTATGGGTAAAAACTGTATAAAAAGAGCGATCCACAAATACAATTTGAAGCAGTCTCCCCGAACTACACTCGATGTACTTCCTGTGACTTCTGTGTTCCCTGCAGTAAATAAACCTTGACTCTTTGACGCCGAAGGAAGTGTCCCGTGTCTCTGTGACTTGTACGCCGGAGCAGGTTACCCACGAAGGTTTCAGGTGTTGTGCCCTGGCACCGCTGGGTCCAAAGAACCCAGTCCTTCAGTTGGCGCCCAACGTGGGGCTGCATCAGTGGTACCGGTCCAAGCCCGATGATCGTGAGGAACTTCGTGTGAAATCTCCGAGGGAAGGTGCACCCCGCTTCATCGATCCTGTTGTCGAAATAAGTGGCCCGAAGACTTTTCCCGCGAAGATTCCCGCCTCCTAACGGCTGCGACGGACTGCTGCCCTGACTGTAGACCTGTTTTGGCGCCTGGCGTAGACCTTGGTATAGCGAGACGATTGACGGGCCTTCCTGAGGACGCCATTGATCTTTGAGTTAAGTATTTGTGGGTCGCTCCCAGAGTTCTTGGTTGTAGACACTTTAGCGAGTGTCTTTGTTGTAAACACTTTAGCGAGTGTTTTTGTTGTAGACACTTTACCGGGTGTCTTTGTTGTACACGCTGTGTGAGTGTTTTTGTCGGTGACACTTTGCTAGCGTACTTTGTTGTTGTTGTATTTGTTTGACGACTGCAGCCGCCAAAGACCGAGGGTTTAGTTCTTTGCTGGGACTTGGTAAATCCCGAAATCCCGTAACCCTTGAAGTTTGTGAAACTCGGCTAGTGTGCAAGATGCCTGGTCGCAGTACTTTGTTCAGTTGCTTTAGACCTTGTGGTGCGGATTCCCTGCTGGAGGACTCGTGTCCGATACCTCCGGTTGGAACTCCTACATATGACTTATATAGCAAACATGGGCTAGGCCCGATTGCTTTTAACGATTATTGGATCAAATATACAAAGAAAGACGGCGATCTTCGTTGGCCACCTCACGGTAGCTTCGAAGCGTCGATCTTAGATAATTTGGAAATAAAATTGTTCGAACGTAAATCAAGGCCGGCCATGTTTGATGCCTTTCGGTTCTGGCGCAAAGAAGCCCGACAGAAAGAGATCAGACAAAATAAACGTAGTCAGCGAGATACTGTTGCTACTATAGTGAAGAAAGCTGAGCAGTTTCAGCGTGATAAGGAGGATAAGGATAAGGAAGTGTTTGAGAGATTACAGCGTATGTCCATAGACAAATGCTATCCTGTTTTGCCTACGGAGTCGGATAAGAAGGAAGAGGCAGTTGAGGATTCTTTAATGTCCTATCTTATGAAGTCGCCACCTCCGTACGTACAGGGTACCGCAGCTCCTGTGGTCCCTGCCGTACCTGTTCTTCCACCTGTTATTCCTCCACCAGTTCCTCAACCTGCACCTGCTCTTCCGACTGTTCCTGCTCCTTTGCCTATTTCTATTCCTACTGCTCCTCCGCTTCCACATACTCCTGTTCCCGCTACTGCTCACGCTACTGCTCCTGTGTTGTTAACCCCTGTTGCTGCTAACGTCTCTACTCCTTCTCTTGTTAGTCCTGTGTCTTACTCTTCTCCCTCTACTCGTAATCGTGATTCTCCCCTTGCGACAAACTTCTTTCAGTCGCTCGGACCTGTTTTTGGGTCTGCAGGTTCTGATGGTCCACAGAGACGTAGCCAGCTTCCTGGTAATAGAGAACGTGTTGCGCTATACAATATGGCGATGGGTTGGATGATAAACCCTGTTAGAAATCCACCTCGTGTTGTCCTCGAAACGTTTGATCAATTCAACATACCTACTCAGAGATATGTGTTTGATGAAATGTGCAAGTTCTTACATGATCAGATAGCGGCCAATGCGCCTGACGAGGTGCTGACCGCCCTGTCTGAACTCCGGCTTCAGTTCGCAACTGGACTGATAGTCGACACTAATGTCCGACGTGCTATTGAGCGGTTGCTATCTCTTCGTCCCGCTCCTATTCCTCATGCATTGTTCGTTGAGGACATTGAACAACGAGATGGGTCTGGCCAATATCCTATGCGTGAAGTTCCGCCAGTTTGGGTACCCGCTGATAATACTAATGCTAATGCTCCAATACCAGCACATTTCCAGAGAGTGTGGATACACCTCCCTTGGAAACGATCGGAAGTGCTTCAGGTGAAACAAACTTTGCCTGATCCTCGCAAAAATCCTGCGGGGTATTACAAAGAATTATCGCAGCTCGTAGACGCTACGATAATGAATCTGGCCGATATCGACATGTTGTTTGGCAATGTCGTACCGCAACCGGTATGGGCCAAGATTCGTCACCAAGATCACGCGAATGAATTAGGTGGTGATTGGGCTGCCATTACAGCGGCAGACGCTGGACAAGTGGCTGCTACTAAACCCGATCAGTTGATTGAACTTCTTCCCCAGCGAATCATTACATTAATGAAAACGCTTATGCCAGCTATGAGGGTAAATTGGGACAAGTTGTCAGCCTGTAAGCAGAAGAAAGATGAGAGTGTTTCAGACTTCTTTACGAGGTTCGAGGAAACATTCGTCGATCATAGTGGGCAGGATATGGGTACTGAGGGTGGACAGAGGTTGTTTGTGGATAAATTCGTATCGAACTTATTGCCCGACTTGAGCCATAAATTGAAAAATTCAGAAAGTTCATGGGCCGTTTCTACCTCAGCTCAGATATTGGCTACGGCACAATATTACGAAAATAGAGAAAAAGAGGAAAATGACCGTGCCGATAAAAAGACGAAAGAGCTGAAAACTAAAGTGTTGTTACAACAAGCATATCCGCCGCGTTCTAATCAGAATGCGCCTCAGCAGAATAGATCGCAGTCGCAATCGAATCGATCGCAGCCGCGTAATGATTCATCTTTTCAGAGATCTTCATTAGGGTACAATCAATGTGCTTATTGTAGACAGGAGGGACACATTAAATTCAATTGTCCTGCTTTAAATGACCGTAGTGGTGGTAATTCGTCTAGAGGAGGTCGTGGTGGTGCACAGCACGCATCACGTGGTAGAGGTCGTGGTGCTCAGAATGATCGCTCTGACCATTCATCAAATTCTAATAACTGTTTCGATCAACGTGGATCATCGCAAGGACGATCTGCGCAGTACAATGTAGACGATTATTACGTCGATCAGGGACCTGACGATAGTAATTACTAGGACAGCCAAAGACAAGGAGAGGGAGTGGTATCAGTTCCGGTTGATCAGAGAGGGCCTTACGTCGCAGTTGCTACATCGGGCGTCGTTGAGCCTTTTCTGTTGGACACTGGTGCAGCGAAAAGTTCTATCATACATTCGAAACTCCCTGGCGCACCTTTGTCTGGCTTAACAAATGTTTCCGTTGGATTCTCTGGCGCCCCCGTTAGCAATCCAGTTTCGCGCCCTTTGCCCCTTAAAATTGGGCCACGTGAGCTCGAAGCTCCATTGATTTTGTCTACTGGTTGTGGCGAAAATCTTTTGGGTCTGGATTTGCTTAAACGCTTGTATGCGACTTTGTATTGTTCTCCTGCGGGTGTAAAGCTTACGTTCGGAGAGAGGGTAGTCTCTCCCATGTACTTGTCCCTCGATAAGCTTCCACCGGAATTGAGTTCTCTTCCTGCATCTTTGTGGGCGGCGGGTCCAAATGACGTGGGCCTACTTGATATCTCCCCTTATGTTGTTCAGTTGAAATCGAATGTGCGATTGCCACGTATTCCCCAATATCGTATCTCCCTTGATGGTGAACGAGCTTTGTTAGCGATCATCTATGATTTGATCGAGAAAGATGTCATTGAAGAAACTCGGGGAAACGTGTGCAATAGTCCTGTACTGCCCATTCTTAAACGTACTGATCCTACCAAACCGCCTGTTTATCGTTTTGTTATCGATTTACGGGAGGTGAATAAAATTGTGGTTCCTCAATTCCCTGTTGTGCCTGACATTACGGCGCTACTGACTCTGATTCCAGCTACAGCTTCATGGTTTTCGGTGATTGATTTGAAAAATGCGTTTTTCAGCATCCCGATTGCCGAAGAGAGCAGGGACCTTTTCGGTTTCTCTCTTGGTGGACGTAGCTTCCGGTTCAAACGCGCTCCTCAGGGCTACTGTGAAAGTCCATCGATTTACAGTCAAGCTTTGAAGGGTCAACTAGATGCGTTTAGGTTGCCGGTTGGTGCGGCTTTAATCCAATACGTCGACGACTTATTGGTGGCTGCTGATACTCAGGACATTTGCAAAATTGCTACAGTGTCGTTGCTGCAACATCTCTGTGAGTTAAATCACAAGGTGTCACCTTCTAAACTCCAATATTGTTGTCAAGAAGTAACCTACCTAGGTCACTTATTGTCAAAGGAGGGAAGGAGATTGACCCCAGAGAGAATTGCAGCGATTGCGCGCATGGCTGTGCCACAAACCCAAAGAGATGTGCGTGCCTTTCTAGGTATCACATCGTACTGCAGGCAGTGGATTCCTAATTTTTCATTGCTAGCGAAACCATTGGTGGCTCTTACGTGCAAGGATGTTTCGACTCCTTTACCATGGACGGAAGAATGTCAGAAAAGTTTTTCTGAATTACGTGATTCATTGTGTTCGGCTCCTGTGTTAGGTACCCCTGATTACAGTAAACCGTTCACGTTATATGTTCACGAGAGGGAAGGTTGTGCTTTAAGCGTTTTAACGCAACCTTTTGGTGGTAAGCAACGTCCATGTGCATATTTTTCCTCGACCTTAGACCCAGTAGCTAGAGCATTGCCGAGTTGTTTGAGAGCAACTGCGGCAGCTGCGGTCTCCATCCGACAATCAGCAGGATTGGTCATGGATAATATGCTTACGGTGATGGTTCCGCATGCAGTCGATACTCTTTTGAACCGTACGAAAACTCAGCACTTGACGAGTGCGAGGTTATCTGGGTACGAATTGACGCTCTTGGCAAGCCACATTCAGATAAAACGTTGTAATGTCCTAAATCCGGCAACTTTGTTACCAATTAGTGCAGAGTCAGATGCAGTAACAGAACATGACTGTTACTTGCGGACAGAGGAGGAAACAAAAGGTCGTGTGGACCTTAAAAACACCCCATTGGAAGACCCGGATGGCATCCTGTATGTGGATGGGTCATGTTTTAAATTGCCGAATGGTGATGTGACTACTGCTTATGCTGTGGTGACATTGAATACTGTTGTTGAGACTGCGAGATTGAATCAGAATTCTGCCCAAGCTGCAGAGCTGATCGCTCTTACTAGAGCATGTGTATTAGCAAAAGGTAAACGTGTGAATGTGTACACCGATAGTCAGTATGCTTTCGGTGTAGCGCATAGTTTCGGACGATTGTGGCGAGAACGTGGTTTCTTGACGTCACATGGCACGAAAATACAGCATGGCCAGCTTGTGAACGATCTTTTGGATGCATTGACTTTGCCTGCTCAAGTTGCAATTGTTAAATGTAGTGCGCATCGTAAAGTGACGGATGATGTTGGTCGTGGTAATGCGTTTGCAGATGAGATTGCTAAGGAGACTGCCCGGAACCTTAGCACTCGAATGTATGTGACGAATTCGGTTAGGTGGCCTACAGAATCAAGTATGTGTGAGAATACTATAGAGAGTGTGAAAGCAATTCAGAATGAGGCCACCGACACTGAAAAGATGAAGTGGAAAGAAAGTACGGGAAGGTTGGATGTGAATGGTTGCTGGATTGATTTGTCAGATCAGAAAAGATGGATGTTGCCTGATGCGTATGTACTGGCCGTTGTGCAAATGGCACATGGGTTAGCACATATTAGCGCGAAAGGTATTTGCAAGTTGTTGGCTGATGTGTGGAAGAATGATGGAATTACTAAGTGTGCTGAACGTTTGGTGAAGAATTGTATGGTGTGTATAATGTACAATCCTGGCAAAGGAACCCCAACTCCCCCTGGCAGTTTTGCTCCTCCTTTGTATCCCTTTGAGGTGATCCAATTGGACTTCATCCATATGGAGCGATGCAATAACCTGAAATACGTTTTGGTTGTGGTTTGCGCATTCTCCCGATGGATCGAGGCCTATCCCCTCAAAGACAATACTGCTTTGTCTACTGCGAAAATCCTACTGAAGGAATACTTTCCTCGGTATGGAATGCCTAGAGTCGTGTGGTCAGATAACGGAAGTGAGTTTGTTGGAAGTGTGATGAAGAGTGTGTGTAAGGGCCTTGGAATAAATCAGAAATTCCATAGCGCCAATCATCCCCAGTCAGCTGGATTGGTTGAAGGGTACAATGGCACCCTTAAACTAAAATTAGCGAAGATTCAAGCTACGACTGGACTTTCGTGGCCTGATGCTTTGCCTCTAGCATTACTGTCAACTAGGGCGACTGTACACTCCCGAATAGGGCTCAGTCCCTATGAAATAGTGTTCGGCCGTCCTGCGAATGTGTGGGGGGTTCCTAGGCCAGGAATATTCTCTGATCTTGAGTTTCCGATGTTGATTGATTACTTACATGACTTGACTGCTAAACTGAGGTTAATTCATCAACAGGTTTACGACGCCTTGCCGACGCAGACGGAGGGTCCAGGCCACCAGCTCCAGCCCGGAGATTGGGTGGTTACCCGAAATTTTTCACGAAAAAACAATCTGGACCCTCGCTTCACCGGACCTTACCAGGTGCTCCTGGCCACGAGGACTGCCGTTCGTCTTGAGGGGCGGAAAAATTGGGTACATGCTACCCATTGTAAGCGAGTCCCTATTCCTTTGTCGGCAGACCCGTGGGTAAGGAAAGGCATTGCGTCAACAGAAACAGAAACATTGCCGGCGTTTGTACCTTTTAGCGACGCACAGCTTGTTGGAGAACCCTCAGCGCAGCAGAAAGCCACTGTTGAACATTTGTCAGCAGGAGACTCAAGACCAGACCAACGAACTGATCAGCAGGACGCTGTCTCTTCGACAGATCCTTTGTTCGACGTGCAGACACGTCCCGGGAAACATCGATATTCTTTGCGATCTCACACTAAGGACAAATAAAAATTTGCTTGCTTTGCTGAAATTGATAACTGCAATATCTTCGTTTCCCATGATCAACTTTGAACATTCGTATCATTGAAAATTGTTTTGTATATATATATATATCAAGCTTCTTCCTTGTATCTTTTTCTTCCACAGCTGAGAAATATTGTGCTAATATATACATATTGTGTATTGAGGGCCGTAGGGCCGCGCGCGTACTTCCTTCTGGACAGTAGGTCTTGACACTAGGTTAAAGACCGTCGGTTCCTAGGAACTCCTGGGGATTGACTATTGCTGCACAGAACGAAGTGCGTCAAGAAACGTTGCGGACGGTCGTAGGGAAATGGCATTTTCGAAGCTGAATGATTTGGAAGGAGCTCAGGCATATAGAGTCAAGCTGCAGAAACTTAGTCGTACGAAATGTTTTGTATCCCAGTTGTTTGTTTTGTTTTTAACTGCTTCTGCATTTTTGGCGGGTGGGGTGTATTACACTATGTCTTACTTCTTACTTCCTACCCCTACTCCTACTCCTTACCCTAACATTACTTCTACTGCTTCTCCTCATTCCTTTCATATGTTACCGGAACACGAACAGGCTAGACGTGTAGAATTCCGCAACAATTCCTTTATCCAGCTCCTCCATCAGCATCAGTTAGTGGTTAACACTACTAATTGTTGGGTGTGTGGGTTGATGCCACATACTACGGGTAAGGGAATTCCATATCTGGTGTTACCGTATAGTTCCCAAGGGTCAGCTCGAGCATACCAAATAATGCTTCGAAGCGCACTAGGTTTCCACCCCTCTTTAGAACGTTCCCCCAAACCGGGTCCTACCTCATGGCAGTGGGTGGTATCGATGATAATACAGGATTTGGAAGATGAGATCTATGATGCTTATCTCATCCCTAAGGCAGAGGTACAAGCCTATAGGGCCTCGGATAGAGTGGAATATACTGCGTTCATTAATGAAAAGCAACTTAAAAGCTCGTCTCCAATATGGGTCGTACCCCACACTGGTAATCTTTGTATCGTGGGTCGTGGTTCGCAAGCCTCACTTGGAGTAAGTGCTTGCACTGAAAGTTACGTTCTGTCAATGTCCCCGATCCCTGTGCTTCTGGCTGCCAAGGGTACGTACTTCATCTGTCATGATCGTGCATATACATGGTTGCCCCCAGACTTTATGGGCTCGTGTTTCATTGCAAATCTGTTGCCTCCGACGTTTACTGTAGATGCCGATTATCATAAGACTAGAGTTGTACGAGGCGTAATTAGCGAAGAGGATACTGCCAGTCAAGAGGCAGGAGACTTTTTCAAGGGTTTCCTCCCGTTTTGGGGACCTATGGTTAATAGTAGGAACCTGAGACATTTGACTCGAGTGGTAGAATCGACAGCTAACATTACTGCCAGTGCCCTTGGTAATATCACCACAGAACTTCAGGCGGAGAGACTTATGACACTACAAAACCGTATGGTTTTAGATGTCGTTTTGGCAGATCGCGGTGGGGTATGTAAAGTGATCCATTCGAGCTGTTGCATTTTCATACCTGATAATGCTCCTACTGTCTATCAAGCCATCTCGAAGTTGCATAAGATCTCCGAATCCATACACGTGGATGTAGGGGATTGGACGCTACTTGGTTGGTTTTGGGGCCTGGTGTCGACTTGGGGTTGGAAGATTCTGACGATCATCGGGGTTGTGGTAGTGTTCCTGTTCACGTGTTGCCTTTGTGTGCAGTGTGGTCCTGCCTTATGTGGCCTCTGTGCTACAACGTGTATGAGACAACCACCTGTTACCAAGGGGACTCGGTTGGACAGATCTATGCTACAACGACATCTTGATGGTCTGATGAATATTGAATATGATTCCGACTAGTGCTTGCCTACATGAGGGCAAAAGGAGCGTCTGAGGTTCCGTGACGATTGTAAGTGGTGTTTTCGACTCGCACGAATATGGTCGAGTCTAGTATCTATGAACCGCAAATGACGAGTTTAGTAAGTGTGCGCAGTTTCGCTGTGCTAACTTAAACCGTTCGTTTGTTATGTGGGCTTTTCATCTGTACCCACGGGTTCCATCTTAGATACGGCATCCATTTTGTCTCTTGCCCTCAAGTAGTCAGCGAACGGACGCTGTCCGCTTCGCGACCCTGGGACTCCCAAGATATTTGCGGAAGACACATGTCCTTTGAAAGTGTCTTTATGATGAGGGGGTTGCTACTGTAAGGCAGGTGGCGCCGCTCGAGGCTCATCTTGCCGCACGGACTTATTGTCTCAGCCGTGCATCTCATTAGGCACGTCCCTTTGATGCCTGTATCTCGTGCTTCCCGGCACCTCCCCTTTTACACCCTTTCCGATCTCCCCACTGTCTCCGTCTTCCTCTGCACCTGTCTTCGTTCCTATTTCGATCTACTTTACTGCTGATTGGAATTTGCTAATGGTGGGAAGATGGGTTTTTACAGTTGGGAACCGCCAAAATGTTTCCGCACTTATGTTCCGGATCTTGTGTGTTTCAAAGTGATCTAAGCGACCCCTCTGAGAGCGACTTGTGAGAACTGAGTTGTAAACCTTTGTGTTCAATGTTATCCTATGGGTAAAAACTGTATAAAAAGAGCGATCCACAAATACAATTTGAAGCAGTCTCCCCGAACTACACTCGATGTACTTCCTGTGACTTCTGTGTTCCCTGCAGTAAATAAACCTTGACTCTTTGACGCCGAAGGAAGTGTCCCGTGTCTCTGTGACTTGTACGCCGGAGCAGGTTACCCACGAAGGTTTCAGGTGTTGTGCCCTGGCACCGCTGGGTCCAAAGAACCCAGTCCTTCACCGCCAGGACCTGGTTTACTAGCCGCTGAAATGTTGCTGGGGCATTCTTCATGCCGAATGGCATGACCTTGAAGTGGTAGTGGCCATCGGGGGTGGAGAAGGCAGATCGTTCTTGGGCCCGGGGTGTGAGACCGATCTGCCAGTAGCCCGCTGTCAGGTCGAAGATGCTGAGGTAGCGGGCAGCTCCCATGCGGTCGATCAGTTCATCTGCTCGGGGAATGGGGTGTGCGTCTGTTCTGGTGAACGCATTCAAGCCCCGGTAGTCGACGCAGAACAGGAGCTCAGGCGTGGTGCCGGGGGCGGCCGCTTTGGGGACCAGTACCACTGGGCTGGCCCAGGGGCTGTCTGAGGGCTCGATGACCCCGAGCGTGAGCATCTTGGCCACCTCCTCTTGGATGCAGGCCCGTACCCGATCTGGTACGCGGTAGGCCCGATGGCGGATAGGGGGACTCTCTCCAGTGTCCACGTCGTGTAAGCACCAGGGGGTGACCCCTGGGGTGAGGGAGAACAGGGTGGCGAACTGCAGCAGGAGGTCTCGGCAGCCTTGGCGCTGTTCCGGGGTGAGGGCCTCCGAGAGTCGGACCCCGTCCACGGAGCCGTCCTTCTCCCGAGTCCGTAGGAGGTCAGGGAGTGGTTCGGAGTCCTCCTCGGCTCCGTTGTCTGTTGCCATCAGGAGGCTGAGCTCTGAGCGCACAAAGTGGGGTTTCAGTCTATTGGCGTGGAGGACCCGGAGAGGGTTCCGTGAAGATTCCATATCGATGAGATAGGTGACAGGGCTCTTGCGCTCGACTACTTTGAAGGGCCCCGTCCATTTGTCTTGCAGGGCGTATGGTTCGGTGGGAGACATTACCCACACTTGTTGGCCGGGTACAAATTCGATGGAGGAGGCATTTTGATCGTACCACCTTTTCATGTCTTCCTGACTGGCCTCCAAGTTTGCTTTTGCCATCTCTCTGAACCGTCTGGTCTGGTTGCGGAGGGTTAGGAGGTACTTGAAAACATCTGGAGGGTTCTTTAGAGGGGGCATTTCCCAGCCTTCTTTGACTAGGCTGAGCGGCCCTCGCACAGGGTGTCCGTACAAGAGTTCGAACGGGCTGAAGCCGAGGGACTTCTGGGGGACTTCTCGGTAGGCAAAGAGGAGGCACGGCAGTAGCACATCCCACTGGCGACGGAGGGCCTCTTCCAACCCCCCAATCATCCCTTTGAGCGTGCGGTTGAACCGCTCAACTAGTCCGTTTCCTTAAGGGTGATAGGGGGTTGTGAATCGGTAGGTGACCCCACACTGTTGCCAGAGGGACTTCATGTATTTTGAAATAAAGTTTGTGCCCCGGTCGCTGACGACTTCTCGGGGGAAGCCCACCCGGGAGAAGATCCCCATCAAGGCCCGGCCGACTACCGGGGCTGTCACAGTTCGCAGGGGAACAGCCTCGGGGTAGCGAGTGGCGTGGTCCACCAGTACCAGGATGAACCGATGTCCTTGTGCTGTACGGGGGTCCAGGGGCCCCACAATGTCTATCCCCACCCTCTCGAACGGGGTGGTGACCACCGGGAAAGGTTGCAGAGGTGCTTTAAGCTTGCGGCCGCTCTTCCCGCTGGCCTGGCACGTGGGGCAAGACCGGCAGTGCTGGAGTACGTCGTTCCTCATCTTGGGCCAGAAAAAGTGGGTCACCAGGCAACTGTAGGTTTTGTCCTGACCCAGGTGGCCAGCCAGGGGGACATCGTGGGCCAGGTTTAGCAGGAAGTCTCTAAAGCGGAGGGGCACCACCAGCACTCGACTGGCCCCTAACTCTGCGATTCTCTGTTCGCTGTACAACAGGTCCTTGTCCCAATAGACCCAATGGGTTCCGGAGGTATCCCCTGCGCTCTGGGCGAGGGCTTGTTGGCGGAGTCCCTCGAGGGAGGGACAGGTCTTCTGCTCGTGGCGAAACTGTTCCTGGGTGGGCCCCCCCTCCTGACGCCACTGAGCCAGGCCGGGAAGGTCCTGAGGCTCAACGAGCCCCTCGGGAGTTTGCTCTGGGGGGACGGCACGGTCAGTGTCTTCTACTGGAGCGACCGGGGGAGGAGGTGCCGGCCATTCATGCTCTTCGGGTCGGGGGATGGCACGAGCAGCCATGGACCGGGTGGTTACGCACGCCCAGTCCGGGATGCCCAACATCCCCAGGTGCTCTCTTCTCTCTACGGCGGCCCACGGGGAACTCTCAAGGTCATTTCCCAGGAGACAGTCTACGGGGGCATCATCTCGGACCGTCACTTTCAACATGCCAGAGACTCCTCCCCACTCGAAGGGGACGCAGGCCATCCGACATAGACTCTCCGAATTGTCGGCTGAATGGACAGGGCAGAGAACGTTCGGCAGGATCTGTTCTGGGGTCACCAGGTGACAACGGACGGCCGTTACACTGGCCCCGGTGTCATGTAGGGCTTCGGCCCGGCGTCCATTAATGTTCACCCACTGACTGTACTTCCGGGTGTTGACGGTAGGGGGACCCGCGGGACCATGTCTTTTCCCCCTAGGCACGCTAGAACCATGGCGGCGGGTTCCCATTCTTGGTGTTCTTGCTCACATTCCTCGTGTTCTTCGGAGATTTGTTCTTCCCCCAGGGCGGCGGCAGCCATCTGGCGGGGTCTCGGAGTCTGGCTCTGTGGACAATTCGGGTCGTTTGCGTAGTGGCCGACTCGCTGGCATCGGTGACACGTGACATTGGCTCTGTATCCCGGCCGCGCCGGGGTGTTGCCCCGGTTGGCCGGGGGTGGGGTGCTGGTAGCGGGAGCGGCCGGGGCGTTGTCTCTTCCTCGTCCCTGGCCCCCTCCTCCTCCTCGGGGACGGTGCTGACCGTGGTTGTTCCGGTTCTGTTCATGTGACCCATTTCGGCCCACTCGGGTAATTTCCCACCGGTCAGCCTCGGCGGCGAGCTGCCGTGGATCAGTTAATTTACTGTCGAGGAGGTGCTGCCTGAGCTCGACGAAGCAGTTGTTTGATAGATGCTCCCATACCATGAGATTGAAGAGTTGCTCGTAGGTCGTTACGTTGCTTCCCTTGATCCAACCCTCGAAGGCTCGGCTGAAATAGTTCACGTATTCCACCCAAGTTCTACCCGGGATCCGTGTGCAGTCTCGGAACCTCTGGCGGTACATTTCGGGTGTGAGCCCATAGCGGGTGAGGAGGGTAGCTTTCATGTGGTCATAGGAGGTCATCAGATGGTCTGGAAGCTGTAGCAGGGCATCGCGGCGCTCATTGACGAACCTCCCCCATAGACCGGCTCCCCAGTCGCTTCAATCGATCCGGTGGGAGGTCATAGCGATCTCGTAGGCCTTGAACCATTGCTGTATGTCGTCATCTCGGAAATATTCTCGAACGACATCCTTGGGGATGTGTACCTTCTTTTCTGTTGCCCCCGGGGTGCGCGGTTGCTTGGGCACCCCTAATTCTTTGTTCTGCTTGCGTAAGTCTATCTCAGCTAGTTTGCGCTCGTGTTCATACGCCAGTCTCTTCTCTTCGAGCTCTCTTTGTCTCTGTTTCTCTTCCCGTTCTTCTCGGAGCCGCAGGTGTTCCAGGTTCAGTTTTTGTTCGGCTAATTTGAGTTCGCCATCCATTTTGAGCCGGGCCATTTCTAGCTCATGTAGTCTGTTTCTTTCTCGTTCTTGGATCTCATTTTGCGAGAGACCCGTTCTTCGCTCCTCGGGAGCCGTGGTGTTTTTCTCTGCTGCTGCGACATTTTGGTCCGGGGGTCTGACGGCCCCGGTTTCTGCCCATGACTCAATGGCGTGCTTGAAATCGTCTTTAGTACTCAGACCGGTGGTAGCGATACCTAGTTCCATGCAGAATTGTTTCAACTCATGATGGCTGTATTCTTCCAATTTCTCCATCTGGAATTTCTCGGTGGATCCGCTTTCTTTGGTTGACATTGTGGTTTTGTCGTGGGGTGAGCTACTCTCTGTACGATTACGCGTTGATTCGGATCACGCCGCTGGCCACCAATGTTAGACGGACCGGGAGGGTCGGCCGAGGACAAGGAGAGAGGTCTCCGGGGAGAGCCGTCTCCAGCGATCGTACAGACAAGTAACTTCCCCCCCCACAGATGTACACCACACAAGGATAAGGTTCAACGTTCCTTTATAAGCAATTCTTTAAGTACGGTGAAATGGTACAAGGAGGTCTGGACTCAGGGGTCCCCTCTATTCTAGTCTCTTGGTTGGGAAAGGGGTAGCGGGACAGTCTCGTTACCAATCTGGTAGATGAAATAGCTCACAATCCTCGAGCTCGGCGTTCTAGATGATCGGGCCGCGGCGGAGCCAGCAGGTCCCGGGATGGTTGAAGGTAGCGACGGTCCGCGGCGGAGCCAGCAGGTGTCAGGGCTAGGGTGGCTTGTGGTCTAGGGCCCGCCCCACTCTGCATTCGGAGTTGCCCTTGTGGCAAAATGCATCAGTCCTCTTTGGGAGGGCGTTGGTGGCTGATGTGCTTTAAACCTGCTTGTGCTGTTAAGTTGCATCCCTGTTTGTAGGTTTGTGCAGGTTTTCCTGTCCTTTGGCTGCTGTTTGCTATGTTTCCGCCTAATCGCATGCTCACGCGTAATGAGTGAGGTTTGGCATGCTCACGCGTAATGAGTGAGGTTTGGCATGCTCACGCGTAATGCGTGAGGTTTGGTAGCCCGGTCGCAAACGTGGGCGCCGTAAGCACGTTGGCTTACGCGACCGCGCCCTGTCTCCTGTGCTCACTATTCTGGAATCGTCTGGGGAGTGGATGTGTTCTCTTCTTGCTCCCTCTCCCATTTGCAGAGTCTCAGCTGTTTTTGACGAAGGATTCCATCGGAGGCCTTGAGGATCGTTTCCAAGGGGCGTGTCAGTATCCAGCTTGCTCCTTGTGCAAGGTCATCGGTTGGAAGAGCCATTTCGGGGACGTTTGTCCTTCAAAGGTAGTAGAGTAGGTCGTACTCTACAGGTAGGACTTATCAATCCTAGTTCTCGGCGCTAAAGTCCTTTGAGTATACTTTCTTGATTCATATTTGATAAAACTAATAGTTTATGTTATGAGGAATGATTAAAAGCACAGAAGTGTGAAATCATTGCTATATTTTGCTCTTTGAAAACTGCGTTTACATCTAGTTGCTGGCAAGAGATGTTTAACTTAAAAGTGCAAAGTATGTGAAAGCGCGTGCATTCATTTTTAAAACTGTTTGTTTTTGCGCAACTCTTTCTTTGAAAAGTCTTTAGGGAGAAAAGGCCAAGAGGAGTTTTAGCTATATCTGAAGACAAATATAGCAGTGTGATTTTGTATTGGTTTGCTCACAGAGTTTTGGTAAAGAGGTTATTTACTAAGGAGTGAGTTTTGTTTTTGCTTAAAGAGAATCTGTCGCAATTCACAAGAGAATAACAAAATTATGATAAGAATGTTTTGTCGCTATTCACAAGAGAATAACAATATGGTGAAAAGGTTGTTGTGAAAGATTTAGTATTTATTATCAAGAAGTCTAATGTATCTTCAGTGTCTGTGATTAAGCAACAGGTTTTTGCAGAATAATTCAGCTTTGGCTCTAGGTTCCAAAGCCAATTTAGATTTACGGAATGTTTTGTTACTAACTTTTCCTTTCCAGATCTCCTTCCCTGCTGTCCCCTTCCTAACTCCCTTTTCCCCCCGCTTGATCACTCCAAGATTCTGTGTAGTAATTACATTCGGAATTGGAGGTATCGAGAGGTGGGTCTTTATAACTTCACGACAGATCCTGAGGAAAGCGTCGCCTTGACAGAATAGTGAGCCCACGAATTATTTTTTCCTCCTGGTCTGTACGTGAAGTCATAATGACCACCATCAATGACTTAATGTCTGCAATCATGCGTATTCAAGCAGATTTAAAGGAAACCATGGATGTAACTGCTTTGTTAGCAGCTAAAGTAGAAAATATTCAATTACAGAATACTCCCCTTCCGGAAGAGGTTCAAGAAACTGGTGTTAGTAGGGGAAATACAAACATAGCTGTTACTGTGCCCCCTCAAATTCCTTTGGCAGCTCCTGAACGTTTTTCTGGGGACCCCTCCAAGGTGCAAATTTTTTTGACTCAGATCGAGTTGCATTTTGCTTGTAGACCTACTGCGTTTCCAACCCCACAGTCTAAAATTGCGTTTTTAATTTCCTACTTGACCGGAGATGCCGCAAACTGGGCAGTTCCTTTGGTCAGACAAGATGACACTTTGCTTTACAATTGGAAACGATTTGTGGAGGAATTTGAAAAAGTTTTTGATCGCAGAACTGTTACTCTGTCCGCTGATCGAGAACTACTTCAATTGAAACAAGGCAATAGGGACCTTGTTTCTTATCTGTCTCATTTCAACAGATTAATCGCTGAAACTTCTTGGCCAGAGGAAAAAAGAGCAGCTCTCTTTTATCAAGGTTTAAAGGACGATCTAAAAGATGTTCTGGCACAAATTGATCCCCAACCTGTAATTTGCTCTGAATTGATTAATCTTACGCTGCGCTTAGACCATAGACTCTCTGAACGGAGATCAGATAAAAAAAGAACGGATAAACCAAGTTGGAGATCAGAAGCTAAATCTAGGCCTCAATTTGCAAATTCTGAAACTGGTTCAGAGCCAATGGAAATAGGAACTTTAAGACAACCATTGTCTAAAGATGAGAGAACTGGTTTTCCTATCTGATTTTTGTCATTCGTCTTGTCTCAATATCTCAAAACCAATTCTGAGTCAATTGGCCACAGCTGAGGAAAAAGAAACATTGTTACCAAAAGTTTACAAGGACTTCGCAGAAGTTTTCAGTGAAGCTAAGGCAGCCATCCTTCCTCCTCATCGAAGCTATGACTGTCAAATCGATCTTGTACCTGGATCTAGTGTACCAAATTGTCGCATTTATGCTTTATCTGAAAAAGAGAATCAACATCTAAGACAATATCTCGATCAATATCTTGAAAACGGATTCATCCGCCCCTCCAAGTCTCCGGCAGCGTCTCCTTTATTTTTCATTCCGAAAGCTAATGGGGAATTGAGGGCTTGCATCGATTATAGGGCGTTGAACAAAATCACAGTCAAAAATAAGTACCCATTGCCTCTCATCCCTGTTCTATTGGACCAAGTTAAAAAGGCAAAAATCTACACTAAGTTGGACCTCAGAGGAGCCTACCATTTGGTTCGTATCAGGCAAGGGGATGAATGGAAGACTGCTTTCAAAACCCGATATGGATTGTTTGAGTACTTGGTGATGCCATTCGGGCTGTGTAATGCACCAGCTGCTTTTCAGTTTTTTTTGAATGATGCCTTGAAAGAGTTTCTAGATCTCTTTGTTATTGTCTATATAGACGATATTTTGATCTACTCAGATTCTGAAGCTGAACATGAAGGTCACGTCAAAAAGGTTTTGAGCACCCTGCAATCTCATAATTTGTACTGCAAATTATCTAAATGTGATTTCCATGTTCATGAAGTTGAATTTTTAGGAGTCCTCCTCACTCCAACTGGCATGAAAATGACAGACAGAAAGATCAAGGCTGTTGCTGATTGGCCCACTCCGACATCTGTTCGAGACATTCAGTGCTTTTTGGGATTTGCAAACTTTTACCGCCGCTTCATTGATCACTTTTCTGCTGTAGTAGCTCCCATCACACGATTGTTGAGAAAGAAGGTGAACTTTGAATGGTCCACAGAAGCTGAACTTGCATTCCAGAAGTTAAAAAAGGCCTTTACTGAAGCTCCAGTTCTCATGCATCCCAATGTGGAGGAACCCTTTATCATTGAAGCTGACGCCTCTGATGTAGCTATAGCAGCCATCCTCTCTCAAAGACATCACACCACTGGACAAATGCATCCGGTTGCCTACATGTCTCGAAAATTAAATCCCGCAGAGCAAAATTATGTAATAGCTGAAAAAGAACTATTAGCTATTCTAGAAGCCTTTAAAGAATGGAGACATTACATAATGGGAGCGAAATTTACTGTAACCGTGTACACTGATCATAGAAATTTACAGTTTATGAGCTCAGCCAGAATGTTGACCCCGAGACAACTCAGGTGGATGATGTTCTTTGCCGAATATGACTTCATAATTACCTTCCGTCCAGGCCAAGACAACAAGAAAGCTGATGCCCTGTCCAGAAAAGACTCTTCTTTGCATCGCTTTGAAGGAACTCCTCAACCAATAATCGACCCAGGCAAAGTAATTAATGTACTTTCGGCAGACCAATTTTTGGAGAATATTCATGAAAACTTTCCTTCTTCTCTGTGGAAATCATGGTTGAACTCCAATGCTAACCAAACCATCAAAGAAGGGATACCTTTCCATGGAAAACAAGTTTATCTGCCCTCTTTGCAATTACAAGAAACTGTGTTTAACTGGTTACATTCACATCCTATGGCCGGGCATCCAGGCCCTCGGAAGACTGTGGAGAAAATACAAAAGATGTTTTGGTGGCCAACGCTGCAAAAGGATGTGCTGAAAATGGCTAATGATTGTGAGATCTGTGCAAGATTTAAATCCGATCACACTAAGCCTAAAGGTTTTCTACAGGTTCTACCGACACCAACTGAACCATGGAAACATATTTCTTTGGACTTCATTACTGATCTACCACCAATTCAACACCATACTGTAATTCTAGTGGTTGTGGACAGTTTAACCAAATATGCTCATTTCATCCCTTGTAAACAGCTACCCACTGCGGGACAGTTAGCACAAATATTTCTGCGACATGTGGTGCGCTTACATGGACTGCCTTCAGTATTGCTTTCGGATCGAGGGTCTCAATTCTCTTCCAAATTCTGGCAGCAATGGTGTAAAGATCTACACATCACCTCCAACATGTCCACTAGTTATCACCCCCAAACTGATGGGCAGACTGAAAGACTGAACCAAACTTTGAAACAATACTTGAGGTGTTATGTTACGGACTCTAAGAAATCTTGGTTGGATTTGCTTTGGATTGCTGAATTTGCGTATAACACTTCGCCACATTCATCAACCGGTTCCTCTCCGTTCCAGGCACTCTATGGCTATGAACCTAACGCCATACCATTGACTATGGCTAAAGATGATGGTGGTGTACCAGCAGTTAGAGACTCTGTACAACTCATGCAAGCTATTCACCGTCAAATTCAGGAGCGCTTGTTGCAAAGCAAGAAGAGATACAAAGAGCAATATGACAAAAAACATCGTTCAGGTCCTGTGTATGCCCCTGGGGATAAAGTTTGGTTGTCTACCAAGAACTTGAACTTCAAGCACAAAAGCATGTTTCAACCTAAGTACATTGGTCCTTACCCAGTTCTTCGACAGGTGAACCCTGTGACATTCAAGTTGTTGTTGCCTAAGTCTCTAAGAATTCATCCAGTGTTTCATACTTCCCTCCTTAAACCTGCTACTCAGAATCTGGCTCCCCGTCCAGCTCCGATTTTGGTTCATGGTAATTGGGAGTATGAGGTGCGAGACATTTTGGATTCTAGACGTCGGGGTTCCAGGTTGTGGTATCTTGTCTCCTGGAAGGGATACGGTGCTGAAAATGATTCCTGGGAGCCGGCTGCGAATGTTCATGCCCCGCGCTTGGTGCGCCGTTTCCACCTCCTCCACCCTCTAAAGCCGGGCCCTAGACCACTCTTGGGAGGGGGGTGTAATGTCAGGGCTAGGGTGGCTTGTGGTCTAGGGCCCGCCCCACTCTGCATTCGGAGTTGCCCTTGTGGCAAAATGCATCAGTCCTCTTTGGGAGGGCGTTGGTGGCTGATGTGCTTTAAACCTGCTTGTGCTGTTAAGTTGCATCCCTGTTTGTAGGTTTGTGCAGGTTTTCCTGTCCTTTGGCTGCTGTTTGCTATGTTTCCGCCTAATCGCATGCTCACGCGTAATGAGTGAGGTTTGGCATGCTCACGCGTAATGAGTGAGGTTTGGCATGCTCACGCGTAATGCGTGAGGTTTGGTAGCCCGGTCGCAAACGTGGGCGCCGTAAGCACGTTGGCTTACGCGACCGCGCCCTGTCTCCTGTGCTCACTATTCTGGAATCGTCTGGGGAGTGGATGTGTTCTCTTCTTGCTCCCTCTCCCATTTGCAGAGTCTCAGCTGTTTTTGACGAAGGATTCCATCGGAGGCCTTGAGGATCGTTTCCAAGGGGCGTGTCAGTATCCAGCTTGCTCCTTGTGCAAGGTCATCGGTTGGAAGAGCCATTTCGGGGACGTTTGTCCTTCAAAGGTAGTAGAGTAGGTCGTACTCTACAGGTAGGACTTATCAATCCTAGTTCTCGGCGCTAAAGTCCTTTGAGTATACTTTCTTGATTCATATTTGATAAAACTAATAGTTTATGTTATGAGGAATGATTAAAAGCACAGAAGTGTGAAATCATTGCTATATTTTGCTCTTTGAAAACTGCGTTTACATCTAGTTGCTGGCAAGAGATGTTTAACTTAAAAGTGCAAAGTATGTGAAAGCGCGTGCATTCATTTTTAAAACTGTTTGTTTTTGCGCAACTCTTTCTTTGAAAAGTCTTTAGGGAGAAAAGGCCAAGAGGAGTTTTAGCTATATCTGAAGACAAATATAGCAGTGTGATTTTGTATTGGTTTGCTCACAGAGTTTTGGTAAAGAGGTTATTTACTAAGGAGTGAGTTTTGTTTTTGCTTAAAGAGAATCTGTCGCAATTCACAAGAGAATAACAAAATTATGATAAGAATGTTTTGTCGCTATTCACAAGAGAATAACAATATGGTGAAAAGGTTGTTGTGAAAGATTTAGTATTTATTATCAAGAAGTCTAATGTATCTTCAGTGTCTGTGATTAAGCAACAGGTTTTTGCAGAATAATTCAGCTTTGGCTCTAGGTTCCAAAGCCAATTTAGATTTACGGAATGTTTTGTTACTAACTTTTCCTTTCCAGATCTCCTTCCCTGCTGTCCCCTTCCTAACTCCCTTTTCCCCCCGCTTGATCACTCCAAGATTCTGTGTAGTAATTACATTCGGAATTGGAGGTATCGAGAGGTGGGTCTTTATAACTTCACGACAGATCCTGAGGAAAGCGTCGCCTTGACAGCAGGTCCCGATGAAGGTGGTGGTTACAAACGGTCCGCGGCCACGCCAGCAGGTCCCGACGACGATGAAGGTTTCAGAAGGCTGCGGCAGCACCAGCAGGCAGGTCGATAGTTCGCAAGGCAGGGCTACGGCAGCGCCAGTAGTCCGTGAAGGATGAGTTCTTCACTGCGTCTCTCGACTCCAGGATACAACTGCCTTCCTGCTCTGGAGCTGCCCCAGTTATAGGTCTGGCGCCCTTTGATGTCCGGACCCTCGCACTTGGAGGTCGGGAGGGAGGTCCGGGATGAGAGAGTCCAGACACCCAGCAGGGGGGTGGAGCCAGCGCCTGAGGGAGCTGGGGGCGATCGGCACCTGGCGGGGGAGAGCCATCGACACCTCTTTCTCCCATTGACCTGCCAAGTAGTCCGCTCACCTCCTGGGTGGATGGTGGTGCCGGGATGTCGGGGCCTGGCCAGGCCCAGGGTTAGGGTTGATCGGAGGCCACGCGGCCTCGTGGTGCTGTGTCCAAGATGGCGCCCAGGCTGGGCGAGAGGGCCGGTAGGGAATCAGGCCCATGATGGGGAGATGTCCAGGGGCAGGGGTCCCATATGAGACGGGAAACGGGTGGTTGTTGCGTGTAACACCTGAAGAGCCAGGCTCGGGCCTGGTCGTGCGGGGAGGGAGCAAGCCTTTCACGTGGCCTGTCCAACAAGGGGTGTGTGCCACGAGGCCCTCTGCATAGGTGCAGGTGGGGTGTGTGCCTCGAGGCCCCTCACAGATGCAGCTAGAGGCCCTCTGCATAGGTGCTGGAGGGGGGGTGCCACGAGGCCCCTCACAGATGCAGCTAGAGGCCCTCTGCATAGGCGCAGGAGGGGTGTGTGCCTCGAGGACCCTCACAAATGCAGCTAGAGGCCCTCTGCATAGGCGCTGGAGGGGTGTGTGTCACGAGGCCCCTCACAGATGCAGATAGTGGCCCTCTGCATAGGTGCTGGAGGGGTGTGTGCCTCGAGGCCCTCTGCTTAGGCACTGGAGGGCTGTGTGCCACGAGGCCCTCTGCATAGGCGCTGGAGGGGTGTGTGCCTCAATGCCCTCTGCTAGGTGCAGGAGGGGTGTGTGCCTCGAGGCCCCTCACCGATGCAGCTAGATGCCCTCTGCATAGGCACTGGAGGGGTGTTTGCTGTGAGGCCCACTGCATAGGCACTGGAGGGGTGTGTTCCACGAGGCCCCTCACAGATAGATACAGCTAAAGGCCCTCTACATAGGCGCTGGAGGGGGGGTGCCATGAGGCCCCTCACAGATGCAGCTAGAGGACCTCTGCATAGGCGCTGGAGAGGTGTGTGCCTCGAGGCCCTCTGCATAGGCGCAGGAGGGGTGTGTGCTTTGAGGCCTCTCACATATGCAGCTAGAGGCCCTCAGCATATGCGCTGGAGGGGAGTGTGCCGCGAGGACCTCTGCATAGGCGCTGGAGGGATGTGTGTTGTGAGGCCCTCTGCATAAGCACTAGAGGGGGGCCTCGATGCCCCTCACAGATGCAGCTAGAGGCCCTCTGCATAGGCACTGGAGGGGGTGCATAGGCGCTGGAGGGAGTGTGCCTTGCGGCCCTCTGCCTAGGTGTGTGCTTCGATGCCCCTCATAGATGCAGCTAGATGCCCTCTGCATAGGCGCTGGAGAGGGTGCCACGAGGCCCCTCACAGATGCAACTATAGGCCCTCTGCATAGGCACTGGAGGGGTGTGCGGCACGAGGCCCTCTGCATAGGCTCTGGAGGGGTGTGTGCCTCGAGTCCTCCTGCATAGGCGCTGGAGGGGTGTGTGCCACGAGGCCATCTGCATAGGTGCTGGAGGGGTGTGTGCCTCGAGGTCTCTCACAGATGCAGCTAGAGAACATCTGCATAGGCGCAGGAGGGGTGTGTGCCTCGAGGCCCCTCACAAATGCAGCTAGAGGCCCTCTGCATAGGCACTGGAGGGGTGTGTGTCACGAGGCCCCTCACAGATGCAGATAGTGGCCCTCTGCATAGGTGCTGGAGGGGTGTGTGCCACGAGGCCATCTGCATAGGTGCTGGAGGGGTGTGTGCCTCTAGGTCTCTCACAGATGCAGCTAGAGAACATCTGCATAGGCGCAGGAGGGGTGTGTGCCTCGAGGCCCCTCACAAATGCAGCTAGAGGCCCTCTGCATAGGCACTGGAGGGGTGTGTGTCACGAGGCCCCTCACAGATGCAGATAGTGGCCCTCTGCATAGGTGCTGGAGGGGTGTGTGCCTCGAGGCCCTCTGCATAGGCACTGGAGGGCTGTGTGCCACGAGGCCCTCTGCATAGGCGCTGGAGGGGTGTGTGCCTCAAGGCCCTCTGCTAGGTGCAGGAGGGGTGTGTGCCTCGAGGCCCCTCACCGATGCAGCTAGATGCCCTCTGCATAGGCACTGGAGGGGGGGTGCCATGAGGCCCCTCACCGATGCAGCTAGATGCCCTCTGCATAGGCACTGGAGGGGTGTGTGCTGCGAGGCCCACTGCATAGGCACTGGAGGGGTGTGTTCCACGAGGCCCCTCACAGATAGATACAGCTAAAGGCCCTCTACATAGGCGCTGGAGGGGGGGTGCCATGAGGCCCCACACAGATGCAGCTAGAGGCCCTCTGCATAGGCGCTGGAGGGGTGTGTGCCTCGAGGCCCTCTGCATAGGCGCAGGAGGCGTGTGTGCTTCGAGGCCCCTCACAGATGCAGCTAGAAGCCATCTGCATAGGCGCTGGAGGGGGGGTGCCATGAGGCCCCTCACAGATGCAGCTAGAGGCCCTCTGCATAGGCGCTGGAGGGGTGTGTGCCTCGAGGCCCTCTGCATAGGCGCAGGAGGCGTGTGTGCTTCGAGGCCCCTCACATATGCAGCTAGAAGCCATCTGCATAGGCGCTGGAGGGGGGGTGCCATGAGGCCCCTCACAGATGCAGCTAGAGGACCTCTGCATAGGCGTTGGAGGGATGTGTGTTGTGAGGCCCTCTGCATAAGCACTGGAGGGGGGCCTCAATGCCCCTCACAGATGCAGCTAGAGGCCCTCTGCATAGGCGCTGGAGGAGGGTGCATAGGCGCTGGAGGGAGTGTGCCTCGCGGCCCTCTGCCTAGGCGCAGGAGGGGTGTGTGCTTCGAGGCCCCTCACAGATGCAGCTAGATGCCCTTTACATAGGCGCTGGAGGGGGGTGCCACGAGGCCCCTCACAGATGCAACTAGAGGCCCTCTGCATAGGCACTGGAGGGGTGTGCCGCACGAGGCCCTCTGCATAGGCACTGGAGGGGTGTGAGCTGCAAAGCCCTTTGCATAGGCGCTGGAGGGGGGCCTAGAGGCACCTCACAGATGCAGCTAGAGGCCCTCTGCATAGGCGAAGGAGGGGTGGGTGCCTCGAGGCCCCTCATAAATGCAGCTAGATGCCCCTCACAGATGCAGCTAGAGGCCCTCTGCATAGGCGCTGGAGGAGGGTGCATAGGCGCTGGAGGGAGTGTGCCTCGCGGCCCTCTGCCTAGGCGCAGGAGGGGTGTGTGCTTCGAGGCCCCTCAAAGGTGCAGATAGAGACCCTCTGCATAGGCGCTGGAGGGGTGTGTGCCTCGAGGCCCTCTGATTAGGCGCTGGAGGGGTGTGTGCCGCGAGGCGTTCTGCATAGCGCTGGTGGGGGTGTGTGCCTCGAGGCCTCTCACAGATGCAGCTAGAGGACATCTGCATAGGTGCTGGAGAAGGGGTGCCTTAAGGCCCCTCACAGATGCAGCTAGAGGCCCTCTGCATAGGCGCCGGTGGGGGTGTGTGCCTCAAGGCCCCTCACAGATGCAGCTAGATGCCCTCTGCATAGGCGCTGGAGAAGGGTGCCTCGAGGCCCCTCACAGATGCGGCTAGAGGCCCTCTGCATAGGCGCTGGAGGGGTGTGTGCCTCGAGGCCCTATGCATAGGTGCAGGAGGGGTGTGTGCTTAAAGGCCCCTCACAGATGCAGCTAGATGCCCTCTGCATAGGCGCTAGAGGGGTGTGTGCTGCGAGGCTCTCTGCATAGGTGCTGGAGGGGGTGCCATGAGGCCCCTCAGAGATGCAGCTAGAGGCCCTCTGCATAGGCGCCAGTGGGGGTGTGTGCCTCGAGGCCCCTCACCGAGGCAGCTAGAGGCCCTCTGCATAGGCGCTGGAGAAGGGTGCCTCGAGGCCCCTCACAGATGCTGCTAGAGGCCCTCTGCATAGGCGCTGGAGGGGTGTGTGCCTCGAGGCCCTATGCATAGGTGCAGGAGGGGTGTGTGCTTCGAGGCCCCTCACAGATGCAACTAGATGCCCTCTGCATAGGCGCAGGAGGCGTGTGTGCCGCGAGGACCTCTGCATAGACGCTGGAGTGTGTGTGTCACGAGGCCCTCTGTATAAGCACTAGAGGAGGGCCTCGAGGCCCCTCACAGATGCAGCTAGAGGCCCTCTGCATAGGCGCTGGAGCGGGGTGCATAGGCACTGGAGGGAATGTGCCTCGAGGCCCTCTGCATAGGTGCAGGAGGAGTGTGTGCTTCAAGGCCCCTCACAGATGCAGCTAGATGAGCTCTGCATAGGCGCTGGAGGGGTGTTAGAAGGCGACCCGGAGGGTCGGCCGAGTACAGGGGGAGAGGCCTCCGCTGAGGGCCCTCTCCGGTAATCGTACAGACAGGTAACTTCCTTCCCACAGATGGACACCACACAGAGATGAGTTCTGCACACTTTTATATATATCTTGAGGCAAGGTGATAAGCGATACAGCAGGACCAGGATACGAGGATCCCGTCAATTCTAGTCTCTTTGGGGAAAAAGGGTTGCTGGACAGTCTGAGTACTGGTCCGGTACAGCAGCAGCAAGAGATGGAGCTCACAATCCTCGAGCTGGAGGGTTCGAAAGGATGGGCCGCGGCAGCGCCAGCAGGCTTCGAAGATGATTCACGATGAAGAGGGCCGCGGCAGCGCCAGCAGGCTTCGAGGATGGTTCACGAGGAGGAGGGTCGCGGCAGCGCCAGCAGGCTACGAAGATGGTCCACGATGAGGAGGGCCGCGTCAGCGCCAGCAGGCTACGAAGATGATTCATGATGAGGAGGGCCGCGGCAGCGCAAGCAGGCTACGAAGATGGTTCACGATGAGGAGGGCCGCGGCAGCGCCAGCAGGCTTCGAAGATGGTTCACAAAGAGGGGCCGCGGCAGCGCCAGCAGGCCTCCAAGTATGAGTTCGTCTCGGTGTCTCTCGACTCCAGGATACAACTACCTTCCTGCTCTGGAGCTGCCCCAGTTATAGGTCTGGCGCCCTTTGATGTCCGGACCCTCGCACTTGGAGGTCGGGAGGTCCGGGATGAGGGAGTCCAGACACCCAGCAGAGGGGTGGAGCCAGCGTCCGGGGAGGCTGGGGGCGATCGACACCTGGCGGAGGGGAGCCATTGACACTCCTTCTCCCATTGACCTGCCAAGTGGTCTCTTCACCCCCTGGGCGGATGGTGGTGCCTCGATGTCAGGGCCTGGCCAGGCCCGAGGTTGAGGTCGATCCGAGGCCACGCGGCCTGGTCGTGTAGTGTCCAAGATGGCGGCTGGGCCGGGGACAGTGGTTCTGGAAGGGGTCCGGGCCAGCCGATACCGGGGTGTTTAGGAGCTGGGGTTCCGTCGGGGATGGGCCGTGGGTTCCCCCGGTGGGTTGCCGGGATAGTTCTTGTCTAGGAACCAGGAGGAGCAGAGGTCCGTGCCCCGCCATGCGGGGAGGGATCAGGCCTTCCATGAGGCCTGTCCAACATGCGTCCCCCCCAGCTGAAGGCAGGTAGAGTCACCCATCCTCTTGGGTACTCTCCTCGCCGAGGCGGAAGAATCGGGACAGGCCGTCTGCGTTGGCGTGGTCTTGGCTGGGGCGGTGCTCCACAGTAAAGTCCATCCCCTGCAGGGAGATGGACCAACGCAACAGCTTCGGGTTTTCTCCCCGCATCTGCATCAGCCATTGTAGGGGTCGGTGATCTGTTTGCACCCGGAAGTGGGTACCGAAGAGATAGGGCCGGAGCTTTTTGAGGGCCCACACCACGGCGAAGGCCTCCCGCTCGATGGTGCTCCAGCGCTGTTCTCGGGCCAGCAGGCGCCGGCTGATGAAGGCCACTGGCTGATCAACTCCCTCGGTGTTGAGTTGGGAGAGGACTGCCCCAACGCCATGATCTGAGGCGTCCGTCTGTACTATGAATTCCTGGCTGTAGTCGGGGGCCTGGAGTACGGGGGCGGTGCACATGGCGGACTTCAATTTCTCAAAGGCCGCTTGACAGTCCAGAGTCCAGTTGACTGTCTTGGGGTTCTTTTTGGATGTGAGTTCTGTGAGGGGCCCCACAATGCTGCCATAGTCTTTCACAAAACGCCGGTAGTACCCGTAGAGCCCCAAGAAGTCTCGGACCTCTGTTTGGGTGACCGGAGGTTCCCAGGCCTGGATGGCAGCGATCTTGAGCTGGAGGGGGGCCACCAGACCGCTTCCCACTTGGTGTCCCAGGTAGGTCATGGACCCTTGGCCAATCTGGCACTTGCTGGCTTTGATGGTGAGCCCGGCCTGCCGGAGGGCGTTCAGGACCTCCCGGAGGTGGTGGAGGTGTTCTGCCCAGTGGCGACTGTACACAGCGATATCGTTCAGATAGGCGGCGCTGAATTCCTCGAGCCCCGCTAGTACCTTGTTCACGAGTCTCTGGAAGGTGGCGGGGGCGTTTTTCATGCCGAATGACATCACCTTGAAGTGGTAGTGGCCATCCGGGGTAGAGAAGGCGGATCGCTCCTGGGCCCCTGGGGTGAGGCTGATCTGCCAATAGCCCGCTGTCAAGTCAAAGATGCTCAGGTAGCGGGCGGCCCCCATTCGGTCAATCAGCTCATCTTCCCGGGGAATGGGATGGGCGTCGGTCCTGGTGACGGCGTTCAAACCCCTATAGTCCACACAGAACCTGAGCTCGGGGTCGACGCCCGGGCGGCGGCCTTGGGGACCAGAACGACCGGGCTGGCCCAGGGGCTGTCGGATGCTCGATCACTCCCAGAGCCAGCATTTTGGAGACTTCCGTCTGGATGCAGGCGCGCACTCGATCCGGTACTCGGTACCCCCTGTGTCGGATAGGGGGGCTATCCCCGGTATCCACGTCGTGAAGGCACCAGGGGGTGACTCCTGGGATGAGGGAAAACAGGTCGGCAAACTGGAGCAGAAGGTCTTGACAGTCTTGACGTTGCTCTGGGGACAAGGCATCGGAGAGGTTGACCCCTTCCACGGAGCCTTCCTTCTCGAGCGTTTTCAGCAGGTCCGGGAGGGGCTCGGAGTCTTCTTCAGTCCCACTGTCAGTAGCCATCAGGAGGCTAAGTTCTGTACGCACAAAGTGGGGCTTGAGTCTATTGGCGTGGAGGACCCGTAGGGGATTCCGAGGTGACTCCATGTCGGTCAGGTAGGTGACTGGTCCCTTGCGCTCTACTACTCTGAAGGGTCCCATCCATTTGTCCTGGAGGGCGCAAGGTTCAACCGGGGACATCACCCAGACCTGTTGTCCCGGTTCGAACTTGATGGATGAGGCATGCTGATCATACCATCACTTCATGTCCTCTTGGCTGGCTTCAAGGTTGGCCTTGGCAAGTTCCCTAAATCGCCAGGTCTGGTTACGGAGAGTTAAAAGGTTCTTGTATACATCCGGGGGAGTCTTCTGAGGGGCCACCTCCCACCTTTCTTTGACCAGGCTGAGGGGGCCCCGGACGGGGTGTCCATACAATAATTCGAACGGACTGAAGCCCAGGGATTTCTGGGGGACTTCCCTGTAAGCGAACAGGAGGCACGGGAGCAGCACGTCCCATTGGCGACGTAGGGGTTCCTCCAAGCCCATTATCATCCCCTTGAGGGTGCAGTTAACCCGCTCTACCAGTCCATTTCCTTGCGGGTGATAGGGGGTCGTGAATTTGTAGGTGACCCCGCACTGTTGCCATAGGGACTTCATGTACTTGGAGATAAAGTTTGTGCCCCTGTCACTGACGACTTCCCGGGGGAAGCCCACCCGCGGGAAGATCCCCATCAGGGCTCGGCCCACCACCGGGGCCGTCACGGTCCGAAGAGGAATGGCCTCTGGATAGCGGGTGGCGTGGTCCACCAGGACTAGGATGAACCGGTGAACTTGGGCTGTACGGGGCTCCAGGGGCCCCACAATGTCTATTCCTACCCGCTCAAACGGGGTGGTGACGATGGGAAAAGGTTGCAGGGGAACTTTGAGTTTTCGGCCACTCTTCCCGCTGGCCTGGCAGGTGGGGCAGGCTCGGCAGTGATTTGCTACATCGTTCCGCATCTTCGGCCAGTAGAAGTGGGTCACCAGGCGGCTGTATGTTTTGTCTTGTCCCAGGTGCCCGGCAAGAGGCACGTCATGGGCCAGGTTCAAGAGGAAGTCTCTGAAGCGGAGGGGGACCACCAGCACCCGGCTGGCTCCCAGCTCGGCAATCTTTTGCTCGCTGTAGAGCAGTTCATTGTCCCAATAAATCCAGTGGGCCCCTGAGGTATCTCCGGCGCTCTGGGTCAGGGCTTGCTGTCAGAGTCCCTCGAGGGAGGGACACATTCTTTGCTCCTGTCTGAATTGTTCTTGAGTAGGGCCACCCTCTTGACGCCACTGGGCTAGCTTTGGGAGGTCCCAGGGCCGATCACGTTCTTCCTCACTGGACTCCGGGGGACCGGGCTCCTGGGTCGTTTCTTCGGTGACGATCGGCGGCGGGGGTTCTGGCCATTCCGGTTCTTCGGTGCTGGAGATGGCGTGGGCGGCCATGGACCGGGTCAATACGCAGACCCATTCAGGGAGGCCCAGCATCCCCAGGTGCTCCCTTCACTCAACGGCGGACCAGGGGGAACTTTCGAGGTCGTTCCCTAGGAGGCAGTCTACTGGGGCATCGTCGCGGACAGTCACTTTTAGCATGCCGGACACCCCTCCCCACTCGAAGGGGATGCAGGCCATCTGGCACAGGCTTTCGGAGTTGTCGGCTGACCGCACTGGACAAAGTACATTTGGTAAGATCTGGTCAGGGGTCACCAGATGGCAGCGGACAGCGGTCACACTGGCCCCTGTGTCGCGGAGGGCTTCAGCCCGGTGTCCATTAATGGTGACCCACTGGCTGTACTTCTGAGTGTTGGCGGGGAGGGGTACCCGCGGAACCATGTCTCTTTCCCCTAGACAGACCAGGGACATGGCGGCGGGTTCCCACTCAGGCTGGTACGGCTTGTACTCTTCGGTGTCTTCTTGGGCCGGTTCTTCAACCAGGGCGGCGGCAGCGACCTGGCGGGGCATGGGACTCTGGTTTTTCGGGCAGTTGGGGTCATTGGCGTAGTGCCCAGGTTGTTGGCATCGGTGGCAGGTAACGTTGGTGCGGAACCCTGGTCGCGTTGGAGGGCTCCCTCTCCCGGCCGGTGGCGGGGTGTTGTTGGTGGTGGCCGCCGGGACGGTGTCTCTGCCCCGACCCTGGCCTCCTCCTCCCCCTCGGGGGCGGTGGGGCCCTTGGGAGGCCCTGTTCTGTTCGCTGGGCCAGCTTCGAGGAACTCGTGTGCTCTCCCATCGGTTTGCTTCGAGGGCGAGTTTCCGAGGTTCAGTCAGTTTACTGTCAAGGAGGTGCTGCCTGAGTTTGACGAAGCAATTATTGGAGAGATGCTCCCATACAATAAGGTCGAATAACTGCTCATAGGTGGTCACCTGGCTGCCCTTGATCCACCCCTCGAAGGCTCGGCTAAAGAAGTTCACGTACTCCACCCAAGTTGTACCTGGGATTCGTTTGCAGTCTCGAAACCTCTGGCGGTACATCTCGGGCGTCAGCCCATACCGAGTGAGGAGGGCGGCCTTCATGTGGTCGTAGGATGTCATCTGATGGTCGGGCAGTTGCAGCAGGGCGTCTCGCCCTTCGTTGAAGAACCTCTCCCATAACCCGGCTCCCCAGTCGCTCCGTGGGATTCGGTGGGAGGTCATTGCTACCTCGTAGGCTTTAAACCATTGCTGGATATCATCGTTCCGGTAGTACTCCCTGACGGCATCCTTGGGGATGTGGACCTTGGGGTCCATAGGGGCAGTGGGGCTCTGGTGCCTGGAGACTCCGAGGTCTTTGTTCTGCTGCCAAATTTCTAGCTCCTTCAAGTTGCGCTCATGCTCGTAGGCTAGTCTCTTCTCTTCCAGCTCCCTCTGGCTCTTTTTCTCTTCTCGTTCTTCCCTGAGCCGTAAGTGTTCGAGGGTTATTTTTTGTTCTGCCAATTTGAGTTCTCCATCTAAGCGAAGTCGAGCCAGTTCCAATTCGTGGAGCCGGCTCTTTTCTCGTTCTCGGGCCTCCTCAGACGAGAGGCCCGGTCTTCTTTCTTCTGTGGGAGCGGTACTTGTTTCGGTGATCTCAAGGCTTTGATTTTGGGGTAAGGGTGTTTCCGTCTCCACCCAAGATCCTAAGGCGTGTTTGAGGTCATCTTTCGTGCTCAGTCCTGTGGTAGCAATGCCTAGTTCTATACAGAATTGTTTCAGTTCCTTGTGGCTGTATTCGTCTAGCTTCTCCATCAGGAATTTTTCGGTTGTTCCACTCTCCTTTGTCGTCATGGTGGCTGTGTGTCGTGGGGTGAGTTACTCTCTGTACGATTATGCGTCGGCTCGGATCGCGCCTCTGGCCACCAATGTTAGAAGGTGACCCGGAGGGTCGGCCGAGTACAGGGGGAGAGGCCTCCGGTGAGGGCCCTCTCCGGTAATCGTACAGACAGGTAACTTCCCCCCCCACAGATGGACACCACACAGAGATCAGTTCTGCACACTTTTATATATATCTTGAGGCAAGGTGATAAGCGATACAGCAGGACCAGGATACGAGGATCCCGTCGATTCTAGTCTCTTTGGGGAAAAAGGGTAGCGGGACAGTCTGAGTACCGGTCCGGTACAGCAGCAGCAAGAGATGGAGCTCACAATCCTCGAGCTGGAGGGTTCGCAAGGATGGGCCGCGGCAGCGCCAACAGGCTTCGAAGATGATTCACGATGAAGAGGGCCGCGGCAGCGCCAGCAGGTTTCGAGGATGGTTCACGAGGAGGAGGGCCGCAGCAGCGCCAGCAGGCTACGAAGATGGTCCACGATGAGGAGGGCCGCGGCAGCGGCAGCGTCAGCAGGCTACGAAGATGGTTCACGATGAGGAGGGCCGCGCCAGCGCCAGCAGGCTACGAAGATGGTTCACGATGAGGAGGGCCGCGGCAGCGCCAGCAGGCTTCGAAGATGGTTCACAAAGAGGAGCCACGGCAGCGCCAGCAGGCCTCCAAGGATGAGTTTGTCTCGGTGTCTCTCGACTCCAGGATACAACTGCCTTCCTGCTCTGGAGCTGCCCCAGTTATAGGTCTGGCGACCTTTGATGTCCGGACCCTCGCACTTGGAGGTCGGGAGGTCCGGGATGAGGGAGTCCAGACACCCAGCAGGGGGGTGGAGACAGCGCCCGGGGAGGCTGGGGGCGATTGACACCTGGCGGAGGGGAGCCATTGACACTCCTTCTCCCATTGACCTGCCAAGTAGTCTCTTCACCCCCTGGGCGGATGGTGGTGCCTCGATGTCGGGGCCTGGCCAGGCCCGAGGTTGAGGTCGATCCGAGGCCACGCGGCCTGGTCGTGTAGTGTCCAAGATGGCGGCTGGGCCGGGGACAGTGGTTCTGGAAGGGGTCCGGGCCAGCCGATACCGGGGTGTTCAGGAGCTGGGGTTTGTGGTTCTGAAAATTCTGGACCCCGCCATAATGGTGTACTAAGGCCTAAACACTCATGCAGAAAATATCATCATACCACGACGAATTTGGTATCAATAGACCGGTAATGATCAGGACATTATGCCTGTGTATTTGCGTCACGATCGAGTGATGCTATCACCCTTAAATCACTGTTCTTGTCCTGAGCCCACGGCATCCATCTTGTGTCTTGCCCTCATATAGTCAATTGATTAAAGGCTGAATATTGATCCAAAGGACACGTCCACCTTTCTCTGACTTCTCCATGACCTGAACAGGCTGAATCTGCCTACGTGATGTTGGCCTCACCAAACCAGTCCATGCCCTCTAGTCAATCTATATTAAAGATCTGAGCAACTTGTTGTGTACATTGGCCTGAGCAAGATTAGAAGGCCGAATACAGTAGCCATGCCTGTTTATGACCCACAAGCATCCCTTATCCTACATTTCTATCTTCCACACCTGGCTCTGTTTCTCTGCTTCTGGGCTTTTACAATGGGGAGGTGACTGTTTATATGATGGGGAGGAAACCAGTTCTATTGTGAGCTTCTCCGGCCTGCACAGGAAAATATGTGAAGTTTGACATATATTCATGATGGAAGATGGGTTGGTCAGTTTGGGCAAGTAGAATGGAATTCATAATTATAGCCTGCTTTGTTATGGTACCATGGGAGCGACCTACAATGATGTGTGTCACAGCAAGAATGTGAGCCTAGGGGCAAACTTTTTGTATAAAAAGCCTGCCTGAGAAAGCTCAGGCAGGCTCCCTCTTTCAATTGTAAAACTACGGTTGGACGACGAAGCCTCATAATTAATTATAATAAAGATGTCTTTTAATTTTACAGATTGGCTGTCAATTCCTTTGCTGCTTTATTATGCAAACTGCTGGATAGATCCCTGGTGGGGAGAGTGAGTCATTTTCTACTTTTCCTCAAATGGCGCATCCAACTCGGGGCCTTATCATGGAGTGGTTATCTTCAGTAGTGTTTTGTCAAAGGATGGAAAAACTACTGGGGAAGACAAGACAGAATTCTACCAAAAAGAGGTACTCTGGGCACAGGGTTTTCTGGGGGATTATCTGTCTCTGTGTCCCAGTATGTTTTTTGATTTTTCTGACTTAAAGCTCTCCTAAAGATGTCACTCCTGACTAAGGAACCCATTCTTTTTTTGCTGTAAGTAATTTTTAACAGACTGTCAGTGCAGTGGGGAATTGACAGTTACAATTTGGATAAATATTTTTGTATATGCAAATTGCAATTTGTATAGGCAGTTGAAGAGATATTTTCTCCATCTGTTTTAGTTGAAGAATAAAAATGGGTCGCTCCTAGTCCTTTTTTGGTTCTAAGTCCTTAGTTATTTATTGGTCGCAGAAATGTGAGGCAGTCCTTAGTTATATATTGGTCGCAGAAATGTGACGCGGTCCTTAGTATTTATTGATACTCTTGGTTGCTTTTGTAGATTATAACTGGTTGCTTTTGTTAAGATAATCTTTGGTTTGGGTACCGGTACATTTGGTTCATTTGGTAGGCCTTTGGTTGCTGTGGTTCAGATTATCGTTGGATAATCTTCCTCAGTATTGGTTCCTTAGTTTTATTTGAACACTGCAGTATTCAAAAACCGTGGGTCACGTACATTTGCGTGTATATCGTTGGAGATAGCCCCATGAAGTTTGAATCCCGACTAGTGAGCGCAGATGCCTGGTCGCGGTATTTTGTTTTGTATTAGTACTGACTAGGTTGCAACAAAGGATTCCCGGTTGGAGGATTCGCGTCTGATACCTCCGGTTGGAACTCCAATTATGAGCTCTCTCTAAAGATCTGTGAGGCTGTCCCTTTTTGCAGCCTTCTGGAAATCTGTTGTAGAATTAAAAAGAAAAACAAAAAAATAGGAACAAAAACGTTTTTGTTGTAAATATGGTTTACAACTAGTATTGGCAGGTTATTTTTGAAGACAGTCTGTAGGCTGTTCCTTGTTCCTGTCCTAAGTGTTGACCTATGGGTTAAAATGTGTGTTTAAATGTCTATGTTGTTTGTGGGTTTTGTTGTAAATTGCGACGGCGCTATGTACAAGAAATGGTTAGAGAGCGCTGTTTTGTGTGTCCTGAGTGTTTGACCCCCCTTCTGTTTTGTGTCTGGAATGAGCTCAATGTATGTATGTGTATGGGTCACCTTCAATAGATGTAAATAAGGCTCCAAAGAAAGAAAAAAAAATGAAAAAACGAAATTGCCTGTTCAGTAATCTCACGCATTCCCAGTTAGGCAGCTGCACCTAGGCTTGTGTGTTAAAATGTATCTAAATAATAGGCTAGGGATGTAGTGAGCGTTTTATATGTAGAACAGTCACAAATAGCAATAATTAGGCTTCATTAGGAGAAAATAATTATTAATTATGAAAAATAATAATTAAAAACAAGTGCTACAAAAATCGTTTTTTAATATTTGTGAAGCGTAACACTCATACTATGACCCCCTAGCATTAAAATGTTTGATTTAAGTTATGTTGTACCACGAAAATGACCAAACACCTCTGTGCGCAATTTCCCTTACCCTAGGCGCAAACAAGCTCATTTCTATATGGTATAACTTAGTATTTTCAAAAGTATGAATCATAAATTGGGTATTAGACATTCTAGTAATACCCATTATGCAATAAAATTATAGAATATTTTTTTTCTTAGTATCCAGAATACCAAAGTCGATTTTCACATAAATAGACTGTTTTAAATGGTTTCAAGGCCCCTTTTTAAAGTGTCTCTTTGGTAAATACAGACATTTAGATCTTAATATATATATTTGCAGGTTGTGCCTTCTTAGGATTCTGCGAGTCAATGTGTCATAGAAATTGTTTTAAATATAGTGAAATATTGCAGGTTATGTGGAAGTGGTTAAACCTACTGGCCTTGTCAGCTTCAGTTACCAGGAGCAGGGGACTGGCAGAACCTGTATAACGTGTTCCAGCAGTAGCGGCCGAGATGTTATCTTGTAAGGCTGTCTTGTTGACATTTGTGACCTTTTAATTAGGGCCTAGCCTGTGGAATGCAGCATGACATGGTTAAACATGCATCTGATGCTAACTTCAGCTGCCTCTTTGCATTTAAATCCCTGCCCCTGCCACGGTCCTGACCTGAGGTCATTTGAATAGCCTGACTTGCTCCGATAAATTTAATTCCTGCTCATGTTCATAATTTAAAAGTGTCTTCTTAAAGCGTTACAAATCTGACATTAGCTGGGATGGGGGTTTTGTTTTTGAACTAAAATGAGCAAAGGATGCAGGGCCATGTACAGCAAATGATGATTGCATTTTAGCCAAAGAATAAATAATAGCTCCAGCATGTTCCTACAAAACGCTTGTTGTTCGGTAAATTATGTCATTAACACATTTGTCTCAAATTAGAAATACGGCAGGGCTGACACAGCATTACATCCCGCTGATAATAATAAAAGGAACACTATTTAATTTGTAAAACTGCAGCCTCATTTGTCATTACCCTGAAGGATTGTAGAGCCCACACATGGTTTGCATAGCTCCCAGTTGCTTTCAAAATGCTGCACACAAGCGCTTTATATGAGATGTAGTTGATTGTATATGATTTAAATCTGTAACCTTCATTCATTGCAGGCTGGCTTGTTCTCATTTGCCGCATTCACATTACATCTGCGTTAAAAGCGCACATCTGAGATAATAAACAAATAGGAAAGGTATTCCTCATGCAAAATTGTAGCACCTGCACTTCATGTCTTACAAATTAAGCACTGTGTAAAATGAGGGAACATGATTTAAAAAGGGCAAATGCAAAAGTGATTTCATTGAAAAAAAATATCAAACATTCTGCTAAATGATCTGTAGAACTGGTATATGTGTGTCTCCATGCTAGGAACTATTTTTTTTTAGTTAAGTTTATTTGACAAAATGAAAAACGAAGTGTTACATTAAGTTTTAGATAGGCAATAAGTAGAAGCCCTTCCCCAAAATTCTGCAACTTAAAGGCCTTAGGCCTGAGTGAGAATGGGCGTTTTTGCAAGGTACATGGAAAATAGGTTACAGGTAAGTAATGAAAAGTTTTTGTATGTCACGTTGTGTCATGTTTTGAAGTCTGATAAAAAGGGTTATAATTGATGTTGTGTTATGAGAAATGTGTGTGTTGTGTATCTTTTCTGCTTCTTCCTACAGATAATTCATGGATTAATTCACAAGACACGTGAGTTGGCTGGTTGAAGAGAAATGTTTTTTTTGCGTAATTTCTTTAAGGAAAAAATGTGTGTGTTTATGTTTCATTTATACATTTGGTCCACTGAAACGCGTTATTTGACACAGCGACATTATATTTTACAGCAGAGTATCAATTACCTGATGCTCTTCTGTCAAAAGAAGGGTATAGGATTTTAGACTTGACAATTGAGATTGGGCTGCAGGTTTATAGTGTAAAGTACATATGCCATAATATTGTGCATGACCGCTTATTCATAAATGCTGTTTGTTTGTCTTGGCTGTTTTTCTTTCCTTGTGCTTGATATACAGCAAGTATATCTTATGGCTTGAGATGGCCTGATATGTGTATTTTTTTAATTTTTTGTGTGTATGTTCTGTTCTATGGTGCTACTTTGAATTACAAGTTCCCCTGTGTTGTGAAGGAACGCATATGACGATATGTGTTGTTTCACAATAAATTGGAGGAATATTGTATTAAGATAAATTTCACAGATATGGACCTCATACTGTGAGCGAGTAAGGCAGCAGTTTTTCCAGTGCATGCCTCGATTTGGCTGTAATGATTTTTAAGAAAACTAAAATGATATACTGGATCAAAGATTGCCATCCGTTGTTAGTCACTTAACTGCCCTTTTTCCTTAAGGACAGGCAGCTCTGCATTCATGTATCCTTGATTGGGCCTAAGGATGGAATTATAGATCCGTGACTAAAGGTGGCCTAATTTCGATATCGCATTTTTTTAATCGTATTTTTGATTCCCGAATAAGCCTATGGATTCATTTTTTTCCCTGAAGAGACAACTGAACATTAGTTAGAATTACTGTGTAGGGTATAGATTGTCAGCGGTAGAGTTAAAATTGGTGTAACATTGGTCTTTCATGTATCCCTGTGCTCTTGGTGCTGTGTCACATGCCTTAGGCCACCCAAGCAAACTCTTGTCCTTCCTATAGATTTTTCTTTTTGCTCCTTCCCTGACCAATGTTGCATCATGTTGAGTTATTGAAGATTTTAGTTGTGTCCTACTTCCATTTTCCCTTCTCCATCTTCCTTTCACCAGTCAACCCATTTATTATTATGGGTGTATTGTTCATGTTCACACTTCTAGGCTGCAGTGATGTAGTAGGAACCCCCCTTATGCCACATACATTCCCTTTTGATTGATCAGACTAGTTTTCAAGAATTTTCTTTAAGCCCACTTCAAATGCCTTTTCAGACTGACTGTCAGGATAGTGATAGCCTGGTTAAATTGACCCAATACAAGTTTTCCATCTCGATAGGAGATTTTCCATCTCAATAGGAGATACCTCAAGTTTACATTCTTTTTAGTACGACATATTTTTAATGTCTATTTTTAATTTTTCAGTTCTCTTCTGTTTCTTCTGTTTCAATTTTTTTTATAAGATGTGTTCTAATCATGCAGATACCAGGACTCTCTAGTTCTTGTCCTCTTGTCTGCACAGTTGATCATTAGCCTTTGTATTACATAGCGCATTTGATGCACATTGTTTAAAGAAGGGACTTCTTCATGTCCTTGATAATGTGTCTTATGTCATTGCTCTACTTGAGATGTTCTAGATAAGGAGTTTAGGAACACCTAGGCTTCATCATTAAGGAGAATATGCATTTACCCCATTAAATAATGTACCACATTAGACAATGCCACTGTGTGAGGAAATCCATTTGGATAGGTGACAGAGAATAATGAAAAGAATATCTGACTTGAAGGAAACTAACAATTGTGTTACATATCCTACATCACTAGGGTCCTGCTGGATCTTCCAGAGTCAAAGGAAGAGTGATTCCCTGCAGACCTGTGAGCAACACTAAGCCCACTCCCCATCAGTGACCGCTACAGATTGCTCTACAAATCCTGCAACAAGGAAGTCGCGAAGCTGGACAGCGATCATCAGCGCGACATCAGTGGTACCTCCAAAAGCAAGGCATCTGCTTGAAAGGCGTTGCAGAAAAAAGGAGGAGCCGGTTCCTTGTTTTCCACAGAATTAGAGTTATTCATTTGGGCTCTGTACCTGTTATGTGCTGGAAACCTCTGTCAGTGTACATTCTCTTGAGCCCTTGGCCCGAGTTTTGGCCTCACCCACACCTCTTTTGCTTTGCACCAGCGGAACGGCAGTGCACCCAAGGATCCACGTTTGGAAAAAGGCACTACATTCTGGTGCCCATGAGAGAGCAGCTTGAGCGTCCTCTGACACTAAATGATGAGTGTTGGAGTCTGAAAGTGCTGCTGACCTTGCTAGGTTTGTTGCTAAGTGGTGCTTGGATCTGCACGAGATGCTTTGTGCCCTTGATTAATGAAGAGCGCATCATTTGTAGTGTCTGCCACAAAGAAGAGACACTGGTGCATTGTTTTGAGACATTGAGACTTTCGAGTGAGCTGTGAGTGTTTGCCCGGAGGGCACTCCTACTAAATAGTATTGTCTTCTCATGAAAAAGCCTGAATTGAAGAGGCCCAACGCGAAGAAGACACTGGAAGCGGATTTGATGGACAATAGAAGCCTGCAAGGAGAGGCTTTGGCGGACTCTGGGTATTCTCTGTGAGCTTGCATGGAATTGGAGTTTGGAAACTAATTTTTGCTGCTTTGCTGGCATTTGTTTTAAAGTACTATTCTGTTTAGTAAAAGCAGAATGAAGTCTCTCTGTGGAAGTGTATCCCTTTTTCATCTAAGAGCATTGATCAGGAACGCCACTGTTTCACTTGAACATATAATAGATTACTGAAATGCATAGGAAGCTATATAGAATGTTATTAGATAATTCTAGGATTTGCCTTCTGCTTAGGATTGTGGAAAATTATGATTTCATTCGTAATAATGGTCACTACGTCCTCCCGTGGTCTATATGTTCTCAACAACGTTTTCCCTAGTGTTATTCTAAAATTACATTGTCTTTTATGGGTGGGATTGTTTTGTTGCTACCCAATTGACATCTGTACCCACCTGCCAACCTATGTCTCTTCCTACTATTACTTCTTTGCATTTGACTTTTGCTTTTCCTTTTCTCTCTTGCTTTTTCTGAAATTGTATTATGGTTTTCTGTTAAATTTCTTGATTGGTTACCATTTGCCAGTTGCAGGGTCACGTAGGAGTACCAACGGTTCAGTTTGTGACCTGAGTAGTGGCAGTAGGCCTGCAGGACTTGCAGTGTCCCTATGACCTGCTAATAATCACAGCTGAAGTACTCTATCAAGATCGCGTGAGCGACATTAGAAAATGGAGATTGTATTGAGGAATGACGATAAAAAGCAAGAGATGAAAAACCGAAATTATAGAATGTTGTTCTCTAAGTGTGGTATAACTTTATCTATTTTAATACTTTTATGTATTCTATTAGTTACTATATTCTGGTTTATTTCTCCTACACAATTGACGTCTGCACCAACTTCTCAACCTACTCTTTCTTTACTGTTTCTTCACATGACTTTCATATTTTACCTGAACATACATTGGTTAGGCCAGAGTTTACTGATAGACCCTTCTGTACAGCTTCTACATCAACACTAGAACACCACTAATTGTTGGGTGGGTGATCTTATACCACATACTACAGATAGAGGTGTTCACTATTTGGTCCTGCCATATATGGCTTTTGTACCACTACGTGTGTAAGAAGACTTGTCCCGAGAGAGTTGCTAAGTAGTAAGATAATACTACAGCAACCCCTTGATGATCTGATAAGTATAGACCTAGATTCAGACTGACATGGGTTTAGGTTATTGCCTATATAAGGGCAAAAGGAGCGTCTGTGGTTCTGAAAATTCCGGACCCCGCCATAATGGTGTACCAAGGCCTAAACACTCGTGCAGAAAATATCATCATACCACAACGAATTTGGTATCAATAGACCGGTAATGATCAGGACATTATGCCTGTGTATTTGCGTCACGATCGAGTGATGCTATCACCCTTAAAGCACTGTTTTTGTCCTGAGCCCACGGCATCCATCTTGTGTCTTGCCCTCATATAGTCAATTGATTAAAGGCTGAATTTGATCCAAAGGACACGTCCACCTTTCTCTGACTTCTCCATGACCTGAACAGGCTGAATCTGCCTACGTGATGTTGGCCTCACCAAACCAGTCCATGCCCTCTAGTCAATCTATATTAAAGATCTGAGCAACTTGTTGTGTACATTGGCCTGAGCAAGATTAGAAGGCCGAATACAGTAGCCATGCTTGTTTATGACCCACAAGCATCCCTTATCCTACATTTCTATCTTCCACACCTGGCTCTGTTTCTCTGCTTCTGGGCTTTTACAATGGGGAGGTGACTGTTTATATGATGGGGAGGAAACCAGTCTATTGTGAGCTTCTCCGGCCTGCACAGGAAAATATGTGAAGTTTGACATATGTTCATGATGGAAGATGGGTTGGTCAGTTTGGGCAAGTAGAATGGAATTCATAATTATAGCCTGCTTTGTTATGGTACCATGGGAGCGACCTACAATGATGTGTTTCACAGCAAGAATGTGAGCCTAGGGCCAAACTTTTTGTATAAAAGGCCTGCCTGAGAAAGCTCAGGCAGGCTCCCTCTTTCAATTGTAAAACTACGGTTGGACGACGAAGCCTCATAATTAATTATAATAAAGATGTCTTTTGATTTTACAGATTGGCTGTCAATTCCTATTCTGCTTTATTATGCAAACTGCTGGATAGATCCCTGGTGGGGAGAGTGAGTCATTTTCCACTTTTCTTCAAAACCACCGGGTGGCGATGTTGTATAACATGTTTTCACTGCTTGACAAAACCTTCTCCAAAATGATATGTAATGTAAAGATGAAACCACCGGGTGGCGGTGTTGCATAATATGTATTCACTGCTTTACAGGACCTTCTTCAAGGTGACATTTTCGATGCCGCTTTCTGCGCATGGAAACAAAATTGTCAGGATGGAAGAGGGCGGAGCAAAATCCTGTCAGGACCGGAACTCAAACTCTCCCTGTGCTGACAAGTAGCAATCACGAGCATATAACATAGGTTTGACCTCAGACGGAAAATTAAATGACCGCTTTATGTGGTTATGCCACCTTTTGATTTTGACATGTCTTGTTTATTCGGTACCATCTTGTATTGTGTTATTGTGGGCTCTGCACTGACAACCGTGGAACAGGAGGGGGCGCCAAATACCGGCATGTTAGCCGCAACGTTGTAGCAAGGGTGCTAGGACCCCTGATGTAGGTAAGCACAGAAAATACCCCTAATTCCCTTGTTTCATAGGAAAAAAAGTATACGTGTGTAGGAGAGTAGGGTCTGCAATCCTATGATCACCCAGATTTTTTGCTTTTGTTTCACTGGTTTACGACTTTCTCTGGCTGTGGGCCTGCCAATCAGACCCACAGCCTGGCTGTTCTCTCTCTAAATTACGATATGTACCCTAGGTGCATTTACCAATTGGTACTGGGCCACCTTATCAGACCCTGTAACTCAGGGCATAGGTGTACCCAGGGCCGCCAGGGGCTGCAGCATGTATTATGCCACCCCTGGCTGGCCTCCTAAATTTGACACAACTGGCTGCATGACAGCTGGGGCGAAGTCGTGTAATCACCCTTTGCTTTAGATATAGTAGCTCTATATCTAACCCTCCAATGGACACCCGAGTCCCTATCAGTCACTCCTATGGCAGGCCTTGACAATCCTGAAGGCAGAGTGCATGGGCTCGTGTGAACTAAGCTCTGGCCCGAGCCGAGCCCGGTTGCAGCTTGCGGAGTCAAGACCCAATGGCTGTTCCATGATAACGCGTACCACATCGGTAACTTCGGTGTCGCGTTATCAAGACATGTCGAGTAAGGTGTCATACGAATCGGGGTGCTGCCCTCTCACCAACCCTGGCGACGAGGTTAGCATCCCGCCCTTCTAGAGGGACACGACATGTACGTAACTGTGAACCCCGGTTAAAGTTAACGAAAGCCTCAGCTCCACAAAATGGATGCTGCCACCACAGACACGAGTCTGACCTCCTGCTGCTGGGAGTCCTTCCAGCGAGGAGCGCTTGGACAAAGGGTTTCCTGTCGAGGGCGGTGTTCGCACCGTCCCAGACAGGGTTTGTGTATTCTGGGTAGGTAGGGCTTTTGCGAGAAGGTGACTGCGGAGTGGCACCCCGGTGCTCACTACGCATCTGCCGGTTAGAACCAGTTCCAGGGGCGACAGCCCTGGCCTGGGGAAAGTCCGGCAGGGGAGAGGGGTGTAACTACCCCCCTTCCTGGTCCCACCCTTAGGGCAGGACCTAGTCATGTACCCACCCCTTTCTTTAGGATAAAGGCCGGAGCGGGGACCCTTCCAAATTAGATCATCTTTGAATCAAGAATACTTTCTACGAAAGGACTTCAAGACTCTTCTCAAGATTTCTCCCTTGTGGCTAAGGAGTAGTCACCCTGCATCAGCGGGCACCATCTAAGAACTCTGCGGTTTGCTGTAAGTCCTTCCTCAAGGAATCCGACGGCCCAGCTCGACGAGAACCGGCTTCCCTGGCACCTCTGACCTCTACCCACGTCATCAGCTCAGCTGTGATCTGTGGGTGCGACGAGACCTCGAGGGACTGGCCATCATCAGAACCTGCACGCTCTTAACCAGCACGACCATCGAGGTAACTCTCTGGTGAGTGCTCTGGGGTCCGAGAAGCCCCGACCCTGAGCCGCTCCAGCACCGAAGTACAGTCTCCCAGCATCTCCACGATCTGCGTGGGGCCCTTCTACTCGCTGCTCAGCACGTTGTCTGGTCACTAGCCGCTGGCTTGTGCCCTTCTGTGACGACATCCGAGAATCAACACTGCCGGTCTGGTTGCTGCAGACTGGCCCTTGCTTCCATCTCTTCGAGAAGCACCCCGGACCCTCCTGGTCCACTCAAGACGCCGACAGCGACATCCGTCGTGGGACAGCTCGCACCTCCACCGTGGTCGCCGACAACGCCTCCTGGACCGTGAGACTGCAGAGCCTAGCGTCGCCCACTCACCTGGTCGAGGTGACGGCCAACCGGTGCCTTCCTGGTACCCTCTGACTACTGGCTAGTAGTACGAACTTGGTCCCCTCTGCTTTCAGGTTTCATCAATCTCCGATCCAGGCTTGGATCTCTACAAACTATTCACCACTGGTCGCCGGCCAGCAACTCCTTTTCTTCCGGCTCCTGGCTCGTCAGCGAAGACCCCGACGCCTGTAAGACTTGTGCAGCCGCAGCCCTCGTGGCTAGGTAACTCGGCATTTCGGTGCCTGCATAGCCTCCTTACTCTAGGGTCCCGAGTCCCTCGCTTCCGACTTGCCTTAACCTTCCGTGTCCTCGGACACTTGTCTTTAAACTGTGCACTTGAAGTATTTGCTAAAGAGATTTGGTTTGTGCTTAGTACCCTGTCCTCATAAAGAGTACAGGGCTGTTGTGATTCTTAATAAATATATTGTTTATTTTCATAACACTTGTGTGGTGTCCTTTCACTGGGTGTTCGAGGGGTACATGTGTGGTAAACAGCTGGCTTAACGCGCCCTCTCGAGTCTTTAGCCTTAGACTGCTCGTATCCACGCTACTAGGATAGCTGGTCTATAGGTTGACTTACAACCAAACACCATAAGGGTCGTTGGAACGATACATAGCGGTCGCTAGAATAGCGAACGTTGCATATCGGGCCAACTTCTCACATTGGTGAGCAGCGGTTGGGATTTGAGCTTGCTGTTGTTTTACCACACGTATCCTAAGAATATCTTGTTGAAAGATCGCACAAGTACTGTTAGTACATATAACTAAAGCTTAGAATACTCTGAGTTCTACTGAACCAGCTGTTGTAGCTCCTCAAGGCTTAGCACACCTTGGCTACAACTCTTAGCAAGGGAAAAGTAGGTAAACACATAGTGTAGGTAGGTGCATCACTTACACCACACTAGAAACAGTATGTCGGACAAAGGAGGAAACTCTGAGTCTCCCCTTGTGTCAGTTGACCCTCCACAGGTCATCCCGTCAAGATATACTGCGCTTAACTTCCATGAGTTACGACAAGTATGTACCTCTAGGAAGATTAAGCAAGGGGCTAACCCCACCACCTCCTTTCTGATTGGTCTCCTAGAGACTTATGATGCCAGAAAGGCTGAGAAGCTTCTTAGCCCTTCTAATCCAGAAGGAGGCATGCCTCCCCTCGAGGGAACCCGAGACGATCCTGACCTCATTCACCTCGCAACCGAGAACGGGGATGTGGAGGAGGATGAGGATGAGGATCTCTCTGGGGACGAGGCAGATAAGGGACAGGTAGAAGTCGTCAGACTGACACGGTCCAACTTAAGCAGACATGATAGTGGTACTGGGGGACCCCCGGCGCTACTGTCAGGTGCGCTTAACATTGGGAATGGACGAGTTAGGTCTCTATCGAGAGGCTCTAACAGATCCCTTCGAACCAATGGCTCTCACAACTCTTCTCAAAGAGGGATGACGTCCCCTCAGAGGAGAGTATACGAAGCTAAGGAAAGGGCAGCTAATCTGAGGATCGAAAGGGAAGAACTTGCCCTGGCCAAGGAAAAGCTTGCTTTTGCTAGAGAGCAACAGTTAAGTGGGGCAGTCCCCACTGGTGGCAGCAATGTACCTAGTAATAGGGAAAAGAGTTTCGATACGAAACACCTTGGGAAGATAGTGCCCCCCTTTAAACAAGGGGACGACATCCACAAATGGATTACTGCTTTGGAGAGGGCCTGCACTGTGCAAGGTGTTCCCCAGAGTCAGTGGGCAGCTATCTTGTGGCTCTCCTTTGAAGGTAAAGGAAGAGACAAGCTCCTCACCACAAGGGTAGAGGACGCTAACAATTACCAAGTCTTGAAGAATACACTCGTTGAAGGGTTCGGCCTAACCACTGAGCAGTACAGGGTGCTGTTCAGGGATACCCAGAAAACGCAGTCTCAAGATTGGTCTGATTTTGTCGATTGTGCCACTAAGGCTTTTGAGGGCTGGTTGCTGGGCAGTAAGGTTACTGATTACAAAGGATTGTATAATTTGATGATGAGAGAACAAATTTTAAACAATTGTCAGAACCAGTTGTTGCATCAGCATCTTGTCGACTCGGATCTGACCTCTCCTCAAGAATTGGGGCAGAAGGCAGACAAATGGGTTCGTACGAGAGTTAAACAGAACCAGGGCCAGAATCAAGGTGGTCAGAAGAAAGCAGACCAGAAGGGTAAAGATTCAAAGGGGGAACAAAATGACCAGAAGTCTTCGACAGGTCCCCAACAACCCAAAGAGGGTGGGGGTCAGGCTCCCCAAAAGAAGAAAGAAGGCCAATCCAAACGATGGTGCCAGTACTGTAAAAGTAAATCTCACTGGTTTAGTGAGTGCACCAAGAAAGGAGGAGGGCAGACTCCTGCCACTGCAGCCCCTAAGGCACCTGTGCCCCCTAGTACAGCCAGCAGTGGTAGTGCGCCTCCCAAGGGTTTAGTAGGGTTAACCCTGGGTTCTGAGGGGCGTGACAACTTAGTTGGCACACTCACTCAGGCTGTCCTTGTCAGTACAGGGGACGCGGACGTGTCCCCTGACGTAAGCCCCAATACGCTGGGCAAATACCGACAGACGCCTTTCATAAATGGAAAGATGGCTCAGGCCTATAGGGACACTTGTGCCAGCGTCACCATGGTGACGCCTAACTTTGTGGACCCTGGACAGATCATGCCAGGTACAGAATTCCTGGTGACCAATGCAAGCAATGTCACTACCAATCACAGTATGGCAATTGTAGCTTTCTCCTGGGGAGGGGTAACTGGCCAAAAGAAGGTTGTAGTTAGTCCAGACCTCCCAGTGGATTGTTTGTTGGGCAATGATTTGGAGTCGTCACAATGGTCAGAAGTGGAGCACCGGACTCACATGGAAATGTTAGGTTTGCCAGCACATGTGTTCGCTGTGACTAGGTCACAGGTCAGGAAATGCCCCACTGAACAGGTGCTGGATCCTGGAACAACGGACCAGACACCTCCCAAGAAAAAGAGCAGTAGGGTTAAGGCTGCGCCTTCCCCCTTGCCCCAGGTCGAGGATCAAGTCTCAGAGGAGGCTGACCTACAGGAATTGAGGGAAACTGAGCCGAGAGAGTTCGAACTTGATCAAGTTGAATTCTTGGGCTCAGGGGGACCCTCAAGGGAAGATCTGGGGAAGGACCAGTTAGACTGCCCTTCTCTTGAACCCCTCAGACAGCAGGCTGCTGCTGAGGCTGCTGGGAACGCCACAGGTACCCACAAGGTATACTGGGAAGATGGACCCCTGTACACTGAGTCAAGAGACCCCAAGCCTGGCATGACCAGGAGGCTGGTCATCCCCTTGTCTCAGCGTGGTTTCCTACTTACCTTGGCCCACGAGATTCCCTTAGCAGGTCACTTAGGCCAGACGAAAACGTGGGACAGGCTTGTCTCACACTTTCACTGGCCGCACATGAACGAAGATACCAAGGAGTTTTGCCGCTCCTGTGTCACTTGCCAAGCCAGTGGTAAGTCAGGTGGCACGACAAAGGCCCCCCTTATACCAATGCCTGTGGTGGGGGTGCCCTTTGAACGGGTGGGGATCGACATCGTCGGTCCCATGGAACCACCAACAGCATCAGGGCACAAGTTTATACTGGTGGTAGTGGATCATGCCACCAGGTATCCTGAAGCTATTCCCCTTAGGACCACTACAGCACCTGTTGTGGCAAGAGCCCTAGTTGGAGTATTCTCCAGAGTGGGCTTCCCTAAGGAGGTCGTCTCCGACAGAGGTGCAAACTTTATGTCGAGCTACTTAACTGCTATGTGGAAGGAATGTGGTGTCAACTACAAGTTCACTACACCCTATCATCCACAATGCAATGGGCTTGTTGAGAGATTCAACAGGACCCTAAAAGGGATGATTCATGGACTACCGGAAAAGCTTCGGCGTAGATGGGACGTCCTGATCCCCTGCCTCTTGTTCGCCTACAGAGAAGTCCCACAGAAGGGGGTTGGCTACAGCCCTTTTGAACTTTTGTACGGGCATCCTGTAAGAGGACCCCTGTGTTTGGTGAAGGAAGGATGGGAGAGACCTCTCAAAAAGCCTGCAGCCAACATAGTGGACTATGTGCTTGGCCTCCGCTCGCGGATGGCTGAGTATATGGAAAAGGCATCTGAAAACCTTAAGGCCAGCCAAGAACTCCAAAAAGCTTGGCATGACCAAAAGGCTGTCTTGACTGTTTACCAGCCCGGACAGAAGGTGTGGGTGTTGGAGCCAGTGGCCCCAGCAGCACTCAAGGACAAATGGTCCGGGCCCCACACCATCCTGGAGAAAAAGGGAGAGGTCACCTACCTGGTCGACCTGGGAACTCCCCGGAGCCCCCACAGGGTGCTTCATGTCAACAGGCTAAAAGCATATGTCGACAGGAAGGACATGAGTTTGCTCATGGCCCTAGATGAGGGACAGGAAGAGGAGAGTGACCCTCTCCCCGACCTGCTCTCTCAGAATCCTGACGATGGCTCGGTAGATGGTGTTGTCTTTTGTGGCAGCCTCTCCGAACATCAACAGAGCGACTGTAAACAGGTTCTTCAGTCGTTCCGACATCTGTTTTCTCTGACACCCAGCCAGACCGATTGGTGCACCCATGAGGTCGACACTGGTGACAGCTTGCCCGTAAAGAGTAAAATCTACAGGCAGCCTGATCACGTTAGAGACTGCATCAAAAGTGAAGTGCAGAAAATGTTGGAGCTGGGAGTCATTGAACCCTCGGATAGCCCTTGGGCTAGTCCCGTAGTTCTAGTGCCGAAACCTCACACCCAGGATGGTAAGAGAGAGATGAGGTTCTGCGTAGACTACAGGGGTCTCAATGCAGTCACTAAGACTGACGCCCACCCAATACCAAGGGCAGACGAGCTTATTGATAGGCTGGCTTCGGCCAACTACTTAAGTACGTTTGACCTGACAGCTGGGTATTGGCAAATCAGGTTAGCTGAGGACGCCAAGCCTAAAACCGCATTTTCAACCCCTGGTGGGCATTATCAGTTCGTGGTGATGCCCTTTGGTCTGAAAAATGCACCTGCCACCTTCCAACGGTTGGTGAATCACGTCCTTACTGGGCTGGATGACTTCTGTGCGGCGTATCTTGACGATATTGCTGTCTTTAGCTCCACCTGGGAGGATCACCTGGTCCACCTGCGGAAGACATTGGAGGCGCTGCAAGCAGCAGGCCTCACTATCAAGGCCACCAAGTGCCAGATAGGGCAGACACAGGTTGTATACCTGGGCCACCTTGTAGGTGGAGGTCAGGTTCAGCCACTGGAGAGCAAGATACAGTCAATCAGGGACTGGGCTCCTCCAACCACCCAGACTCAGGTTCGAGCTTTCTTGGGCCTGACTGGTTACTACAGGAAGTTTGTCAGGAACTATGGTTCCATCGTGACACCATTAAATGAACTGACAAGTAAGAAAATGCCAAAAAAGGTTCAGTGGACAGCGAGCTGTCAAAAAGCATTCGATGACCTAAAGCAGGCCATGTGCACGGCGCCTATCCTCAAGAGTCCGGACTACTCCAAACCATTCATTGTCCAAACAGATGCTTCTGAGTTGGGTGTGGGAGCTGTTCTTTCTCAACTGAATTTTGATGGTCAAGACCAGCCCATTGCTTTTATAAGCAGACGGCTGACCCCTAGAGAGAAAAATTGGTCAGCTATCGAGAGGGAGGCCTTTGCTGTGGTTTGGGCCCTGAAGAAGCTGAGGCCATACTTGTTTGGCACTCACTTCAAGATTCAGACCGACCATAAGCCCCTCTTGTGGCTAAATCAGATGAAGGGTGAAAACCCCAAACTACTTAGGTGGTCCATTTCCCTACAGGGGATGGACTTCACAGTGGAACATAGACCTGGTACTGATCATGGCAATGCCGATGGGCTCTCCAGATATTTCCACTTAGAACAAGAAGACTCACCTGGTCAAGGTTAGCTAGTTGTTCCGACGTTTGGGGGGGGGTCATGTAGGAGAGTAGGGTCTGCAATCCTATGATCACCCAGATTTTTTGCTTTTGTTTCACTGGTTTACGACTTTCTCTGGCTGTGGGCCTGCCAATCAGACCCACAGCCTGGCTGTTCTCTCTCTAAATTACGATATGTACCCTAGGTGCATTTACCAATTGGTACTGGGCCACCTTATCAGACCCTGTAACTCAGGGCATAGGTGTACCCAGGGCCGCCAGGGGCTGCAGCATGTATTATGCCACCCCTGGCTGGCCTCCTAAATTTGACACAACTGGCTGCATGACAGCTGGGGCGAAGTCGTGTAATCACCCTTTGCTTTAGATATAGTAGCTCTATATCTAACCCTCCAATGGACACCCGAGTCCCTATCAGTCACTCCTATGGCAGGCCTTGACAATCCTGAAGGCAGAGTGCATGGGCTCGTGTGAACTAAGCTCTGGCCCGAGCCGAGCCCGGTTGCAGCTTGCGGAGTCAAGACCCAATGGCTGTTCCATGATAACGCGTACCACATCGGTAACTTCGGTGTCGCGTTATCAAGACATGTCGAGTAAGGTGTCATACGAATCGGGTGCTGCCCTCTCACCAACCCTGGCGACGAGGTTAGCATCCCGCCCTTCTAGAGGGACACGACATGTACATAACTGTGAACCCCGGTTAAAGTTAACGAAAGCCTCAGCTCCACAAAATGGATGCTGCCACCACAGACACGAGTCTGACCTCCTGCTGCTGGGAGTCCTTCCAGCGAGGAGCGCTTGGACAAAGGGTTTCCTGTCGAGGGCGGTGTTCGCACCGTCCCAGACAGGGTTTGTGTATTCTGGGTAGGTAGGGCTTTTGCGAGAAGGTGACTGCGGAGTGGCACCCCGGTGCTCACTACGCATCTGCCGGTTAGAACCAGTTCCAGGGGCGACAGCCCTGGCCTGGGGAAAGTCCGGCAGGGGAGAGGGGTGTAACTACCCCCCTTCCTGGTCCCACCCTTAGGGCAGGACCTAGTCATGTACCCACCCCTTTCTTTAGGATAAAGGCCGGAGCGGGGACCCTTCCAAATTAGATCATCTTTGAATCAAGAATACTTTCTACGAAAGGACTTCAAGACTCTTCTCAAGATTTCTCCCTTGTGGCTAAGGAGTAGTCACCCTGCATCAGCGGGCACCATCTAAGAACTCTGCGGTTTGCTGTAAGTCCTTCCTCAAGGAATCCGACGGCCCAGCTCGACGAGAACCGGCTTCCCTGGCACCTCTGACCTCTACCCACGTCATCAGCTCAGCTGTGATCTGTGGGTGCGACGAGACCTCGAGGGACCGGCCATCATCAGAACCTGCACGCTCTTAACCAGCACGACCATCGAGGTAACTCTCTGGTGAGTGCTCTGGGGTCCGAGAAGCCCCGACCCTGAGCCGCTCCAGCACCGAAGTACAGTCTCCCAGCATCTCCACGATCTGCGTGGGGCCCTTCTACTCGCTGCTCAGCACGTTGTCTGGTCACTAGCCGCTGGCTTGTGCCCTTCTGTGACGACATCCGAGAATCAACACTGCCGGTCTGGTTGCTCCAGACTGGCCCTTGCTTCCATCTCTTCGAGAAGCACCCCGGACCCTCCTGGTCCACTCAAGACGCCGACAGCGACATCCGTCGTGGGACAGCTCGCACCTCCACCGTGGTCGCCGACAACGCCTCCTGGACCGTGAGACTGCAGAGCCTAGCGTCGCCCACTCACCTGGTCGAGGTGACGGCCAACCGGTGCCTTCCTGGTACCCTCTGACTACTGGCTAGTAGTACGAACTTGGTCCCCTCTGCTTTCAGGTTTCATCAATCTCCGATCCAGGCTTGGATCTCTACAAACTATTCACCACTGGTCGCCGGCCAGCAACTCCTTTTCTTCCGGCTCCTGGCTCGTCAGCGAAGACCCCGACGCCTGTAAGACTTGTGCAGCCGCAGCCCTCGTGGCTAGGTAACTCGGCATTTCGGTGCCTGCATAGCCTCCTTACTCTAGGGTCCCGAGTCCCTCGCTTCCGACTTGCCTTAACCTTCCGTGTCCTCGGACACTTGTCTTTAAACTGTGCACTTGAAGTATTTGCTAAAGAGATTTGGTTTGTGCTTAGTACCCTGTCCTCATAAAGAGTACAGGGCTGTTGTGATTCTTAATAAATATATTGTTTATTTTCATAACACTTGTGTGGTGTCCTTTCACTGGGTGTTCGAGGGGTACATGTGTGGTAAACAGCTGGCTTAACGCGCCCTCTCGAGTCTTTAGCCTTAGACTGCTCGTATCCACGCTACTAGGATAGCTGGTCTATAGGTTGACTTACAACCAAACACCATAAGGGTCGTTGGAACGATACATAGCGGTCGCTAGAATAGCGAACGTTGCATATCGGGCCAACTTCTCACAACGTGGATTCAGTGTGCCCCGGTGCCACTGCACCGGCTGCACTGTTCACTTTGCCCACTTCCATCAAATGTGATTGCCTCTCCAAGAAAGCAGAAGAGTTTCCACCATTTTTTGGCTCCAAAGTTCAATCCCTTCTATGCCAAGATGAATGTCCTACCCCCACCGTGGTTTGCAAAGCCAAGAACGAATGACAAACCTTTTACATAATCGGGGAGGAAGTCTTACTTGAAAACATCACTAAAAGCAAACCCTCAAAATAGTTTGCGGATTCCATTCCGCGTAACATTACCAAAGATCTTTACACGCTTATGCACCCTTACTGGCCAAAACTGATGGATCATCTTCGCTCAGTCAAGGATCATTCCCCGACTCCCACTAAACGACCCAGTCGCCCACTTCTCAAGAAGCTTTTGTGGATGACTTCAACTTTCACTCTATCTCCAACCTGCCTTTTCTTGCAAAAATCATCAAAAGAGGAACTTGCCCAACACATCAATACAACCACCTTCTGGAGGGATTCCACTCGGGCTTCAATCAAGGGTGAGACACTGGAACCGTGCTGCTCCGCGTAGTCGCTCTTGAGAGGTTGATCCGCTTCGAGTCCTAGATTCTGCCAGCTCCTGATACTTATCGATCTGTCGGCAGCATTTGATACCACAAATCACCACATACTTCTTGATATACTATGAAAACAATTGGATGGGCATTGCCAGGGTTTGCCCTGAAATGATGTGCACCTTCCTCATGGGTAGGACACAGAGGATCACTTTTGATAATCGTCTCTTTTCACTGAAGACAGTCGATCAAGGAGTCTCCTAGGGTTCCATCCTTGGTCTTACCCTGTGCAACCTCTACATCAAGCCTCTGGGAGTTCTACTAAGAAAGGAGGGGATCGCCTACCACCTGTATGCAGGTGACACCCAACTCTACTGAAAAGTCCCATCCAGTAACAATATCTCTCCTCTTGCCACCATTAAACTCCGTTCAAGACTGGTTCACTTCTCACAACCTCAAAAGGACCTTTGCAAAACCCAATTCCTCCTTATTTACTCTTCGAATGAACCACTGCATATTCACACCTGGACCAATCAGCCCTTTCAATCAGACATGTACACATCGCGGCATATCACCTGATTAGGTCGTTAGGTGTTTGTAGCTCCTGTAAGGTTGTATCTCATTCGAACATCTAGTCTTTAGCTCGTTCCTGAATTAGTGGAGTGATGGGGCAGACCTTAGGTGCCGGGGAAGGGTGTTCCATGTCTTGGCTGCCCGGCACGAGGAGTGTCCTCTGCTGTTGGCTCAGCGGATTTGGGTATGTGGACCGGTTGATATGGTCACCTGGACATCGTGAATCGCTGAAGCTTTGCCGTTAGAGCCTCCAACCTTACATAGGATCGACTCATGGCATAATCTTTCTCGGCCAGCGCAACCAGAACATGCAACTCCCTACCCCGAAAACCAAGCCCACCACCTCACTGCAGATCTTCAGAATGGAGTTGAGCCTTTCTGCTACTAAGACACTTTTGACAGTTGTGCCCTTAATTACCCCCCCTGATAATGTTCCCTCTGGAGGCTGAGAATACTGCACCGCCTTCAGCTCTTGATCTGATCTTGCTGCTACTACCCTTAGCACCTACATCCACTAACGACTGTAAGCAATGAAACAAACAACTGTCCGTAGGGTCTGAACCCCACGTTGTGCCTTTTGTAATGAACACAACTAGCAACTATTTGTAATATTGCATCTCTTCTAATGGAACCTGCTTTCATGTAAAGCGCTACGAAACCTCTGGGTAATATCTGGCCGCATAAGTGTGGAGAAGTGTGGCTCACTGGTTAGAGCAGGCAGACCCTGAAGCAGAGATCAGACCCGGGACCAGGGTTCAATTCCCGACGCGGCAGGGTCTTGAGCTCAAATGTCCATGGACTCGATAATTCTCACTTCGGTGCCTAACCTAATCATGGGTTCACACTCTGCAACTCTGGGCATTAAGCTTGCTTAATCTCCACAACGGCCCCTCCGCGGCGGGATGCCTGGCTTTCACCTTGGGGATGCCCTGTAGGGGCTATCTCACAGGGAAAAGCCAGGACGGGTTCCCAAGGCAAGCGGAGAGATACCCCTTCGGGGGTCGATTCTGGCGCTATATATGAAACATAATAATAATAATAATAATAAAAATGCATGAATAAATCATGTGATCCCCACGCCCTGGTTAGTGGTGCACGTGCACTGCACGGACCCCTACTACACTGGACGGAGCAGTACGTACATCTTGTTAGTAGTTTTGCATGTGCCCTGCACTGACCTCCATGGAACAGGAGGGGGCGCTACCTACCTGCATCATGTTGGTGATGCTTTCACTGATCCATGTGGAGCATAAAAACCTGCTTTACTTCCCGCGCTTCCTTTTTTAGGTCTCGCGACCTATCAATGCGCACAAGCGCATTGAACGGAGCGAGAATTCATGTCGGCAAAATCCTCCTCAAACCAAGGGCTTTCAGCCGCGGTTTTCTTTAAGTTCATGTGAATCACGTGATTAAACAAGCACGCGTATTCACGGCCGCAGAGCACATCAAAGGGCTTCGCCCAGCGTGCGCTCTTCAGCTTCTCCTCCCCTAATTATTTATGGCTGGTCGCAGGCCGGCCTTACTTTCAGTTTCCCCGTGTTGCTTCATTTCATTCATGTTTTCGTTTCCGAGGACTGTGTGCTTCTTACTTTCAGTTTCCCCGTGTTGCTTCATTTCATGTGCATTTCTTTTCATGTTTTAGTTTCCGAGGACTGTGTGCTTCTTACTTTCACTTTCCCCGTGTTGCTTCATTTCATGTCCATTTTTTATCAGGCCCGACGTGTCGCATGCAAGCCCAGCCTCTGCACCCTGTGCACTCCTCCCCTCGCTCGCCTTCCCAGGCTCTCCCGCCCCCATCCGGCTTCCCTCCCACACTTCTCCCAAGCCAGCCTTCTAAACGCTTTGTGCCTCTTCACCCACTACCAGATACTCCCAGCCTCTTTACCTCCCTCTTGCAGATTGCTGTTTCTTGCATTTGAAACGGGTTTTCCATCTTCCTCTTTCCAATTTGTGTGATTTACTACCATTGCTCGCGTGCGCTAGGGCACACACACACGGCACTCTCAAGAATACCAGCCCCCACTCTCAAGAAAACAGCCCCCACCCCTATGATGACAAGGACACCTCCTCCCCGCCAGAACACACCTTCCCTCCACTAGTAAAACAAGCACTGGCAATGCCAATAGGCAATAGTCTCTCCCCGTCCCTTTTCTTTTTAGAGACCTTCCCGTGTATTAACGTAACTAAATTTCCTACTCTCCTCGGTTACTTGCTTCATCATTCCCTCTTCACTACGTTCTCTCTGCCTTCATCAGTCTCCCTCCCTGTTCCCTTTTTTATTTTTTGATGATTTCGTTCAAACTCATGTTTCCCTCCTTCCGTCATCCCGTTGCTTGAGGCAATGAAAAGGACGCTGCAGGATTACACAGCCTCGCTCGAGTTGCCCACCCCCTCCGTCTCCCCTTCCGTGACTCGTATATAACAACTGAGAACAGCATATTATTTAACAACTGGTCACAGTTGCTAATCACGCTCAATACCTAATAACGTCTGATCACTCGTACTTGGCACTATGATTTATGCGATTTTTTGACACAATGTATTTTGTGTTGTTAGCTCTTAGCGCCCTCGCCTTTTTCAAAACGCTCAGGGTATTCACCATCATCTGATGTTTGGAGTCACCGGAATACATCCTACAAAAGGAGCCCAGAAAGGCTGGGACTCCTGAGACAATTAAAGCCAGAGGCATTGGATGGTGAGCCGCAAAACAACCGGAAGACAATCGCAAGTCCACACAGTGAACCCAACACTTGCACGGTCACATCTAGAAAGGTAAAACTCTTCTCTCGCCTGCCGTGGGATGCATACGTGTGACCTTGGCATAATTAGCCTTTGAAAACTGTTGCGTGCTTATCTAGGTTCCTGATCGATACTGTGACCCTATGCCCCTATTCGGTTATAAATCCATTTATTCCCTATATTGGCATAACCGTTCAAGTGCGATTTTCTGAAAAGTCATCTCTGGCCTCACACGAACAGAGCCACATTCCAGCATGACTCTCTGCTACTTCCTTTGCGACCAATTAGTGCAATGACAGTGCAGCAGTCACTATCTGATATTCCTAGATAACACTCCGAGTTCTTCAACAAGATAAAAACTTAGCAAACCTGGAAATCCCCGCTTGCTATGTTTTGATTAGTAATGGAACTCTAATGAGCAACTGATAACTGTCACTTCCTAGTGACATCTTTAATTGACGTCTTATGTCCAGCAAACTTGCGTCAAACCCGGCACCTGTCAGGTATAAATATTACCAACGTTGCCTTAAGCAATGAGAAAGATACGAGCTGCGAGTTCATTCCCTGTTGCTGATGCCAGCTGCCTGCATGACCCTGTGTTGGTAAAAACTAGCACTCTGTCGCTGCAGCCTGCTATCCTGTGGTGGTGAAGCTGCTGATTACCATTATCGCCGCTACAGCGCGAACTATGGTGCAGTACGCTTGAGGAGCCGAGCAGCCGTCCTCTGCGAAGACATCCAGCCCAGCTGCCCGCGGACGCTGTCACCCCTCCTTCCTCGACGCGCTGAGAGAAGCCGCTGCATTTTTCGTGCAGAGAAATCCAGTCCCGGCGCTTCCGGTTTACCCTTGCGGGTGACTGGGATATCGAGAGAGACCCCTGAAGGAGATACCAATCCTCCATCATTCTATTCAGAGGTATGGTGTTGACTAAACCCTTAGACGAGAATTCTTGAAACAAACCTTGGCAAAACCAACTTAACTTAAGCTACTTACTTACTTCCCCTTCCACGTGTTAGGCTTAGGTCAGGCACACTGGGGTAGGCTTACTTAGAAGCACCAGTTGAGTATGTTAGCCTAATGTATATATGACTGTATATATGTTTTATTACTTTTAAACCATTGTATGGCTAAGAAACCATATCAATGCTTTTACAGTTCTATTTCGCAATACTTATCTTACTGTACGTACTTTTTATAATAACAGTTATTGCAATTGTGGCAATACATTTCTCTTGTACGAGAAGAAAGACTGTTCAATAAATGTTAACCCTTTATTGATACACGCCCGTCTCTCTATTCTCTACATACTGTGAAAGTAAACTGCACTAGACTGACTGAGTGAAATCTATGTCTATTGTTTCACACGACCCTAGAGATCGACTCTTGATCTGAGGAGCAAAGTTGTCATGTTGCACGGTTGTTGGAAAACTGAATCCCTTCTTGTCTGTGCCAAGGAAGCTGATCACTTCCTATGCAGAGAAGAAAGTTTCCAGTGACCTCTGAGCTAGTTGGTAACACAACCCAATTAAGTTTAGCATAGTCAGTGGAGGCCTGGAATATCCGCAGTTCCACGTCGATACTACTGTTTATGTTATTCCAATGCGCAGGGCCTAGTGGGAAACTAGGAACTACACTACATGGCGCCCTAACGTTTGGTAAGGCGATAAACTAACGCAAGACTTGTAGAGTAACTCAGTCGTGCATATTTCACACCCTTTCTCCCGTAAAATACTCCAATAGACGTCTGGAGTGGGTGAAAGGATAAAATCCGCCCGACCTTAGTAGGAAGAGATTCCTATGTAAAGCTCTGGTTTATTCAACGTTGAAGGATACAGTGTTCCAAAATATTGTGCACCTAATCTTTGTCTCCTTGGGGACCTACTCTGCAAAAACTGCATTTACACAATGTCAGTAGAAAACAACGGCACCACTGGGGCCGCAGCAGATGCGACTCAGCAAGGTCCCGAATACACAGACCCGGGTGCTATTATCATCCCGGTCCAGTTAAGAAGATCTATAACTTTAAAACTTATAGAAAACGGACTGACACCTCAAGGTGGTACAGTAATTTTCGTGATAGAGGCTCACGAGTATCGGCAGACAGAGGTATTCTATTCATGGATAAACTTTCCAGCGGTAAACGCTATAACACAAGAGTTTCACTATTACAAAATAGAGGAACCTCCGGGAGAGTACGCTCCTTTCGAGGAGATTGAAATCCCACTTAAATTTCAAGAGCACCTGCTCTGGTTTAATGGCGCCCTAAAACACACTGATCAAATAACTAGGCTCGGTCCACTAGGTAGACCAGGAGCCACGTGGCCGGTTCTAGCCAGCTACACACCACATCCTGACATTGCAAGAATGTCTAGAGAAGAGCTGTTAGCACAGCTAAACACATTAATAAAAATACATAGGCAATTAGTCCAATATGTAATGCGGACTGCAACAGTCCAGCCAGCTGTTAATACACCACAGCTGACCCCTCATCAGGGGAACACAAATAAAATTACACCACAGAACATACAGTCATGTCTTGGTAAAACACCCGTAAAACGGGAACAAATTCCTTTCTGGTTAGCCCAGAAAATCACTCAAATAGAGGCAGTATTTCCTGATACTACCCCTATTGAGAAACACAGAATCTTGACCATCTGCCTTCCTATGGGAATCGCACCACACGTGGAGGACTGTGACACTTGGGGTACAGTCTTTGCTTCCATTTACACAAAAACACACGGTGTTCCGTCTATGGCGGTAATACCAGAAGTGCTAAAACAGATTCAAAATGAATTCGGTCCAGAGCCCGCTTTAAATCTAGGTATGAAATTACTGAAAGACTTCAAGCAGGTCACGGCTATATTATTAGCCAACATAAAGGGAGAAGCAGCATCTGTGGCGATTCGCCAGAAGTTGAGGGAAACAGATATAAAAGATCCTGTTGAGCTAGCAAAAATCATAGAAAAATGCTATGAAGAATTAGGTAGAGACAGCTTGGGTGGAAAACCAGTTAAGCCCCAACTGCTCGAAAATCCTGAAAAATTATTTATTAAAAATAATTTAAACACTCCTAAGAAGAGCTGGGATGGAAATAAACAATCCACTCCCAAGGAAAAAGTTTTCCAGTCCAGAGGAAGGTCTCCTCGACGGAGGGAAAGAACTCCGACTCGAGAACGCCAGTCTCCCCAACGGGAGCCCTCTGAGAAAAGATATAACCTTAGAAATAGGGATAATCTAAAAAAACCTGATAGATATCAAAGTATTGATACACGTCCCTCTCGATCTCTTCCACAGAATTCGGAAAGAAGAGGACGGTCAGACCCAGGAGAGCACACCAAGTCCAAAGACAAGGAATCTGCTCAAAATAAGAAATCTCAATTTCCTAAAAAGAAGGTAGCCAGTATTAGAGTAATCAACCATGCCGAGAATACTGAGGACACAGTTGAAAAACGGGGAGTGGGCATTGACAATGTTGGACAGTGCAGCAGAAATCAGTATAGCGCACAAGATCTTGATGAGTCATCTGGAGACAGTGGACACGAATGAATACATTCAGGTTGAAACTGCCGACACCAGACTTAGCGATCCCCATAAAATATACGAAATAACATTGCGTATAGAGGGTGATAAGACTAGGAAAATTAAGGGTCTATTTTGGGATAAGCTCTCAAAAGGCTATGATATTCTGTTAGCTGAAAAAGATTGGCCCCCGGAGTTTGTCAGGGAGTGCCCTCGTGGCGAAGAAGTGATTATGCCTGTCTTCTCGAATCACATACCGATTCACAAAAAATACACATATGCAAGGAAATGGGCAGTAGCCCAGGCACCTGCATTGTATAAAAATCACGTAGGATGGGATGAGGATTCACCGCCTCACAAAATCCAATTAAAAAGTGAACCAACTGCCCAACTGCAGTATCCCATAAAGCAAGAAGCTAAAAAACAGGTCAGGGAGATCTTAGATCAACTTGAGTACCAGGGGGTGATTGAAACATGCACCTCTCAAATGAACAATCCTTTGTTTCCTGTTTCCAAGCCAGACAATTCATATCGTCTAGTTTTGGACTACAGACATCTTAATACATGTTGCAAAACTTTTGCAGTACAAAATTCGCATAGTGCAGCCCTAATGAATAATATAGTTAGGAAAAAATATAAAACGACATTAGACATATCTAATGGGTTCTTTTGTCAAAACATTGCTCCAGAAAGCAGATATTTGACCACTTTCTCCGCATTTGGGTCGCAGAAAAAATTCTGTCGACTCCCACAGGGGTTCAAGAACAGCCCAGGACTATTCTCAGCTAGGGTAACAGAGTTACTACAAATCTATGATGATGAAGCATTGTCTTACGTAGATGATATTTATCTCACAGACGACGACTTGGATACTCACTTGAAAAGAGTGAACACCATTATACTTGGGTTCGCAGCAGAGGGTTACAAATTCAACTTTAAAAAGTCCCGAATTGCCCATCTGACAGTACTGTTTTTAGGGTACGAATTATCAAGTGAAGGGAAAAGCCTAGCGGACAACTTCTTAGAGAAGTGCGCTGTACTCCAAGCTCCAAAAACGCTGAAGAATTTACAATCAATACTAGGTTTTCTGAATTTCGGAAGAACTTACATTCTAAATTACGCAGAGAGGGTTAAACCTCTCTACGAACTAATTAAACCTGATTTAAAACAAATCAATTGGACTCAAAAACACACAAATTTTGAGATCACTGCAAACAGACATGTTATCAAAAACAAAATTAGATACACGTGACAACACGATTGATCTTGTAATCCGAGTCATCCCAGGAAGATGCGGATTCACGTACCTAACCTCTAATGAGGGAGAAAAGGTACCAATTTCAATTAAATCTCACTTGTACACACAAGCAGAAAAAACATTCAGTCGCACAGAAAGAACTGTGAACGCAGTGCAAATCGCATTAGCAAATGAACGAGAACTAGCACACGGCAAACGGATTAATATCCTTACAGCGGAATCCGCCTTCGAAGCGCTATTCAGCCCAGTAAACCTGCCTACAGTGTCACTGGATCCGAAATGGATACAGTGTATAGATTCTCTAGGAGCGGAAGATGTGAAATACTATTTCGCCCCGCAGTACGAAGAACTGAATGATTTAGAATATGAAGAAGAATATCCTCTGCCAATCGAAATCCTGCCTCTCCCACAATACGCCTGTATAATCTATACAGATAGCTTTGTACAGCATTTCAACGTAGAGAAAAAATCCTACGATGCAGCATGTGCGATTATTAAAGGTCGTTGGCTGTGCGGTAAATTCAGACCGAAAGTAACAAAAACTGAATCTGTAAGAAACTGTTCGGTTCAGAGAACTGAAATCAGATCTTTAAAGATGGCGCTCGAAAATGCAGATCGCGAATTCCCCACACTTATAGTGTGCGATTCTCATTTTTGCGTCAACTCTTACAATAACAAACTGCAGAGTTGGATCGAAAACGACTACAAAGATGACACAGGTGCCACAATAAAGCATAAATTGCTTTGGGAACAAGTAGCTCTTTTACACAAAGAACTACAAAAGACTCACGTGATTCACGCACAGAGTCTTCGACGTGATGGCGTTCACGTTGCAGGGAATTCATTGGCTAATACAGCCACAGCGGAAGCAACTAACCCGGCTTCCGTAGCCACAAAAAAGCGTACAGATAAGTACATAGACGGGGAAACCATGCTGACAGTAAAAACGACCGTAAAAGGCGACTGTGCAGCACTACCCGTAAACTATCCACTCAATTATGCATACATAATCGATGCAAACTCCGTTCCTTTTGCTCGAATCCCTGGAGTGGGGGATAGAGTAATTCCAAACATGAACAGGAGAATATTTTTAATAGCAGACGCACATATGGGTTTGGGTCTTAGGCACAGAAAGATCAAGGAATCACTGACTGAATTACAATCAGTATTCTGGTGGCCGGGAATGAATGTGGAACACCAAATATATGCAAACAACTGTGAAAACTGCAATAGGGATCGCAGTGGCGAACCTTGCTACCGGCTACCAATCAGAAAGAGCGTAACGCTGCCTACACCCCATCCTGCGTCCTATTAATAGTTAAGACGAAATACACTTAAATAATGAGGCCACCAGCGCTCGGCTGACGCTAGAACGGTTATAAAACATTAGCGAGTCCATATCGGCATATACGCAATTACTACGTTCCATTCTGACCAGGATCCTGCTTTTAGCTCTCGAGCTTATAGGGAGGCCATGGCCAGCATGGGAATTGGGGTGTGGTATTCTTGTCAGTCATACCCCGGAAGGGAATAGTGTGATAGAAAGAAAAAACCGGGGCAGAAAGCAATCTATAACAGCGAAGGTATTAGGTTCAGGCGCTGGGTGGGTCAAACATTTAATAAGTGTCCAGACTAGTCTTAACAACATGCCAAGAAATTCTCTAAAAGGTTTCAGCCCATACGAACTATTGTTCGGAATTAGAATGAACGTTCAGGACCTCGATAGTCAGATGTCAGTGGTACAAGAAGAAACAACGCAGTTTGATGTAAAAGACCGTTTGGCTGTTTTACAGGAACTGAATGAAACAAGAAAATCATTAAGCAACATAAAGTTAAAGCAACAGCCAAGTACCACTGACGAGGCACCACCCACAACAGCCCCAGCAAGGCCTGTCTGGATTCCAAAGATTGGGGATCTAGTCAGAGAAAAGATCGCGGTTAAGAAGGAATTTGGGACTTCTTACAGAAAAGCAGTACCTGTCTTAGCAGTCACCGGAACAAGATCAGTTGTGCTACCGCCCCTTGCTGGTAAAAAGGAGAACAGAGTCGTGTCCATCGATCTGGTAAAACCACAAGCATGTGGCCTATAATCAACAGTAGGCCCAGTGGACTCCCAAGAAACAACAGAATACCCAAACTTGCAACAATCCAAGAGGTTCAAACTGAAAGACTCATCACATTCGATCAGCCTGCAGTGCACAATGAAGGACTATGCAATAATGCCATGGAACTCGTGCCTCTTGAAACACAGATTGAAACAGTTCGTCAAGAAACAACACCAGTCTACAATGATGTGGCATCAGAAAGTGCTACCGAAAGACAGATTGAAAGAACAATCCCATCAATTGACAGAACTGCCTCTGGTTATTTCATCAACTTCGACAACTTCTCTGAAGATCAAAGTGACCCCGAAGTGATGCCAGAAACAAAAAAGTCTTTTAAAGAAAAAGCAACGGAACTCTTTCATCAACTGAAGGAAATCTACCTTGTTTCCCCTTGGTTAGAGTTCTGGTTCGGTCTAGGTGTATTTTTCCTCCTGCTTTGGCTCATCATGGTACTATGTTTGGGAAAATTCATTGAAGGAAAATATATTACAATGGACACAGCAAGTCAGAACATCAACCTAGTCCTGAAACCACACAGATCATCCCACGTGAGGAAAAGAGAACTGTCAACAGTAAATGTCACAGCAATTCCAATACCTGGTGGGGTAGTTTGGGAGAAAACAGACTATGAGATCTATGGTCCGGTCGAAATCCTGAAGTATCCTCATCAACTAAAGGTTTCCTTAAGTGACTTTGTGACACCTAGTACATTCTCTGATGATTGGGACTTTAACAGTATTAATGACATGATGTCTGATTTAGTAATGTCAGCTAGATTCACAGATCATGATTATTTACAAGGTTCATCTAGTTATGAGCAGTTATTCTGTTACACCCATTATGGGGATCATTACTTGCATAAATCTGCACAGCCTAGAAATGTTTTTATGTATAATCAATGGGAACATTGTTCTACACCACCTAAAAGCAGTTCTAAAGCATTTTTTGAGAAATTCAAATACTTTTCAGGGTTTAACACCAGTGATGCAGAAACGTTTTATTACAAACTGTTAGATAAAACAGGAATGAAAACAATGCTGACAAATTCTAAATTGATATATTCAGAAGCATTTTATGACAAAATGATGACATTTGGTTTTGATTATTGGAAAAATAATATTGAAACGAAATCAATTTGGGGTACAAAAGATTGGCAGGTGCAAGGCATAGAAGCACTATTTAGAACCTGCATGATACCAGAACAAATGTTATTTTTAAATGACACAGTACACCAAACATCTTGTCTTGGCCTAGCTAAGAACAAAGACCTTAAAACACCGTCTATACCAAAGCCAATACCTGAGAATACAACCACAGATATTGATTTAGACATGTCACAAATTTTACATTTCAACAGAACACATCCTGATTGGAAAAAGTGGTTAATCTGGCCTACAGACACAAATAGCTGTCAAGATCGGTTCCTGAATAAAACACAGGGTTTAAAAATGACCAGATTAGACTCAAGATATTCCCAGAGACAACATCCAGGAATAATAACAACATACAGTGTAGGGAAACTCTGCCTAGAATGGCTAACTACATCCACACTGGCTGAAATTAAGCAACACTTGTCTTTACTAAAAGATGGTGCTGATTTGCGCGATTTCATTCTTGGACCACGCAAACAGCGTCAAAAGCGTTTCATAGCGACCAGCATCTATGCTGCTTACAACGAGGCTTGGAAAGTAAAGCAAATTGAAACTGCTGAAAAGATACGAGAAATTGATCGTATTAATTTGGAGAAATCACTTTCTGTGGTAGACAATGGGTTAATGACTCTGTCTTCCAGAATATATTCTTTGGACAATATTGTATCCTCTGCCTTTGATGTGATAGACAGAGATTTGCTAGTGTTACAACATGGCCAGTCTCAATTACGCTCTATTATAGAATTAGGCTGGACGCTGCAAAATCTTCGTTCAGGCTATGTGCCTTGGCGTTTGATAAACACAACGTCATTATTTTCCAGTTTTAACCTTACTGATAAACAGATCAGTTTGGCACAGAAAGGAGCAGACTATACAATCCTGAGCATCGAGAAACTCGAGAGATTACCATTGACAATGTCAGAGAGTCCTGTCATTGAATGGATAATACACGGGATTATCACAATTCCGATAACAACTTTCCGATTTCATAAATGCCTTGAGTACATACCTGCTGGCCAATATGAACAATTGTGTAAAGGATATGTAAAATCCATATGGAAATTACCATACACTCATTCTTGCTATAGTGACAGTGACAAAAATGTATTTCTTAGTGGTGAGAATTGTAAACACTCACTAAGCGGTATACTTTTGTGTCAAGGTATTAATTTACACAGAGCATGTGATGGCAATTCAAACAACCTTTCATGCCACCAGCTAGTCACACCTGCAACTCAGATAGAGCCCTTCTTTATGCAACTTTCGAACGGGAGTTACATTCTTAGAACGGATCACAGGTGCTGTGGCCTCGCGCCAGGGAAAAGTTATCTAGTACAAGTAACGTCCATGGTCAACTGTTGCATGCAAGCATTGTTCCCGAGCGGGCCTCCAGACATAGTGACTCCCCTCTGGCTTCGTCTGAATCTCTATTCTATACGAATTGATACATTAAGCAAAATGAAATCTGTGCTTTTACAGACAACCGTGCCTATAACGTCATCTAAAGAGACGTATGATCTTCTAGTCGCAAGGACGGCTACTGAGGTCCATGACCTTTTATCAACAAATTGCCCCGTGCATTTCATAGAAATGTTCAGCCAACTCCTTAACATGTCTAGTGCAACAAGCATCCCAGGTGTCGTAATTGGCCTGTTCGGATTAGCGATTAGCTGAACCTACACGTTGTCCTTCTTAACTTGGCTATATACGATAATGCCATTTTGAATGTTGCAGCGGCCATCTTAGATTATGAGCGGCCTCGTGGCCGACGTGCCCTTTAGTCCTTCGTCCATTCCACTGACCACTCTCATCTGCCCAGCAACAGGCTATTTTTAGTACTGGTCAAACCACACATGCGCATTTCCCACTGACCCGTAAACCTTCAGGAATGTGCCGCTAACTGACCAGTGGGTTTGAACCCCTCCAATGAGCTGGCAGTATTCCAAAACATGTCCATATATGTCCTTAAAACTGTGTCTTTACTTGTGCCGCCTATCTTTTATTGCCCCGAAATTGTATATAAACGGGGTCACACCGGTGTTCGGTGTGATACCTCTAGCATTACCGAAGGGTGCTGTTTGAGTGTACCACCACCCCATGGGGTCTTAATAAACTTGTTCTTTGCCTTTTACAGTTTCCGTGCCAACAGTTCTTGTGTGTAAGTGGGTAATCTCTGGAGTGTGTAGGCCTTGGGAACCCCGAATACTTCAATTGGCGACCACGAAGGGACTCATCGGCGACTCGGATGCCCGAAGGAGAGGTCGTGACGAAGGCTTGGAAATCCGCCATGGGCGCGCGCTGCCACGAGTGACCCGAGTCTTGGCTGCCACGGTGTTTTTTCCTTTCCTTCCGATCTGACCTTCCAGGTGGCGCCGGTCTCCGACTGAGTTTTCGAAGTGTCTGCATCGCTGAGAAAGTGCCGTTTGGCTGATTTGGCTTACAAGACCTTGGCAGTTGGAACCTGGACATTTGAGTATTTGGTAAGCTTTGTGTTTGGTAAGGTAGTCTTCGGACGCTTACTGAAGTCTCTACGATTTGTGTTCGGTAAGGTAGTCTTTGGACGCTTACTGAAAATCTGTGTTTTGTGATCGGTGAGGTAGTCTTCGGACGCTTGCCGAGTTCTGGGAACTTTGATTTGAGTTAGCTAACATTGTGAATTTGTGATCTTTGAACTTATATGTGTAGTGCACTTCACATAGGCAGGCATGTAGAGATGTTTATCTAACTTTGTTTTTCCTTCGAGCGGCACAATCGTGAGAAGAATTGTACGTGCCATTTTTGTCTGGTGTCACGCTTTCGTGATACTTTTTGAACATGCCTGTTTTCAGCACACTCCGAGGAATGTGTTGTCTTGGAGAAGGTACCTCAATTAGGCTAGCGGAATCACAGCCGGCTCCCCCAGAGGGAACTCCGAATAGGGAAATGTACATAAAACTTGGCCTTCCCCCTATTATGTACAGTAAATTATGGCATAAGTACACCAAGGCCGATCCCGAATTGCAATGGCCCCTACACGGGTCGTACGATTTGAGTAAAATCCAATTTGTAGAGCAATGTATGTTTCAACGTAGGTCTAGACAAAACATGTTTGATTGCGTGCGAATGTGGGAGAAAGCGGCGCGTGAGCGAATGAAGCGTGAGGTTGCCTTTGCGGACAAAGAGCAGCGCAAGGCTGCTCGGGATAAGGCTTTACAGCTTGAGGAAAAGGAGGCTCAGGAAAAGAAAGACAGGGAGGAACGGGAACGTAATTTGCAAACGACTGGTCAATTTCCTATTCGCCGACCGCTCTATCCTGTCCTTAATAATGAAATTGATGATTTTTCTTTGTTAGATCGGTCACCGCCTCCGTACGTTCTGCCGACGGCTCCGGCTGTGGATCTTGAGGATGATGGACAGGATCCGTCGAGTCAGAAGGGGGTATCGGCTCTCAGGTTTACTGCGGATAGGTCCGCTCATTTACGCAGTTGGGCTCGTAAAGTGAATAAGCATTGTGTTACTCAGGAGCAGTTGTTAACGGAAAAGAAAGGGTGGTCGGATCTTGAATTAATGTATTTTCTATCTAGTCTGGCGGATGAGGTTGTAAGTGCTTATCGTGAACTTTCTGATACGCTTGAGCCTAAAGTGTTGTCGGTGTATCGTGAGAATTTAGCTAAAGGTGATTTTGATCTTTCAGATGTTGATGACCTGTTCAAGCAATTGATCAAGCTGCGGGATGAGACAACCCAGTTGCGACAGGAACGGAAAAGGAGGCAAAAGGAGTCCGAATTGGAGAATAATGGGCAGGCTAAAGAGTGTTCTCTCCGTGGTTCAGATAAGAGTTCTGCGTTGCATGTTATGCCTATGCGTGAAGCTGCGCCTTTGTATGTCCCACCAAAAGGGGAAGGTACGGATGATGATAAGTTGTCAAAGGATGCGAAAGGGTATTTTGTGTATAATTGGGTATATACGCCATGGAATAGAGCAGATGTCATGGCATTGAAAAATTCTTTACCTGATCTTCGGAAGAATCCAGCGGCATTTTATGAAGGGGTGGAAGGGGCTATATCGTCTTGTGTAATGACTCTTGTAGATATAGATTTGTTTTTTGGGCTAATCTTACCACCCGATATGTGGAGGCAAATTCGTAAAACTAATGACGAAACGATTTTGGGGGGGACATGGAAAGAAATAAGTAGAGCAGATTTAGATAGGGAACCAGCATGTAAGCCTTGTCAGCTAATTCTAGATCTCCCGGCAGCTATCCTGCATAAATTAAAAACGCTTGTTCCCTCCAAAAAGATTGATTGGACCATGTTAACGTCGTGCAAACAGAAACCCGATGAAACGGTTTCAGATTTCTTTACGCGCTTCGAGGAGGCCTTTCATGATTACAGTGGTCAATCTTTAACAGACGATACGGGTCGGCATTTGTTTGTAGATAAGTATGTGGCTAATCTCCTACCAGAGATTGCAAAGCGATTGAAGTCGAGTGAGAGTTCCTGGGCCACGGCGACCCCTGCGTCCTTGTTAACTATGGCTCAGTATTATGAGCGGCAGGAAGTGGAGGCTAAAGAAAGTGTAGAGAAAAAGACAAAGGAATTGAAAACGAAGGTGATGTTGGCGCAGGTTCGGGGAACACAGGGTAGAGGGAATGATAGAGGTAGACGAGGTGGCGGAAATGCATCGTATGGTCGTACGGACATTGCGGAGGATCAGTGTGCTTATTGTAAGGAGTTTGGGCATTGGGCCGAAGATTGTCCGGTACTTCGTGAGCAGCGTAGTCAGCGTGGTCGAGGCAGTGGAAGGTCAAGAGGAGGTTATACTGGAACGAGAGGTGGCGGAGGTGATCGCAGACAGGTTGAGGAGAGGGGCCGTGGCCAGGACGAACGGAATACGTTTGATAGACGGAATCAATATCAGATTTCGGAAGGAGAGAATGTGGAACATCAGGATTATGTGCATGCATAGGATTGCGTAGGATGGGGTAAGGAATCAGTTGAAGTGCCAGTAGATCAGCAAGGTCCATATGTAACAGCGGGTATTTTGGGTTCTACTGATCAATTTCTAGTCGACACCGGAGCTACTCGTAGCGCGCTGTCGAAAAACTTGGTTCCGAGGGCTCCCCTGTCTGGCGAAATGATTACGTGTGTAGGGTTTGATGGCACACCCTCCCCCAGCCCATTGTCCAAGCCTCTTGCACTATGCATTGACAAATACTTTAGTTTTGGGCAATTTTTGTTATCACCTCATACCCCAGACAATATCCTGGGCATTGATTTGCTTAAATATTTCCGAGCGACAATACGCTGCGCTCCAGAGGGAGTGCGGGTTATCCTGAATGACAACTACCCTGACCCTGAGGATTGCCCTGACCCTGCCAGATTTTATGCCATTTTAGACATCCCTGCTTTGGCCTCTCTGCCGCACACGTTGTGGGCGACATCAGATACGGATGTGGGTGAGATGCGCATTCCACCAATACACATTACGGTTAAGGAGGGGGCCCCTCTACCACGAATACCACAGTATAAGATCTCGAAGGAAGGTGAAATTGCATTGACACATATTGTTCAGGATTTGATTTCTGCAGGGGTAGTGGAGGAGGTCCCTTATAATGTCTGTAACAGCCCTATTCTACCGATTCTTAAGAGAGACTCAGATGGCAAGATCTACCGATTTATTATTGATTTGCGTGAAATAAATAAAATTGTCATTCCCCAATACCCAGTGGTGTCCGATATCACGACTTTACTTACTTTGGTTCCACCGACGGCCACCACTTTTAGCGTTATTGACTTAAAGAATGCGTTCTTTTCCATTCCTGTTCACCTAGATAGTAGATATCTGTTTGGTTTTACGCTCAATAATAAATCGTATAGATTTTGTCGTGTTCCCCAAGGATATACTGAAAGCCCTAGCATCTACAGCCAGGCTTTGAAACGACAACTAGATTCCTTTAAATTGCAGTCTGGTGTTGCGCTCATCCAATATGTGGATGACCTTTTGCTTGCTGCCGACTCCTATGCACAATGTGAACAGAGTACACTTGCATTACTTTCCTTTTTGGCACAACATAATCACAAGGTTTCCAAGAAAAAGCTTCAATACTGTAGACCCCAGGTGACCTACCTCGGTCATCTGTTGTCTAAGGAGGGGCGGGCATTAACATCTGATCGAATTCAAGCAATTTTAGATACACCAGTCCCCCGCACGCAGAGAGATGTGCGTGCATGTTAGACCTGGCACCTTGGCGTGAGTCTCCCTTCCACTTTTTGCTGATGTGCCTCCGATGTTTTGCTGGTTTTCCGATACTCAGGGCACTGCGCCACGGCTGATCCGTGCCGCAGTGCAAGTGCTCCCTACTGTAAATTGTATATACGATTGGTATTCCTGATTGGTGCATTGGATTTGCTGTCAGTCCCTAGTAAAGGGCACGAGAGAGTGCCGGGGCTTGTAGATGCCAATACTGCTGGTGGGCCTGCAGCGCTGGTTGCGCCACCCACCGAAGCAGCCGTAAAGATGTGTCTGGGAACTGCGACCGCAGAACCCGCGTGCGGTCTCGTACTGTCACGCTAGCTGGGCAAGTGTCCCCACTTGCCCGCACCGACCCTTCCCTTGACTGCATATTAGTCACCCCTATGGTAGGCCTGCGGGCAGGGTGCGTTGTAGGTGTAAGGTAGGACAAGCCCTGATGTGCGTGGCATGTCCTGGTAGTGACTTACAACGAAGACCGTATTTCACTACTGAAGGCTACCTGCTCCATTAGGCCAGACTGAGCTGCGAGGATTATTACACCCTATAATCCCCGCAGGCTCAAGGAGCATGGTAGGGAGTCATGTTTAGTATGCCTGAACTCAGGATGATGAGATATTTCTTGTAGGCAAGTTTATTTCAATATCCTGGGTTTGCAAATGCTACTTTTAGAAAGTTAGCATTTGCTTGCCTAACCATTTCAGTTGCCTCTGCCAGTATGTGTATCCGACTGTCTGGGATGTGTGAGTGACAGGGCTGGAGGGATGACAGGTGGTGAATGCGCAGATTACACCTTAGTGGGAGGTAGGAGTGCCTCTTGACTCGAACTGTCACTGTGCTCGGCCACCACAATGCTGGCTCCACCCTCCTGGGGAGCGGCGGATGATTCTGCCGGCACCTGGCCCGGGAAGGGCGAAGCCCCCATCAACAAGGTACTCTGGCCACCCCTGTCAGGACAATGCTGGCTCCACCTCCTGTGGGGCGTCTGATGCGCCTGCCCCTCACACTGAAAGCAGGAGCCGGAGTACACCCGCCGGGGTACTCCAGAACTGAGAGTGGCTATGCAAAGGCCCCCCTGGCCTGCGAGAACAAAGGAATTGGCCTATAAAAGACGGAGCCCTGCTCCTTGAAAATTAGATCCAGTTTGGGCCACAGAACGACTCTGCCCTACGAGAAGGACCGTGAGAAGACAAGGAAGGGTGCTGACTCTTGCCTGTGTCTGGTGCCTTGCTGCTGAAGGAGAGGAAGACAAAACGACTACGAAAAGACTTTTGTGCTACTTGTGCCAAACTCTGCCGAGAGATCTCCAAGGGCTTGGAATTGAACTTGCCCCCTGACCAGCGTCCCAGGACCAGTGGATGCTAACCCCCTTGGAAGAAAGCGACTGCGGGTGCTGACCATCGTCACAGCACCGACAAAGAGGAATCTCCTCTAAGGCATCCACACCCTCCCGACCACCGTGACCGGGGCCCAAAGCAACAGCGGAAGCACAGTGAGGACCAGCCGCCGCTGGCCCGAACATCGTGACCACAACTGCGCTGGGAGCCCGAGAGCAAAGCAAAGGAGGACCCGTCCGGTCCGAGCTATCGAGGCGACTGCATAGCGAGCCGTCCCTCACCTGCAAGGACAGACCATTGCCCTACGAGAATCCACCAGGTCGGTAGCCTGCCCGACAGCCCAGCTGTGAGCCCACAGCTGCACCGACATTTGGCTGGGTACGTCCTGCACTTGGGGACCGTACTGCCACTTGTCACCGCCGCACAGCCGCCGTCTCCAAGGTCGGAGCGGACGACGAAGAGAGGACCGTGCCGCCACAGAGCACCGCTGCCCCGGACGACCAGTGACCTGCTCGGCAGAAGAGCCGCAACGATCAGCGACCCCCTGGCTCCACAAAGAACTTTGTTTAACGCCGGCCTACGGGCCTCACAAGAACTACGATAAGAACTGTGGTAACCTAAAGCTAATATCCTGCAACCGTATCCATAAAGTTATTGACTGTATTCACAAGCCTGCGTAAAGTCTATATAAAGAGATATATTTTTACAAGAATACAGTCTGGTCTCGTTGTGTGGTGGGTTGGTTGTGAAGGTGTACTGTTGCAAGTGTTTAACCCTATGTGCCCCAAAGATTAGCCTACGACTGCTTAAGCCACACTACCTAGAGGGTAAGCAGAGGTTGTCTGGAAGGTAACCCTCAGCCCTGACGAGGAAGAGAGAGTCCCTGCTTGTCGCTAGTGTTGCACTGCGCCAACTAGAGCCTCCCCCTTCCTACAGTGCCTTTATAGGGTTGACATCCTTTTGTAGACAATGGATCATGGGTTTTTCACATATCATAAAACCTTTGCTAGCATTACTGTCCAAAGCTACACCGATGCCTCTTGAGTGGACAGATGAATGTCAGAAAGCTTTTGAACAGTTGAGACAGGCCCTTTGTTCCGCACCCGTGTTAGGAACACCAGACTACACGAAACTTTTCACATTATACGTGCACGAGAATGATGGGTGTGCGTTGTCAGTGTTAGTGCAGTTACACGGGGATAAGCAGAGACCATGTGCATACTTCTCTGCCATTTTGGATCCTGTAGCGCGAGGGCTGCCTGGGTGTTTTCGAGCAGTAGCGGCAACAGCAGTAGCCATACGACAGAGTGAGGGCATAGTGTTATCACACAAATTGTTGGTGTTAGTTCCTCATGCAGTAGATGCCCTGTTAAACCAAACAAAGACCCAATACCTTACGAGTGCACGACTTACAGGATACGAGTTGACACTCTTAGCGCCACACATAACACTGAAAAGATGCGCTACTTTGAACCCAGCCACTTTATTGCCCTATCCGGTCGAGGAGGGTCAGGAAGAAAAACATCATGACTGTGTTTTCCTGACCGAGGAACAGACAAAGGGTCGTGTCGACTTACAGGATGTGCCACTTCCTGATGTGGATGGGGAACTGTGGGTTGATGGATCGTGTTTGAGACTGCCAGATGGTACGACTTCCGCAGCATATGCGATCACGACTCTTAAGACGGTGGTCGAAACAGCTAGAATACCACAAAAATCGGCTCAAGCAGCAGAGCTGATAGCTTTAACAAGAGCCTGCGAATTGAGTGCTGGCCTATGTGTGAACATATACACAGACAGCCGGTATGCCTTTGGAGTGGCCCATGACTTCGGGCTTCTCTGGAGGGAACGCGGGTTCCTGACGTCACACGGGGAGCACATTATGCACGGAGAGCTAGTGCGTGATCTCCTGAATGCGTTGCTCAGTCCTAAAAAAGTAGCGATAGTGAAGTGCAGTGCCCATAAAAAGATCACGGATAAAGTGGGTCAAGGAAATGCCTTTGCTGACAGCATAGCAAGGCAGACGGCTATGTCCCGAACCAGCTCCCCTATGTACGTGGTACAATCACAGGCAGAGAGATGGAGTGACGCTAGAGCAGAGATACGGGATATTCAAAAATCAGCTACAGAATCTGAACTTGCGGCTTGGGCAGCAGATGGGGTGCTAGATGACAAAGGTTGTTGGAGAAGCAAAGACATGGGGAAGTGGAAACTGCCTGTGGCTTACTTACAGGCGATGGTCCAGATGACGCATGGACTGGCACATGTCGGAGCTCTTGCAATCGCTCGTCTTTTAACACGAGTTTGGGAAAATCCTGAGATTGCAAATACTGCAAAGAGAGTAGTGCAGACCTGCCTGGTGTGTTTGCAACACAATCCTGGGAAGGGGACCCATACTCCGAAAGGAGGGTTCGTTCCACCTTCTGCACCGTTTGAAGTGCTTCAAATGGATTACATCCAACTCGAGCGCTGCAATAACCTGAAGTATGTCTTAGTGGTGGTGTGTGCTTTTAGCAAATGGGTTGAGGCCTACCCCACGAAAGACAATACGGCTTTGACAACAGCTAAGGTGTTGCTTAAGGAATTCTTTCCTCGCTTTGGAGTTTGCAAGTTTTTGTGGAGCGATAATGGGCCCCATTTTGTTGGAAAGATTGTGGAATATGTACTGAAGGGGTTAGGGATTCAGCAAAAGTTTCACGCTGTATTCCACCCTCAGTCAGCAGGTTTGGTCGAGCGGTACAATGCCACGTTGAAGCTTAAGCTGGCCAAAATTGTGGCGTCTACATCGTTGAAGTGGCCAGATGCGATGACGCTAGCACTACTATCTCTCAGATCAGTACCCCACTCACGAACCGGCCTTACGCCCTATGAGGTGGTGTTTGGCCGCCCTATGAATATCTGGGGGGTGCCCAAGCCGCGATTAATACATGATGTGCCTTGTGTTATGATGAATGATTATTTGGCACGATTAACAAATGATTTGCTCTCTATTCATCAACAGGTTCGAGAAGCGCTCCCTGATAACTCCACTGGAGAGGGCCACGATCTTCGTCCTGGGGACCATGTAATGGTCCGTTCGTTTGAAAGAGCAAGCAGTTTGGAGCCCAGGTGGAAGGGCCCTGAGCAGGTCCTCCTGGCAACCCGCACCGCAGTACGAGTGACGAACAGGAAGCGGTGGGTGCATTCGACACATTGTCGCCGTGTCTCTCCGGATCTGGTGACTCCTGCTGTGTTGACTGATTACAAGAAGATCTTGGAGAAAGAAAAGAGCCCAGCTGTGACGTCGGCCGAAGTGGAGGGAGCCTTCCCTGACCAATCTGCTACCGGGAGAGAGCGCTACAATCTGCGTCCACGATAAAGAAGATTTTTGTTCTCTTTTTTTTTTATTTTAATGACTGGTTGGTTACCGCTCCAGGTTTGTGAAACGGAAACCGGGAATTCCAAGGGGGGGGGATCAGTTCTGCCAGAGTAGCGACACCCGTCTTGGCCCGGAGAAGAAATCAACGGCTACCTCGGAGTTCAGCACCGCATTTTTCTTTTTTTTTAGGTATACACGCACGTGTATCTGAGACAATTTGTGAACAATTTGTGCCACTTGAGACTTTGCACGAACTTTCTTGAACTATGGCATCAACGGCATCCCGTGATAAGAAAATATTGGGTGCCTTTCTCTTTGTTCTAACTATTGTGGTGATAGCTGTTATAGCCTGGGTAGTCGAACTTGTGGTGCCTGTACGTGAACATTTGCTGCCGACTACCCCGGCGCCGTCTGAACATTTTCATTTTACATTGCCTTTCCATGAAGAGCGCCATCGCCAAACGTATTTAAATAACAGCTTCATTCAGATTCTTCACCACACGCATAATATGACCAATACCTCTAACTGTTGGGTGTGTGGAATGTTGCCTGGGCATCAGAAGAGAGGGGGCACCCCACTTATTCCACTTCCGTTTTCGCACAATGGGTCATGCAATGCCTGGTACACCCTCCTCTTTACTTTGAGATGGCCAACAAAAGGGGGGGTGCTTTTCCGTTTGAATAAAGTATGTTCCCATGACAAGGATGGGTTTCCCCGGGCTGAGGGCACACGTTTCGAATGGGAAGAGTACAGGCCTGATAATGTATCTGCTCCACGTATATATAGCAATCAGCGAAATGTGAATGTATCCGGTGCTCATGTCATAAATGTCATTGCCACAAAAGCCGATTTATGCATTAGAAACAAGGGTACGATTGCAGTGGGGAAAAGCGAATGTAATATTACTCTCACGTTTGATAGCCCGAATGGCATTTCATTTGTCGCATCTCGAAACACCTACTTTATCTGTGGAACGAAGGGGTACCATCAGCTTCCAGTGGGATGGTTGGGCACGTGCTACGTATCGTTTGTGTTACCCCCTGTATTCATTGCCCCTCCGATGTACCACAATGATTACACCTTGTACCACGATTTCGTTTTGAACAGGGTTAAACGAACTGTTGCACTAGAGGACATTGATCAAACGGACACTGCATTACAACAGTATGTGGATTTTAATCTGGGACTATTCTCCTTTGTGGGGGCTGCATTGAACAGCCGGAAAATAAGACGACTGACACGCGTTGTTGAGGCTGTTGCGAATGACACTGCCATTGCCCTGGGGAATATCACTGAGGAACTACAGATTTCCAGAATTGTCACCCTCCAGAACAGAATGGTATTAGACGTAGTTTTGGCTGATCGTGGGGGGGCATGTAGAATTATCGGAAGCAGCTGCTGTGTTTACGTTCCGGACAATTCCCCATCTTTGTATAAAATAGCTGCCGAAATACACCCGGACAATGGAACTTGGACACTTTCTGGATGGTTCTGGTCCATGATTGCAACTTGGGGCTGGAAACTGTTGACAATTCTCTGTATACTTGTGGGAGCAATGTTCTTTATATGCCTGTGTATTCAATGTGGCCCTGCCTTGTGTTCAATGTGTTTATCAGCTTGCTTACCATCGAGGCGAGCTCTTGCCCATGACAAAATGATGCTACACAAAGAGGTGACACAAATTATGTTAATAGACATCGAGGACGAACATCCAGACTATGTTCATTATGAGGTAGATTCAGCTAAACGCTAAAAGGGTCGTCTGTCATAATTGGCCTGTTCGGATTAGCGATTAGCTGAACCTACACGTTGTCCTTCTTAACTTGGCTATATACGATAATGCCATTTTGAATGTTGCAGCGGCCATCTTAGATTATGAGCGGCCTCGTGGCCGACGTGCCCTTTAGTCCTTCGTCCATTCCACTGACCACTCTCATCTGCCCAGCAACAGGCTATTTTTAGTACTGGTCAAACCACACATGCGCATTTCCCACTGACCCGTAAACCTTCAGGAATGTGCCGCTAACTGACCAGTGGGTTTGAACCCCTCCAATGAGCTGGCAGTATTCCAAAACATGTCCATATATGTCCTTAAAACTGTGTCTTTACTTGTGCCGCCTATCTTTTATTGCCCCGAAATTGTATATAAACGGGGTCACACCGGTGTTCGGTGTGATACCTCTAGCATTACCGAAGGGTGCTGTTTGAGTGTACCACCACCCCATGGGGTCTTAATAAACTTGTTCTTTGCCTTTTACAGTTTCCGTGCCAACAGTTCTTGTGTGTAAGTGGGTAATCTCTGGAGTGTGTAGGCCTTGGGAACCCCGAATACTTCACAGGCATATTTAAGACAGTCTTTACGGGACTGCTAACACCCTTCGAGGCAATTTTGGGAATCTTTCCTAATTTTGTGCACTCCATCTTTGGCGGCATACCACTATTTTTGGGACTCATCGCAGGGATTCTATTTTTGACCATCCTGCTACGTTATGGCAAACCTCGCCTCAGACATAGCTCCCATGGGAATGGAAGAGACAATCCTAGCAATGCGCTACCGGGACAGGATAACTAACGTCCTCGGATTGGCCAGGCTGAGAGATCTAAACATGACCTGGTTCCTTTCATTCAGACCGATATGGCAAAATTGCATTTTACCTGTGCTACGGTGTATGCTTTGCGGCGATGAATGCGTGTTGGACATCTGTCTTTCACTTCCATCAGCAGTACCAATGGACGTCGATACTTTGCTCGGTCCAATAACGGCTCACGCATTGTGTTGTCCCCAGCGGCTACCAATCCTGATGACGGCATTCGTGGAGACTCCTGTACTACAGCCAAGTGGTAACAGTGGAGCGAGTGACAAAAGCAACATCATCCAGGTACAACGTTCTGTGAGCATTGCTGGTCCTGCCTTCGATGACAGCAATCATTCTCACACCTGCCAAGTTACAGCGCTATCTAATTTGGTTGAACTATCACCTGATTTTGTAGACCAATTCTTTGCGAGCCTGTCTGATACGATGTTCTCACCCACAGAGAAACAATAACTTTTTAGAAGCTTTCCGACACACAGCGTTCCCATGAACTCTGAATTCGGCCTTCAGTTTTGATCAACAAAAACTGCCAGGAGCTTTGGAAATCTATTTTCTTTGAATTGGACAATTTTTTTTTAATATTGACCCTTTTTGGCACGAACAATTCTTTGCTTAACGTAAAAACTATTCTTAGAGAACAGAAGCTTCAAACTTCTATTTCTAAAACACATCTAGAGACATAACAACATAACACCAGCCTCTAGCACACATGTTATTACAATGCATTTTTATGTGATGATTTATCTCGCCTTTCTTCTGTCAGAGATACTTCATGTGTAATTCCTTTTGCATAATCGTTCATTAATTTCATATGCAATACCTTTTGAATGATTACTATGCTTTAAAAAACGTACAGTACCTAAATTCCATGTATTACAAGTACGCCTATTTCGAATGCATTTATGTATTTTGGGGTGGGCAATGTTACACATGCATCTAATTGCTTTAGTTTTAGTAATTTTGATGGACATGAAAACGTGGAGTGGGTGTTGCGTGCTTATCTAGGTTCCTGATCGATACTGTGACCTTATGCCCCTATTCGGCTATAAATCCATTTATTCCCTATATTGGCATAACCGTTCAAGTGCGATTTTCTGAAAAGTCATCTCTGGCCTCACACGAACAGAGCCACATTCCAGCATGACTCTCTGCTACTTCCTTTGCGACCAATTAGTGCAATGACAGAGCAGCAGTCACTATCTGATATTCCTAGATAACACTCCGAGTTCTTCAACAAGATAAAAACTTAGCAAACCTGGAAATCCCCGCTTGCTATGGTTTGATTAGTAATGGAACTCTAATGAGCAACTGATAACTGTCACTTCCTAGTGACATCTTTAATTGACGTCTTATGTCCAGCAAACTTGCGTCAAACCCGGCACCTGTCAGGTATAAATATTACCAACGTTGCCTTAAGCAATGCGAACCTGTTGCTGATGCCAGCTGCCTGCATGACCCTGTGTTGGTAAAAACTAGCACTCTGTCGCTGCAGCCTGCTATCCTGTGGTGGTGAAGCTGCTGATTACCATTATCGCCGCTAAAGCGCGACCTATGGTGCAGTACGCTTGAGGAGCCGAGCAGCCGTCCTCTGCGAAGACATCCAGCCCAGCTGCCCGCGGACGCTGTCACCCCTCCTTCCTCGACGCGCTGAGAGAAGCCGCTGCATTTCTTGTGCAGAGAAATCCAGTCCCGGCGCTTCCAGTTTACCCTCGCGGGTGACTGGGATATCGAGAGAGACCCCTGAAGGAGATACCAATCCTCCATCATTCTATTCAGAGGTATGGTGTTGACTAAACCCTTAGACGAGAATTCTTGAAACAAACCTTTGCAAAACCAACTTAACTTAAGCTACTTACTTACTCCCCTTCTCACGTGTTAGGCTTAGGTCAGGCACACTGGGGTAGGCTTAGTTAGAAGCACCAGTTGAGTATGTTAGCCTAATGTATATATGACTGTATATATGTTTTATTACTTTTAAACCATTGTATGGCTAAGAAACCATATCAATGCTTTTACAGTTCTATTTCGCAATACTTATCTTACTGTACGTACTTTTTATAATAACAGTTATTGCAATTGTGGCAATTCATTTCTCTTGTACGAGAAGAAAGACTGTTCAATAAATGTTACCCTTTATTGATACACGCCCGTCTCTCTATTCTCCACATACCGTGAAAGTAAACTGCACTAGACTGACTGAGTGAAATCTGTGTCTATTGTTTCACACGACCCTAGAGATCGACTCTTGATCTGAGGAGCAAAGTTGTCATGTTGCACGGTTGTTGGAAAACTGAATCCCTTCTTGTCTGTGCCAAGGAAGCTGATCACTTCCTATGCAGAGAAGAAAGTTTCCAGTGACCTCTGAGCTAGTTGGTAACACAACCTAATTAAGTTTAGCATAGTCAGTGGAGGCCTGGAATATAAGCAGTTCCACGTTGATACTACTGTTTATGTTATTCCAATGCGCAGGGCCTAGTGGGAAACTAGGAACTACACTACAAGCTTTATGACCTACGCCTTACTAGGAGTGAATGATATTGGTGCACCATACAGCCAGCGCACTGAGCTTTATGACCTACGCCTTACTAGGAGTGAATGATATTGGTGCACCATACAGCCAGCGCACTGAGCTTTATGGCCTACGCCTTACTAGGAGTGAATGATATCGGAGAATGGTGCGCTGTACAACCAGAGCACTGGTGGACTATTGCCCCTCCCCTTACTAGGAGTGAATGATATTGGTGCACCATACAGCCAGTGCACTGAGCTTTATGACCTACGTACGCCTTACTAGGAGTGAATGATATTGGTGCACCATACAGCCAGTGCACTGAGGGCCTTCTACTCTTGCCTTACTAGGAGTGAATGCGATTGGTGCACCATACTGCCAGCGCACTGAGCTTTATGACCTACGCCTTACTAGGAGTGAATGATATTGGTGCACCATACAGCCAGCGCACTGAGCTTTATGACCTACGCCTTACTAGGAGTGAATGATATTGGTGCACCATACAGCCAGTGCACTGAGCTTTCTGACCTACGCCTTACTAGGAGTGAATGATATTGGTGCACCATACAGCCAGCGCACTGAGCTTTATGACCTACGCCTTACTAGGAGTGAATGATATTGGTGCACCATACAGCCAGCGCACTGAGCTTTATGACCTACGCCTTACTAGGAGTGAATGATATTGGTGCACCATACAGCCAGCGCACTGAGCTTTATGACCTACGCCTTACAAGGAGTGAATGATATTGGTGCACCATACAGCCAGCGCACTGAGATTTATGACCTACGCCTTACTAGGAGTGAATGATATTGGTGCACCATACAGCCAGCGCACTGAGCTTCATGACCTACGCCTTACTAGGAGTGAATGATATTGGTGCACCATACAGCCAGCGCACTGAGCTTTATGACCTACGCCTTACTAGAAGTGAATGATATTGGTGCACCATACAGCCAGCGCACTGAGCTTAAAAACCTACGCCTTACTAGGAGTGAATGATATTGGTGCACCATACAGCCAGCGCACTGAGCTTTATGACCTACGCCTTACTAGGAGTGAATGATATTGATGCACCATACAGCCAGCGCACTGAGCTTAAAGACCTACGCCTTACTAGGAGTGAATGATATTGGTGCACCATACAGCCAGCCCACTGAGCTTTATGACCTACGCCTTACTAGGAGTGAATGATATTGGTGCACCATACAGCCAGCGCACTGAGCTTTATGACCTACGCCTTACTAGGAGTGAATGATATCGGAGAATGGTGCGCTGTACAACCAGAGCACTGGTGGACTATTGCCCCTCCCCTTACTAGGAGTGAATGATATTGGTGCACCATACAGCCAGTGCACTGAGCTTTATGACCTACGTACGCCTTACTAGGAGTGAATGATATTGGTGCACCATACAGCCAGTGCACTGAGGGCCTTCTACTCTTGCCTTACTAGGAGTGAATGCGATTGGTGCACCATACTGCCAGCGCACTGAGCTTTATGACCTACGCCTTACTAGGAGTGAATGCGATTGGTGCACCATACTGCCAGCGCACTGAGCTTTATGACCTATGCCTTACTAGGAGTGAATGATATTGGTGCACCATACAGCCAGCGCACTGAGCTTAAAGACCTACGCCTTACTAGGAGTGAATGATATTGGTGCACCATACAGCCAGCGCACTGAGCTTTATGACCTACGCCTTACTAGGAGTGAATGATATCGGAGAATGGTGCGCTGTACAACCCGAGCACTGGTGGCCTATTGCCCCTCCCCTTACTAGGAGTGAATGATACTGGTGCACCATACAGCCAGTGCACTGAGGGCCTTCTACTCTTGCCTTACAAGGAGTGAATGCGGTTGGTGCACCATACAACCAGCGCACTGAGCTTTATGACCTACGCCTTACTAGGAGTGAATGATATTGATGCACCATACAGCCAGCGCACTGAGCTTAAAGACCTACGCCTTACTAGGAGTGAATGATATTGGTGCACCATACAGCCAGCCCACTGAGCTTTATGACCTACGCCTTACTAGGAGTGAATGATATTGGTGCACCATACAGCCAGCGCACTGAGCTTTATGACCTACGCCTTACTAGGAGTGAATGATATCGGAGAATGGTGCGCTGTACAACCAGAGCACTGGTGGACTATTGCCCCTCCCCTTACTAGGAGTGAATGATATTGGTGCACCATACAGCCAGTGCACTGAGCTTTATGACCTACGTACGCCTTACTAGGAGTGAATGATATTGGTGCACCATACAGCCAGTGCACTGAGGGCCTTCTACTCTTGCCTTACTAGGAGTGAATGCGATTGGTGCACCATACTGCCAGCGCACTGAGCTTTATGACCTACGCCTTACTAGGAGTGAATGCGATTGGTGCACCATACTGCCAGCGCACTGAGCTTTATGACCTATGCCTTACTAGGAGTGAATGATATTGGTGCACCATACAGCCAGCGCACTGAGCTTAAAGACCTACGCCTTACTAGGAGTGAATGATATTGGTGCACCATACAGCCAGCGCACTGAGCTTTATGACCTACGCCTTATCAGGAGTGAATGATATCGGAGAATGGTGCGCTGTACAACCCGAGCACTGGTGGCCTATTGCCCCTCCCCTTACTAGGAGTGAATGATACTGGTGCACCTCTCTGCCAGTGCACTTGAGGGCCTTCTACTCTTGCCTTACAAGGAGTGAATGCGATTGGTGCAGCCAACACCTAATGTCCTGTGGGCCTTCTGCCCAACACCCTAATAGGAGTGAATGCTTTTGGACAATGATACACCGTACAGCCCTCTGTTTTACACCTTACTAAGAGTGAATGCTGTTAAATAGTGCTGCGCTGCAAAGCTTTCCCACAGGGGTATTCTACCCGACGACATATTAGGACTGAATGCTTTACCCATCTGTTTTCTCAAGTGCCTTTACAATATGTTGCCTGCTTCTTGTCCTCAGCTCACCTCACGTGTTACAGTCCTTCTCGACTCAAGATCATCCTTCCACTGGCCGAATTTAGAAAGATTCTTGGAGCAGCGCTGAGTAGCCCACCCAAATACTTTTAACATGGTTGTGTGAATCCTTGTAGAACAGGCTGGCCTCTAGTGTCAATGTGGCCTGTTCGCAGTAGGTAGCGTTCAACTTTGTTGCTGAACACTTAATCGTTTCCCAGAATCATTGTGCCTCATTACTTTTCAGTGCTTTTTATAACCATGCTTTAGTGTACCAAAGCAGGAGGGAGTCCTGCGTGCTTATACATAAGAAAGGACAACCTACTGTTATATGGCGCCTGGGGACATTGTCGACATTGCTAAGTTAGCATGAGCTTCGCTGCCATAATGTTGCTTTTGCTCACGTTACTACATGACTTTGTTTTTGCAAGACTCCGTTTGTGCCTTTCACATTAGAATGGGCTACTTTTGCGTTCTCTGCTGCATGCCTGGAGTTTAGTCTGAACACGATGTGCAGGTTGATCAACAATGCCCCTTGTTATTCTGTTCCGGTCAGTCCCTAGCACCTAAACATAACATGCTACACACAGCTGCAGTATTGAAACCTTGTGCTTTGCTATTACGTTGAAGCATGTTGTTTTAACTCGCTTGGAGAAAGCCGTTCCACGGGGAAGAGCTCTGCTGTTCCTATGATGTAAATCCTAATCCAGGCTTTAAGGTATGGGGTCTGCTGTCAAAGCCCAGAGATTGTCCTTTATATAAATTAACTTCTTCTAGTCAAGGGGAGGGTGGTTAGGCCTAAATGCCCTAGTTGCCACAGTCTTTCTAAAATGACTTCTCCCTTTGTATTCTATGGATTTGTAACAATGCTACCTGTGCTGAGTTTATGCATTTTGCTGCTAGTAGTGGCTCATATACTGTATTGTAGAGCACGATAGTCAAAATAAACATTTTTACCTATTTTATTGACTCTGCCTATTCTCATTGTGGACAAGTACGAGTGAGTGACTGAAAGAGTATGTCTTGCTCCCGCGATTCTTGAGAGAGTCCGCAATGTTGTGTTCGGGGATGTCTAATCATTTGTAGCTCTGATATTTGTAGGAGAACGAATGAGACACTATAGCTAGTCGGTTTGCGATTTTAGGTAATAATGTGGTAGGTTGGTGCACCCCTATTCACGGAGGTCCTGTTTTCCTGCACGTAGTTCTGTGTATGTGCAGAATCCCTGCAACACTACTTGGTATATCTAAACAGATTTTTATTTTTCAATGCTCATTTTTGTCTTAAAATGGCCACCCCTGAAGCGTTTATAAAAATGTCAATTGTTTTCCTTTTAAATCAGTGTATATTAAGGTATGTTATATTTAATTTGTACAGTGCACAGCTACTAGAAAAGCAACGTTTTTAATTTTTTCTTAAACAACAATGGGTCCTGGGTGCCCGGAAGAGCCAAGGGCAGCGTGTTCCAAGCCAGACTGGCTTTGCGCATAAAGGAATTCCCACCGAGTCTTTGGCGCTTAAACCTGGGGGACTGTATCAGCAGCTGAGCAGACAAACGCAGCTGTCTTCCTGGTGTATAAAAAGAAAACCTCTCCTGCAGGCAAATGGGGCCAAGCCCATAAAGGGCCCGATGTGCGATCGTTAGCATTTTGAATTTCAGACGAGAATCAACTGCAACCAATGCAAAGAACGCAGGTGAGTGCGAACACTATGCCCAGAAGAAGTCTGGCCGCCGAGTTTTGGACAACTTGCAGTTTCTTAATAAGAGAGCCCGGGCTGCTGACTAAAAGGGCGTTGGCATAGTCCAATCTGGACAGAATGAGGGCACGGACCACAGTCTCTCTGGCACTCCCTGGCAGAAGAGGAAGAAACTTCCTCAAGATTTTTAGAGTGCCAAAGCAGGAACCGGCTAGCCTCTTCACTTGTGTGGAAAAAAATCAGGTTTTCATCGAACCAGATGCCAAGGTTTTTTGCGGCGCCTTTGTCCGCAGTTGGTCGGGGAAAACCAAGGGGCCAGAGCCTTTCTTTAAAGTCCATTGTCAATGAGCCATAAAGAAGCACTTCAGATTTTCCTTCATTGCATTTCAGCTGAGCATTCGCCAGCCACTGAAAAACCAAAGACAGACAATGTTGGGCCACCGTCCCCGAGTCATCTTCCTTGCTTCATGAAAACAGAAGCTGGGTATCGTCAGCGTAAGCCATCACTTTAGCCCCTAATGACTCCACAAGATAAACCAGTGGAGTCACATAGATGTTAAAGAGCAAGGAGCTAAGTGATGACCCCCGCGGCACACCAGTGGTCACCTGCATAGGCACAGAGGCACACGTAGGAAGCCAGACCTGCTGTGACTGACTCTCCAAGAAGGACCTGATCCACTGCAGGGCCGAGCCAGAGATACCTATATCTGATAGACGGCCAAGGAGCAAGGTACATGCCCCAGCAAGGCTGTGTACAAGAGGAGTACGGAGTTCCTCTAGGAGGGGTTTAGGAGAAGAGCGAAGCTAATAGAGACAAATGGGTCAATACAGTCCACTGCTGTGTGTGTGTATAGGAGAGGGAGTTCTCCTTGTCGGAACTAGGGCTCTCACACACCCAGCAAGCTAGGTGTCATGCTTCATCATTTGAGCCTGCCTCTCGTCAGGTCGCCGCTGCAATCTCTGACGGGCACCCGAAACCGGGGCTCTTTATCTGGGATCTTTTGTTCCTGCCGGTGGGTGCAGTGGGGGTGAGGGCCCTAGTATGTGTAGATGTGGGGAGACGTGTGAACTAAAATAGACCAGTTAGTCCTAGCCAACAATTTATTCAGAAGGTAAACTGCCTAACATAAAAGAATGAGAGGGGCAAAGGACTAGTCGTAATGTGTCTAGTGGTGTATGCCCTGCTCTCAAGTGATCAACATGTTTCGTGCCTTGACATGTCATTAAGATCTGGGCACTTCCTCAGGATCAAAGGGACGCTATCTACACTAAAAAAGGTTAGTGGATTCTACATACCCCGTTCTCTGGTGAGTTGACCTATATTGTCAACAAGTCAGGGCTTGCTTCAGTAGCCGGAGGTAATAAAAGGACACCGATGGGGTCCGACGTATCCACGCTTCTGGCGTTATGACCTACCCTGCCGCCGACTCTGGGTTTAAAAGTCCTACCACACGCTTTTGGCTGGCATAGAGCGTGTGGTTACGCGCACAATGACGAGCAGAGGCGCCATATGGCTTTCCTCTCTCGTCCTGGTGTGCGCACACCACGCGCAAGCCTCCGTGTCTTTTTGTTTTTTTCCTTTTTGCGCTCGCGCGCACAACTCCCAGTCGCGGCCGCACGTCTTGCTTGCGATCACTTTTGCGCGCACCATTTGCTTATTATTTTTAGACATCAGTTTTTTCTAAGCTTTGCAATTTGTTTTGTGGCAACCTAATCACATCTCAGTTTGCACAGCTGCAGATACTCGTGTGCCTTGTGTTTGCGAAATGAAAACATTGATTACGGGTACCCACATTGCTTTGAAAAGACCTATAACCTTCCGAAGTAAAGGAATGCATATTTATATTGTCTCTCTGCATGTGTTACCAAGATTTCCTTAGAGCTAAGACTGACCTCCAGTGTTCATTTTGTGAATTTATTTATTTATTTATTTCCAAGGTTTTATATAACGCTACTAGACCCGGGGGTGTCAGAGCGCTTTACAGGATTGGTAAACAATTACAATAAAGTAAAACAATGTGCATTAAAACATGAGTTACATAAAATGGGGTAATAGAATGTGCTGGGCGTTTAGGGGCGATGGAGATCAATAGGGGGTGGGGCGTTGAAGTTCAGAGGGAGATGGGAGAGAAGAAAAGGGGAGAGGCAGAATGAGAGGCGGGGAAGGGGTTGAGGAGGAGGCGAGAATCAGGGAGCAAGGAGTATAGAGAGTCATACATCAGTGCGGTTAGGTTCCCCAATATTTGTTGTGAAGGAGTATTTTCAGTCTTTTTTTGAAGAGAGGGTAGGAGGGGTTGCATCGAAGATCTTTGGGGAGAGAGTTCCAGATCGTGTTGGCGTTCCCAGAAAAAGCACGAGATTGTGTTTTTTTGTGCTCGAGTCTGGGAGGGATTAGGACAAGGGAGTTGGTGCTCCTCAGGGACCTGGAGCATCCAGCTTTTTGCAGTTTCTCAGCCAGGTAGGAGGGGTTGCTTAGGTGAAGGGCTTTGTGCGTGATACATGCAATCTTGTAGGTGGATCTACCTTCTGTTGGGAGCCAATTGAGGTTTTTTAGGACTGGAGAGATGTGGTCGAATTTTTTACAATCCGACATAAGTCTGGCGGCAAGGCTGAGGACAGAATTGAGCGGTGCTAGGTGGGCTTTAAGGGTGCCAGCGAGTGTGGCGTTACCATAGTCAATACGGGAAAGGACAAGCGATTGGACATGGTTATAAGGTCGTCTGCTGTTATGAAAGGTTTGAGTTTTTTGAGGTGGTGGAGGGTGAAGAGGGCACCCGTGGCGGCATTTTTGACGTGTGGTATGAGATTCATGCTATGGTCAATGCTGATGCCTAGGGATTTGGCAGTATTCGAGGGGGAGAGGGGGCAGTTGAGAGCTGTAGTATCCTTGATCCAGAGGTGAATGGGGAGGGAGTTGTTTTTAGGAGTGAAAAGGATGATTTCATTTTTTTAGGGGTTTAGTTTGAGATGATTAAGATGGAACCAGGCTTGGATTTTAATCAGGGTCTCGAAGAGGTGAAGGATGTCATTGTGAGATGTAATCCTGTAGTATAGCTGGGTGTCATCCGCATAGACGTGGTAGCATATTTTAGCTTGTTTAAGGATGAGGGTGAGAGGTTACATGAATAGGTTAAATAAGGTAGGGGAGAGGATGGAGCTTGCGGAACACCAAGTGAGACAGGTTGGGGCTTGGAGAGGCAGTGGCTGAGCTTAATTTGTTGTGATCTATTTTGAAGGAATGAGGAGAACCATTTGAGTACGGTGCCCTCGAGACCAAAGCGAACTTCGAGGGTGTTAAGAAGGGTGGGATGATGGACAGTATCAAAGGCAGCCGAGAGGTCAAGGAGGATTAGTAGAGTTGATTCACCTTTGTCTAAGGAGCGATGGATGTCATCTGTAATATTGAGCATGGCCGATTCGGTGCTGCATCCTTTTCTGAAACCAGATTGGACTATGTCTAGGAGATTGAGTGAGGTGATATGGTTATTTAATTGGGTCAGGACACATTTTTCCAGGGCTTTTGAGAGGAAAGGTAGGTTAGAGATGGGACGTAGGTTGTTAAGGTCGTTAGGGTCAGGGGAGGTGTTTTTGACGATGGGTGAGATTTGGCCAAGCTGAAGGGAAGCGGGAACACAGCCCGTGGAGCGAGAGGAATTGATGATGTTGGTCCAGACTGTTGCAATGACATGTTTAAGTTCTTGGACCAGGTGTGCGGGAAGAGGATCTTTAGTGTGAGAGGAGTGTTTGAGCTTAGAGATGATATTGGTGACTGCGGGTTCGGAAACGGGCGAATTCGCTCGAGGAGGCATGGTTTTTAGCCTGGTGGTGCTTGACAGTGGAGACAAGTTGGGGGCGATCATTTAGGGAATTAGGGTGACTTTGTGGCGTGTTGGTGATGTTGTGGGGGGGAAATTATCGAGGGGAGGTTGGGGAGGACGAGGGGTGGAGGTGAAGGAGAGTTCAATCGAGTTGACTTTATTAGAGAAGAAGCTGACGATTTCTTTGCATCGTTCAACCGACGCTAGCATTTTGGGGGGGGGGGGGGGCAGAGGATGTTTGTTTTTTAACAATGTTAAATAGTTCTCTGGGGCGGTTTCTGGCCTGGTCCAGTTGGGACCGGAGATAGGAGGCTTTTTCATTGAAGATGTGTTTTTTGTATAGGGTTCTGGCCTTTCTGAGGGCCAGATTGTCTGAGGAGGGATGGTTCTTCCAGGTCCGTTCTGATTGTCTGAGGGCCCGTCTTTCGTTATTGAGGTCAGAATTGAACCATGATTTGGGTGGAAGGTTTTTTTGTTGTTTGATTTTGATTGGGGCAATTTGGTTCAGGGCTTCAGTAATAGAATTATTATAATGGTCAGTTAGGTCATTAGTGCTGAGGGAGAGAGGGGCAAGGAGTGAGTGAGTTTTAAAAGTGGATTCCAATTCGCCCGACGGAATAAGGTGAAGTTTATGAGTAATGTTTCAGAGGTAGATTGCCGATGGGAGTGGGGCGTGTAATGGAGCATTTCAGGGTGAAGAGGATGAGGTGGTGGTCGGACCAGTCAACGGGAAGGATATTTGTGAGGGAGGCCAGATCTTTCCAGGTCAGAAACGCATCAAGGGTGGCACCTTTGGCGTGTGTTGGGGATTTGCAGAGTTGAGTCAGGTCAGTGATGTCCATGATGCCGTTGAATAAGGAGACTGCAGGGTCGTCATTTTTATTCCAGTGGACGTTGTAGTCCCCAAGAAAGAGATTTTTAGAGTGGGAAAGAGATGCTTGGGTAATCAAATCAGACATCTCTTCAGTAAAGGCGATACAATTTCAAGGAGGGTGGTAGATAGTGTGAAACCTAATGGCGGGGGAGCCAGGAAAGTTGATCTCAGTGCATAGGTATTCGAATGTGGAAGGGTCTTGCACATGGACTGTTGAGAGATTAATATCTTCTTTAAAGATTAGGGCAAGGCCACCTCCTATTTGTTCACTTCTATCTTTCTTAATGATGGAATATCCAGGTGGGATCAGCAGGTCGAGGATAGGAGTGTAGTGAGGGTTGAGCCAGGTTTCGGTAAGGAATGCTATGTCAATGTTATCGTGGAGAATGATTTCCGCAATCTCAGTCGCATGGCATGAGGCGGATCGGCAGTTAATCAGCAAGCACGAGAGGGGGGAGGTGCTGGGCATTTGGGAGGGGGGACAAGGAGGGACAGGTCTGAGTAGTCGGGGGGTCTAGGAGACGCTGGAAGTAGGGGAAATCTGCTTGTCCCAACGAGAACTGGGAAAGGGGGGACAGGTCTGAGTAGTCGGGGGGTCTAGGAGATGCTGGAAGTAGGGGAAGTCTGCTTGTCCCAACGAGAATTGGGATAGTGGACTGATGGTTAAGGGGAGTGGAGGGAAAGGATGAAGATGGGCAGATGAGAGAGCTTGTAAGAGAGTTAACTTCTAGGGCTGTCGTGCAGGTGTCAAGTAGTGAAGGTGGGGGCGTGATGGCATAGGAGGGAGGGATGATTTTGGTAATTTCAGCTGGTTCAGATAGGGTAGAGCCGCTCAAGGGGAGGGGTGGGCAAGGGGGAATGTTGGTATTGGTAGCAGCGCCAGGAGGAGTGTCGGTGTTGACAACAGTGTCGGTGTAGGCAACAATGCCATGTGGGCAGTTAATAGGGGGGCTGAGGGGAGGGATGTTGGAGTGTATAGAAGAGTGTAGAGAAGAGGGGATGGTGTATTGTGAGGGTATCGATGTGTGGGCATGAACCACGGAGTGTGCTTTGGTGAGGAGAGAGACATCAGTTCTAAGGGAGGTGAGTTCAATGGCAAGGGATGATAGGAGAAGTTCAACTTTAAGGAGTGATTGGGTTAGAAGTGAGGAGTGAAGTGGCTCTATAGGGTTAATGAAGTTAGAGGGGTAGGAGTGGTCTAAGGGTCTGAGATAGAAGGGAGGACGGGGGGGATAGCCTGGGGGAGGGTTGTGATGAGGGTGATGATCGTCGTTGGGTAGAGCGGGGGCACAGGAAATAGACGGGGATGAGGCATTCAGGTTGGGTAGAGCGGGGGCATAGGAGATAGACGGGGATGAGGCGTTCATGTTGGGAGGTGGTTTTGGAGCACAGGACAATGAGATCGGTGGGGTGGCGTTTCTGGTGTCTTTTGTGTTGCATGGGAGAACAGGGGAGTGTGGGAGGGAGGAATCAGAGGGGGGACGTGGAAAGTAGAAAGGGGCTGAGGGGGGATGTTAAGTGGGGAATCAAGAATACATATGGGGGGTGCAGACGGTGAGACCGGGAGAAGGGGAGAGGGGGTGGGAGGAACCATTGATACAGATGGACCCCGGGGTTGGGGTGAGTTAGAGAGAGGAGACATGGGGGCAGGGGAAGAGGAGAGAGGTGAAGGGTCGCAGGGTGGAGGGGGTGATAGGGGAGCATTCGCGTGTTGGCGCAGATGGGGTGGTGGAGAGTTTCAGACCGTATGGGATCTTGCGGGAGGTGGTGATAGGGAGGTGTTGTAGAAATAGGCTTTTCCATTTAGTATATAGTTGGTGGTAATGGAGGAGTTGAGGCTGTTGTGGTGGTCGGCAAATAGGGTTTCGGGTTGCTGGCAGAGAAGTTTGTGTTTAAAGTTTTTCTTCCCATGTTTGGAGAGGTGGGAGGGTAGAGGATGGACCAAGAGTTGGGGCCGAGCATCAGGATGGGTGGGGATGTGATAGTGTGGGGGCAGGTGAGGGGAGGCATGACTGGGCGAGAATGGAGACAGGGTGTAAGCCAGGCTCAGTTGGTTTATATTTAGAGAGAGATTAGGTAGGGAGTAGAGGTCTGTAAAGGCAAGTGCAGTTTAGTTGCGGGAGGGCTAAGCAAAGGGAAATGAGATAGGTGGGGGTAAATTGCTGCAACCGAGTAAACAGTGTAATCAGCTTATATGGTGGAGATGGGGCACAACAAGTCACATGGAGCAAACTGCACAACACAAGCAGTAGACAACGCGATACCTGCAAGGCGAAGGGCACATCGCACTGCAAAGTAAAAAGAGACGCCCAAACTGCAAAGCGTGGAGCTGGTAAAAGGGGGGGGGTGGCTTGCGAGTGGTCGACAACAAGTGACCATGGAGCTAGAAGGGGGTGGATTCAGCAGGGGGGCTATAGGTAGGTGGGGGTATGCTGATGTAACATAAACAATGAAAAGCAGTATAGATGGTGAGGGTATAAGAATACGTCAAATCACAAGGCACATATAAGCAAAGCGTAGGCAATAGAGAATAAAATACATAATGCAGACATAATGCACATAGACAGCATTATCATAGCAAGTATGACAGCGTAATGCACATAAAAAGGGTAAAAGACATCGTATAGATGGTGAGGGTAAAATACATCATATCACAGACGCATGCAAGCGAAGCGAAAGCAATGGAAAATAAAAAGCTTAAAAAGCATGATGGGGACATAATGCACATAACCAGCATTAACATAGCGAGAGTCATAACTCAATCAGAAATGTCCCCACGGATAAGGTGTCCTAAATGGAGCAGCTGGCACTACTTGCTGCGCAGCTGTAAAAGGCCTAAACGGTGCAGCTGGCACTACTTGCTGCGCTGCTGTAAAAGGCCTAAACGGTGCAGCTGGCACTACTTGCTGCGCAGCTGTAAAAGGCCTAAACGGTGCAGCTGGCACTACTTGCTGCGCAGCTGTAAAAGGCCTAAACGGTGCAGCTGGCACTACTTGCTGCGCAGCTGTAAAAGGCCTAAACGGTGCAGCTGGCACTACTTGCTGCGCAGCTGTAAAAGGCCTAAACGGTGCAGCTGGCACTACTTGCTGCGCAGCTGTAAAAGGCCTAAACGGTGCAGCTGGCACTACTTGCTGCGCTGCTGTAAAAGGCCTAAACGGTGCAGCTGGCACTACTTGCTGCGCTGCTGTAAAAGGCCTAAACGGTGCAGCTGGCACTACTTGCTGCGCAGCTGTAAAAGGCCTAAACGGTGCAGCTGGCACTACTTGCTGCGCTGCTGTAAAAGGCCTAAACGGTGCAGCTGGCACTACTTGCTGCGCTGCTGTAAAAGGCCTAAACGGTGCAGCTGGCACTACTTGCTGCGCTGCTGTAAAAGGCCTAAACGGTGCAGCTGGCACTACTTGCTGCGCAGCTGTAAAAGGCCTAAACGGTGCAGCTGGCACTACTTGCTGCACAGCTGTAAAAGGCCTAAACGGTGCAGCTGGCACTACTTGCTGCGCTGCTGTAAAAGGCCTAAACGGTGCAGCTGGCACTACTTGCTGCGCTGCTGTAAAAGGCCTAAACGGTGCAGCTGGCACTACTTGCTGCGCTGCTGTAAAAGGCCTAAACGGTGCAGCTGGCACTACTTGCTGCGCAGCTGTAAAAGGCCTAAACGGTGCAGCTGGCACTACTTGCTGCGCTGCTGTAAAAGGCCTAAACGGTGCAGCTGGCACTACTTGCTGCGCTGCTGTAAAAGGCCTAAACGGTGCAGCTGGCACTACTTGCTGCGCAGCTGTAAAAGGCCTAAACGGTGCAGCTGGCACTACTTGCTGCGCTGCTGTAAAAGGCCTAAACGGTGCAGCTGGCACTACTTGCTGCGCTGCTGTAAAAGGCCTAAACGGTGCAGCTGGCACTACTTGCTGCGCAGCTGTAAAAGGCCTAAACGGTGCAGCTGGCACTACTTGCTGCACAGCTGTAAAAGGCCTAAACGGTGCAGCTGGCACTACTTGCTGCGCAGCTGTAAAAGGCCTAAACGGTGCAGCTGGCACTACTTGCTGCGCAGCTGTAAAAGGCCTAAACGGTGCAGCTGGCACTACTTGCTGCGCAGCTGTAAAAGGCCTAAACGGTGCAGCTGGCACTACTTGCTGCGCAGCTGTAAAAGGCCTAAACGGTGCAGCTGGCACTACTTGCTGCGCTGCTGTAAAAGGCCTAAACGGTGCAGCTGGCACTACTTGCTGCGCTGCTGTAAAAGGCCTAAACGGTGCAGCTGGCACTACTTGCTGCGCAGCTGTAAAAGGCCTAAACAGTGCAGCTGGCACTACTTGCTGCGCAGCTGTAAAAGGCCTAAACGGTGCAGCTGGCACTACTTGCTGCACAGCTGTAAAAGGCCTAAACGGTGCAGCTGGCACTACTTGCTGCGCTGCTGTAAAAGGCCTAAACGGTGCAGCTGGCACTACTTGCTGCGCAGCTGTAAAAGGCCTAAACGGTGCAGCTGGCACTACTTGCTGCGCAGCTGTAAAAGGCCTAAACGGTGCAGCTGGCACTACTTGCTGCGCAGCTGTAAAAGGCCTAAACGGTGCAGCTGGCACTACTTGCTGCGCAGCTGTAAAAGGCCTAAACGGTGCAGCTGGCACTACTTGGTGCGCAGCTGTAAAAGGCCTAAACGGTGCAGCTGGCACTACTTGGTGCGCAGCTGTAAAAGGCCTAAACGGTGCAGCTGGCACTACTTGCTGCGCTGCTGTAAAAGGCCTAAACGGTGCAGCTGGCACTACTTGCTGCGCAGCTGTAAAAGGCCTAAACGGTGCAGCTGGCACTACTTGCTGCGCAGCTGTAAAAGGCCTAAACGGTGCAGCTGGCACTACTTGCTGCGCTGCTGTAAAAGGCCTAAACGGTGCAGCTGGCACTACTTGCTGCGCTGCTGTAAAAGGCCTAATCGGTGCAGCTGGCACTACTTGCTGCGCAGCTGTAAAAGGCCTAAACGGTGCAGCTGGCACTACTTGCTGCGCAGCTGTAAAAGGCCTAAACGGTGCAGCTGGCACTACTTGCTGCGCAGCTGTAAAAGGCCTAAACGGTGCAGCTGGCACTACTTGCTGCGCTGCTGTAAAAGGCCTAAACGGTGCAGCTGGCACTACTTGCTGCGCTGCTGTAAAAGGCCTAAACGGTGCAGCTGGCACTACTTGCTGCGCAGCTGTAAAAGGCCTAAACGGTGCAGCTGGCACTACTTGCTGCGCTGCTGTAAAAGGCCTAAACGGTGCAGCTGGCACTACTTGCTGCGCTGCTGTAAAAGGCCTAAACGGTGCAGCTGGCACTACTTGCTGCGCAGCTGTAAAAGGCCTAAACGGTGCAGCTGGCACTACTTGCTGCGCTGCTGTAAAAGGCCTAAACGGTGCAGCTGGCACTACTTGCTGCGCAGCTGTAAAAGGCCTAAACGGTGCAGCTGGCACTACTTGCTGTGCTGCTGTAAAAGGCCTAAACGGTGCAGCTGGCACTATTTGCTGGGCAGCTGTACAAGGCCAAAACGGTGCAGCTGGTACTATTTGCTGCGTAGCTGTAAAAGGCCTAAACGGTGCAGCTGGCACTACTTGTGCGTTTTGTCTCTGAAAATATAAGCCCTCTGTGGCTTAGGCTCGTAATTGCCCGCACAAGTTTAACAAAAGTTCAATGTCACAGTTCTTAGAAATGAGTCGTTATCTCCAGGATGTGGTGCCCCTCTGTCCGCCACTCGATTTTAAGGCAGAAAGGAGCCGAGGGGCCGTCGATGAGCGCTCTGGCAAGAATGTGGGGGCGTGGACCTAAATAACCAAAGAATCCCGAGTGTGGAACCGGGAAAAACAGGTCCGAGTCAAATGGGCACCATGAACGGCGATGCCCTCGAGTGGAGGTGTGGGCCCCAACTGAAGGTTAAGAAGGTTTTGCAGGGGGTCTTGAAAGAGGGCTTCCTGCCTCGTGATAGTGGACGAGAGAATCCTTGCTCTCTTTGCATCAGCCTCCAGCCACCTTCCGAGCAAACCAGGGACCCAGGCTCACCCACTGCTGATTCTCGTCTCCGGCCGGCCCTCTAAGGACGAAAGGAGGTACTGCAGGATGGATTTTAAAGTATCCCGACCGCCTCCTTCATCGATGCCGGGGGTCTGGTGGTCTCATTTACCTCAAACGGAAGCTTGGTTTGTTGTCTGTCCGGTTTGCTCATTTTCACTGAGGGAAGTGTCACAGTTGTAGGTTGGAGGGAGTATAGTTTATATACATTATGCACACTTGGAGGATTACAAGTGCTGTAGTTTACTCTCCCGTAGGACACGCCGCCTCACGTTCTCACAACTTATACTTGGCCCCTGCAATTTGTGGATTCTGTCTTGTGCAGTCGCAGTGATCTGACCTTTTCTTGTGCATTTTATGGGTTCCACTTCTCCCGTTATCTCATCCGATCAGTGTTCGATAATTCTGAGTGCACTATAACTTCGGTACTCGTCTCTATCTTCGGCACCTTACTATCTTCTGGCCGCAGCATACATATCAGGCATATAGTATCATTTGTACAAGCGAACAGGCCGTCTCTCAGTTGCTCTCTAATATTCGTAAGCACGGTATCGCCGCATGTTGGCAAACAGTAACGAGGTCAACCTTTTCATGCAGCCTGGTGTATATTTATGCGGGGCAGCTACGCCATCTTCATAAGCGTGCTCAGTCTCTGTTTATGTTACAGTGCACACATTCGACAAAGCGCGTCCACAGATCTCTACGCTGCAGGATCGGTTATCAAGGACTGCACATAGCAGGTGTGACTTGGTGCGGGATCAGCATTGAGGCGTTGCACACCGAGTATGCGTTAGATCTTCATGTAGGCTAGAAATCGCAGTTATTGTAAAATTAATTGCCAGCCACGGGAAGTCCGAGAATTCTAGTCCACACACAGTTTAAGAAGTACGAAGTGAATGAAATGGTCAGAAAACCGTCCCCTCCTAGCCAGAAATGAACAGAGGTGGCTTATTTCTGCATACCTTTTTAGGTCGAGCTATTTATAGCTCTGACTTATTGTAGGGGAAACAACACTCTTGAACAAGCGGATTCCTCCCAATGCATGTGATCTATTGAAGCGTGATGCTTCGCCAGCGTGCGCTTGCCCTCACTCACACCCCATATGCTGGTTCCCTCCCACTCGCTCGCTCCCCTGCTCCCCCGCCCCCACTCCTATCCGCCTCGCACACCACCATGCTTCTTCCCTCCCACTCGTCCCACCCCATATGCTGGTTCCCTCCCACTCGCTTGCTCCCCTGCTCCCCCGCCCCCACACCCCCATTCGCCTCGCACACCACCACTTACAAAACAGTCGCCAAATGGATTACACCCTACTGTTCTCTTGACATTGATTACATTTTGTGAAACAGAAACGAAGGCAATGTCACAGCATGACTCAGTCCATACTTCTTCTTTTATCAGGAATGCGGATTACAAAAAGGACACTAGAAAATGTGATGCTTGGTCTCAAACAGAGGTGAGCAAGCTTGTTTTCCTCTACAGCCTTCGCATTTCACCTCACTCTTTGTCACTGGCCCACTCCCTTCCCACTCCGTTTACCTTTCATTTTTACTCGACCTCACTCTTTCTCTATATCGGGTCCCCTCTCTCCACATATGCTCCTTTCTGTTTACCGCACTTTCTGTCACTTTCTTCACATCTCTCTCTTTCTCTCTCTCATCCTGTCCCTGCATCTGTCTGCTCCTCCTCAACATCCCCCCTTCTCTTGTCCTCTCGCCACCCTCCGGACTCCCCTCTAGATAGAATTACCACGCTGAGGAATCTTTTAATCTGTTAGTATACGTTCTTTTTACACAAGCCACGGCCTCTGTGCACTTTCCCCTGCAGCATTTTATCACATTAGAATTGATCATAATTGTTGCCTTGGACTGACTTGAGCAGCCACACGTCTGGAGCACCATTTGTGCAAGCTGCCGAGGAGATCTCCACGTGCACTGTGCCGCTCCCTCTCCTCCTCCGATCTCCCCCGCCCCCACACCTCTCTGTCTCGCTCGCTCTCATCCCTCTCTCATTCAGCTTCCTTCCTAAACACTCCCTTTGTTTCCTCTACTGAATTCACATTTCACCTCACTCTTTCTCACTGGCCTGCTCCCTTCCCACTCCGTTTACCTTTCCTTTTTACGCTGCCTCAATCTTTCTCCATTTTGCTCCTTTATCTCAATCTTCACCCCCTTGCCCCGCCTGTCTCATCTCTGGATAACTTCAGCACAATATCCTTGGTGCAAAAACATCAACTGCTGTATGGCTAAACACTTATAAGGTACAAGGTTTAGCCATACAACAGCTGATGTTGCACCAAGGATATTGTGCTGCAAAACTAAATACTTCACCAGACATCAAGGTTTGCTCACCTGTAACTGTTCGGAGTTATGCGTTTGTTTGTGTATCCTTAAGCGTGATGTTCACCCACAGTACAGTTTGAATACTTTGTTTGATGCATATTGTTCTGTCTACTGCTCATGAACAACCACTTTAAATAATTCTGAGACATTCAAATATTTTAACCATATCACGTTGATACCTGCTGTTAATATGAGATGCCGGTTAATTTTATCTTATATATCGTAGGACAAAAATAAACAAGCATTGGAAATCACTTAATCAGAATGTGTCCGTCTGTAATGCAACTGGTGCTCATGTAAAGCGCTCTGATTACCTTTGGGTCGAGTATTCTGCATCCCCACGCCAACCCTTCTTTCACCCCTCTTCTCTCCTTTTTCTTTCCTACCCTCTATCTATCCTCCTTATTAGCTTCCCACAGCATCACTCAATACCACAGCATCACTCAGCACCACTCAACGCCACAGCACCACTCCACGCCACAGAACCACTCAACACCACCGCACCACTCCACACCACAGCACCACTCAATGCCACAGTATCACTCAATGCCACAGCATCACTCAGCGCCACAGAATCACTGGGCACCAGTGAATGCCACAGCACCAGTCAACGCCACAGCACCCCTTAACGCCACAGCATCACTCAATGCCACAGCATCACTCAACGCCACAGCATCACTCAGCGCCACAGAATCACTCAGCACCACTGAATGCCACAGCACCCCTCAACGCCACAGCACCCCTCAACGCTACAACACCACTCAACACCACAGCTCCACTCAGCGCACAGCATCCCAAAACGCCACAGCATTACTCAACGCCACAGCATCACTCAACGCCACAGCATCACTCAACGCCACAGCATCACTCAACGCCACAGCATTACTCAACGTCACAGCATTACTCAACGTCACAGCATTATTCAACGTCACAGCATTACTCAACGCCACAGCATCACTCAATGCCACAGCATCACTCAACGCCACAGCATCACTCAGCACCACTCAATGCCACAGCACCACTGAATGCCACAGCATTACTCAGCACCACTGAATGCCACAGCATCACTCAGCACCACTGAAGGCCACAGCATCACTCAGCACCACTGAAGGCCACAGCATCACTCAGCATCACTGAAAGCCACAGCATCACTGAGCACCACTGAACGCCACAGCATCACTCAGCACCACTTAACGCCACAGCATCACTCAGCACCACTGAACGCCACAGCATCACTCTGTGCAACCATTCAACAACAACTAGTTCTAATATGTTCTCTCAATGTTTCAAGCTTTATTACAAATGTCACAAAAAGATGTTAATATTTCACTGCTGTTCTTGGATTTTCATCACAATAAAATACACTGAACATAATCTTCCCAAAAGTTATTTACAAAAGTTTAAGATATTGCCATTATAAATTACAATAACTTTTATTTAAGTATTACTTATTAAACAAAATAAAAGCCATTGTTATTTGTAATATTAATACATTGAAGTCATCTAAATACAACACATATTGCATTACAAATGCTATAGGTGTCACGTTTGCGAAAGTTAAAACTATTGGTATTGTAAATGACAAAGCTATTAATTTCGCTATTTTTAAAACCAACCCATAAATAAAATATTTGTCATTTTCAATACCAATAGCTCAAACTTTCCTAATACGAGACCTATTGCATTGCAAATGCTTGTTTATTAGAATGCCCTTCCTGGATGAGATATAGATAGTCAATGCACAGGTGAATAGCTAGCTTGTAAATAAAATACTTAGATTTCAGCTTAGTTTTTTTTCTCTTTTTAATGTCATTTATATTAGGGATTCCTTTACAATCCGTATTTGAGGCGCATGTCCACCAGTTACCCTTTTAAAGAAAGGATTTGTGTACATAACTATGTTGTAGGGTCTTCGAATACCTGAAACAAGCATACATGAACACTTAGCTTCGGTTTTCTCGTTACAGACTATTTCTGACATTACTAATCAACTGTAATAAGAAAATGTGGCATTCCCTTTCGCTGCATTCTGCTACTCCTTGCTGCGCCATTTAAGATGACGTATGCTTGTTTAAACAGAGGAGTCGTTTACAAATGTCTACACTTGGCATTGTCTTCCATGTGCGCAAGTTCCCAGATAGGTTGAGCCATATATGAAGCTCTGGGCCCAGAGACTGCCCTTTATTCTCATAGACGTTGCAGCGCTCGGGTGGTCAGCTCAGCAGGTGCTGCTCACTCAGGCAGAAGGACCTGCCAAGGAGCGATGCCGTCGGCTGTTCCCTGAATAGCATGAAGTTCTCAGCGATCTAAGACGCGGTATGAGTCAGCTTGAAAATATCCTCAAAAGTACAGTATTATATGTATGCAGATGATACACAACTATACTTAAAGATCCTCTCAATAGAAGACATCAAATCGCTCAACCTAACCCTAGAATAAACTCAGACCTGGCTAGCCGAAAACCATCTAAAACTAAATACCCTCAAAACCGAATTCCTCCTAATCGCTCCTCCCTCCCAATTATCCATAAATCAAGACTTTTTGAAACATCTGACGGCGCTCAATTGCCAACCTCTGATCATTGACTCAGCGAAATCGCTGGGAATAACTCTGGACAGAAATCTAAATATGCAGAAGCACATCAGAGCCGCAACAAAAGGAGAAAACTTTCAGATAAACACATTAAGAAAACTAAAACCCTTCCGGACCGCAAAAGACTTCCAACTGGCAGTACAAGCACTAGCTATCCCAAAAGTCAAATATGGGAGTGTCTCTCTTTGCGGTCTTCCCAGATCCTTGACGGGCTCTTAACCCCTTCACTGCTGGCCCAATTCCACCCCTGTGCTGTAAACAAATGAACAGGGGCGGGCCATGACGAACCCCAGCCGTCATCAGCACACAAGCACTGTAGTGCATGACGGCTGGGGTTCGTCATCAGCATGCAAGGGGTTAAAGAGCGTCAATCAATGCAGCAGCTAGACTTATTACAGGCTCCAAAAGAAACTCTCACATCTCTCCGACCCCCATATCCCTTAACTGGCTACCTTTCGAAGCAAGAATTCAATGAAAAATCGCATGTTTTGACGCTTAAAGCCATACATCACAACACTCCTAGCTATCTGGCACATAAATTGGTGCCTTCATGTGGCAACAGATCCACCAGAAGTGATAGTAACCTTTTGCTGAAACCACAAAGATTCAGCAAGAAGAAATCATCCACCCGAGCCTTCTCGGGGATGGCGCCCAGGACCCGGAATGAACTGCCCCCAGAAACTAGACTCAATCTCTCTACTGCATCCTTCAAAAAAGAAGTAAAATCTCTCCTCATGGCTAAATTCACATGAGCTATGTGTATAAGTGTTTATACAATTCTTAATTGTACAGAACAATATGTTATTTACTATATACCCGTTTCTTTCCTATATTTACCCTGTAACGCGCTCTGATACCCGCAAGGGTCTTGTTCGCGCTATATAAAACCTTCAAAATAAATAGATAAATTAAACTTACATTTGTTTTTGTTTAGGTAGCTAGTGCAAAATCCAAATGTTGGCTATGCTGGCTGGATGTGTGCCTTGGGGTTTAGATGTGAGTGTCTCTTGTGTCTTTTTTTATGCAGCTGCTGCAATTTCTTGGTGATTTTTGGCACCTCAGTGTACTGCGGACTGTAATTATTTATGTGGACAGCATCACTGTGGGATTGCGTTCAGCTTGTTGTATTTGATTTAAAGTTGTGCCTTTCTAACACTGGTGCAGGAAGTCTGTGAAATGCTTTCCATTTGAGATTCCTGTATTCATATTAACCATTATCAAGGGAGTAATAACACCTACCCATTAGAATATTTAGTTTTTCTTCATTTTCTCAACGTAAAAAAAATCTTATTATATAATCATAATGTGCTTATAGAGTAATTTAAAGATTGGCACCGTGCTTGCTCCTTTGTCCATAGTGGTATTAGCTTCGGGAGAAACAAGCATTGGCATAGCCAATAGGTCTCGCCTTTGGGACCGTATAAGGGTTTAGCCATGCAACACTTGATGTTGTTGCACCAAGGATATTGTGCTGCATAACTCAAAACTTATAAGGTCCCAAAGGCAAAACCTATTGGCTATGCCAATACCTGTTTTTGTTGACTTCGAAACTGTGCTGTTTGTTTAAAGTATCCATCTTTATGGGGATTCTTAATCATCCCTGCCTCTGGCGGGTACCCGATTGCTAGTAACATGCCTGAAGCACGTAGGAGAGTAAGTACTTGACTGGGAAGGTTTGGCAGATGCCTTAATGTCTTTGACTCAGTCGAGCTGCTTACAACACCAGGTTACAGCAAACAAATGATGGACGGAATGCTGACAATGCAAACATTCTCCCCCAGTCAAAATATCTGGGTTACATCCATTGTTCTTTTGCCCACTACGCCACCCCAGTTTGGACCCAGCCATATGCAAATCAGTCTCGACCCTGTGCCTCATAGAAACAGTCCAGACGGAACTGCCAGGCTAGGTCCTCCCTGGACCGGACACAAGCATCCTGGGACCGGTTTCAGGGTATGTCACCCTTCTTCAGCCAGGCTAGCTTGAATCCAGTGGCACAGTGAGCAAGAGACCCACCTATGCACATACCCATCCCACTTAGGGCGAAAAGTGTTACAGCAAACAAACGATGGACGGAATTCTGACAATGCAAACATTCTCCCCCAGTCACAGTCTCTGGGTTAAATCCATTGTTCTTTTGCCCACTACGCCACCCCAGTTTGGACCCAGCCATATGCAAATCAGTCTTGACCCTGGATTCAAGCTAGCCTGGCTGATGAGGGATGTTAGCCCGAAACCGGTCCCAGCCCAGGAAGCTTGTTTCCAGTCCAGGGAGGGACCTGGTTTAGCAGTTCGGGCTGGACTGCTCCCATTGGGCGCAGGGTCAAGACTTATTTGCATATGTCTGGGCCCAAAACTGGAATGGCATGGGGAGCAAAGAAATGATGGATTTAGGCCCAGATCTCTGTACTGGGGTGAATGTATGACATTGTTCTGCATTCTGTCCGTCAAATGTTCTTTTTGCATTTGTTACCCCGAGTGGGACGGGTATGCCCAGACGTGGGTCCTGTGCTCTCCATGCCACCGGAGTCCAGCTATCCTGGCTTATGAGGCTGAAAGCCTGTAACCGTTCATAGGATGCTTGTTTCCAGTACAGGGAGGACCTGGTCTGGCAGTTTGGAGTGGACTGTTCCCATTGGGCACAAGGTTAACACTGATTTGCATATGGCTGGGTCCAAACTGGAATGGCATGGTGAGCAAAAAAACGATGGCTTTAGGCCCAGATCTCTGTACTGGGGTGAATGTATGACATTGTTCTGCATTCTGTCCATCAACTGTTGTTTTTACAACACCAGGTTTAGCATTCACCCTTCTTAGAGGCCAATCCTGGAAGTTTGCATCACCCTTCATTTTCCATTGGCCTAAATTCTGCTGGAAGCTGTGATCCCCACTGGGGTTTATCGAACTTGGTGCACTAGCTGAAACTGCTAGCACTAGCTTCTTTTCCCGGCTGGTAAGGGCTCGTAAGCAGTCCCTACCACGCCTGTTTGGAGTGACAGGTTTGGGGTGGGTGGGTCTAGGATTGCGTATAGCACAATGTGTTATGCTACCTTTAGAGCCCATTGACCACTGCACCAGTGCTTTAATGCCAAAGCCACCGATCCAAATACACAACATGCAGGCAGCTACGAGCAGTAAAGGACCCTGCCATAAAGGGGATGTTGTGACTGAACGCATTACACACTCTAAATGGATGGGCTCGTTCTGCTTTGTGGTGTGTTTTGTGTTTTTTAACATTCTGTGTTCTGCTTCTTGGCATCTTTACTTCTCATGATGTCTTACATGTGTGTTTGTCAGCTTTACCTGGGCTCTTCTGTGAAGAGGACAGGAGCCCGTGAGGCATGCTCTGAACACTGGATGGTCACTTGCTCTGCTCTCCTTGATGAATGAATGTGGTCTTGGTTTATGTACTGATGATAATATCAGATTGGTGCCCGCCACATCTTCCCTTGAACCGTGAACCTGATTGGTTTGTTTTTATTTTGCCTATTTAAGCCTGAGCCCAACCTCAAGGTGTTGCAGACTGCTGTACATTGCTGGCACCACACTAACATTCTATGGTGTATGAGGGCTGCTTTACATAGCTGTCACCATTTTTATAGTTGTAAATGTTCACATCTCAGATTAGCGTTCAGTGACTCTGCAGGCCGAAGGGTGCTGTGACTTTGACTCTGCTGGCCTTTTTCAAATCATCAGAGAATAAGGCTCCTTCCCCCGGAGAGGCTTTCAAAGGCTAGCTTTTCAGAGTGTTGAAGGACTGGGCTATTCTAAGGCCCAGCGGTGCCAGGGGACAACACCTGAAACCTTCGTGGGTAACCTGTTCAGGCGTACAAATGACAGAGACACGGGACACTTCCGACGGCGTCAAAGATTCGAGGTTTATTTACTGCAGGGAACACAGAAGTCACGTGAAGTACACAGCAGGTATGTTCGCGGGATCTGATTCAATTTGCTACTGTGGATCGCTCCTTTTTTTACACATTTCTCTCATAGGTTAACATGGTGTACAAAGGTTTACAACTTAGTTCCCATAATTATCCCCGAGAGGGGTCGCTTTGATGTATTCAAGGTCCGGAACATAAGTACAGAAACATTTGGTGGTTCCCAACTGTAAAAACCCATCTTCCCACCATTAGTACATTCCAATCGGCAGTAAACAGATTGAAGAAGGAACAGGGACAGGTGCAGAGGAAGACAGAAACAGTGGGGAGATCGGAAAGGGTGTAAAAGGGGGTGGTATCGGGAAACACGAGCTACAGGCATCAAAGAGACGTGCCTAATGAGATGCACGGCTGAGACAATAGACCGGCACGGCAAGATGAGCCTCGAGCGGGGACATCTGCCTTACAGTATCATCCCCCTCATTATAAAGACACTTTCAAAGGAAACGTGTCTTCCGCAAGAGTCTTGGGAATCCCAGGGTCGCGAAGCGGACAGCGTCCGTTCGCTGGCTACTTGAGGGCAAGAGACAAAATGGATGCCATATCTAAGATGGAACCCGTGGGTACAGATAGAAACCCACGAAACAGACGAACGGTTTAGGTTAACACAGCGAAACTGCGTACACCCACTAAACTCGTCATTTGCGGTTCATAGATACCAGACTCGACCATATTCGTGCGAGTCGAAAACACCACTTACGATCGTCACGGAACCTCAGTGTGAGGGGTTTGTGGCTTTAAAAGGTATGAGGGATGGGGAGGGGCAGGGATGTTAGGGGGGCTAGGATAGTGGTGATATGGGGCCTTAGACCACCTGGGTCTCCATAATCATCCAGATATCTGGAAAGTTCTTCACGTTTTGGACTTCACAACCAGCGGGATGAAGATTGGTGCTCTAACATTTTTGGTCCTTATGTATGGAGGAAGTTTTTATCCAATCTTGGACCCTGTTTTCTCAACCAGAGCTGCAGGTAGGAAAAGTTTCAAATGTTGATACTGGCCTAAATTCTTCAGCTGGGAAACTTTAGAACTGATGGGTTTTTGTAAACTTCAAGGATCCATGCTTGCTCTCCGAGGAGGTACTTTTAGGTTCGTAGTTGGAAGGGGCAACAATTAAAATCTCTCCCCATCAAACTGGCTTGATCCCATGTTAGGGGACAAAGAACCTATATTTTTCTTACCTCATTAATGAAGGCCAACTTTTCCTGCCAATGCTTCGGACTAGCTGCAAACAACATGCGGCCATCTTTATAGTCCCTGCTTCTTGCTGAAAAGCTCTGTGATTGCCTGGCTATATTATATTGGCATTATCTTGGAGGCTTGAGAGGAGGGAAAGCCTTTCCTCCCAAGAGGAGAGTGCAAATTATGTTAAACCGAAAGCAAGCTTGAATGCAACCAAGGGCCAGCTTCTTCTGAGCCCAGCTGTATTTTGCGTTCTTCTGGTACCGCAGGCAAGGCTGACAGTGGTCCCTCTTCAGTGGTTCTTAGGCTCCAATATATCCATTTCAGGGCTCAGTTACGCAACATGAATTCGACTCTTCTTGTATTTATATTTTTGATTTATAGAGTTCATTAAGCCAGAAGACATCAAAGACTTATTACCGGTCGGAAACAGCCGTTGTGAGACAGGAAGACATCATTAAGGTTGGAAGAATAACCGGGTTTAAGATGCTTGTGAAACACAAGAGTAAGAATTCAGAATCGCAATATGTATAGGCAGCGCGGTGGATAACGTGGCCGCTGCAACCGAGAACGTGTGGCCGCCCCATCTAGCCTTCCAAAACCCCAGGAATGATCACCTTCCTCAGTGCTGCAGATCTAAGCTATTTGGAGAATACCGGTTGAAATCAGTTCTCAGGTACCGTGGGCCCTGCTGGTGCAAAGCTCTTTGAAGGTCGCGCCTTTCCTCTCTGGTAACCAGTGAAGTGAAGGCAATCCCTCCCTAACCAAAAGATGTTTGGGAACATCCAGGACCACCCGTGCAGCTGCGTTTTGGATGACCTGAAGTTTTTTAAGAGGGTACTGGTTGGCGTTTAAATATACAGCGTTACAGTAGTCAAGGCGAGGTTTCATAGGAGCAACAGCTCACCGTCCTGTTGACCTGAGAGTCGGAGGTGAGGGAGTTATCAAAAATCCCTCCAAGATTTTTAGTGGCGGCAACAGGGGTGGTAGAGGGCTGCATGTCTCGGGCCACCAGAGCTCAGACCACAATGAGTTATCCGCCCCAAGGACCGCAATCTCCGTCTTCTCAGCGTTCAATTTAGCCAGTTCTCCTTGATTCAGGTACTAATTTCTCTTATACAAGATTTAAAGTTAACAGATATAGAGACAATGATTTGGGTGTCGCCGGTATAGGACATCACTTGGAACCCGAAGGATCTCACCAATTTTGCCAATGGACCCACATAAAGATTAAACACAGTTGGACTGAGGGGGAGCACCTTCAGGACTCCACCAGGCAGCTGCAAGTTTTAGCCCCGTAGCCCCTCCAGCTGACAGTTTGGGTCCTATTTTCCAACAAGGATCCCAAAAGAATTAACGCAGAGTCCCTCAGCCCAGCCTGGTGTGATCGGTGCACCAAACGGGATGAAGACATCGTATCGAAGGCTACAGACAGATCAATCATAGCCAGGATAGACGAGCCTCCCTGATCCACCTGGCAGCAAAAAGAATCTGCCTTAGCGATCCGTGCCGAATCTGTGCTGTGACATCTATAACCTATTCTTAGAAGAGTCCAGAAGGTTGTGAGCGTAAGGAACTGAGCTCATTCTTGACTGATGCACTTCAGGAGAGAAATCGAGCAAAGGTTTCTTAAGTCTCCAGGATCCCCATTCAGTTTCTTTTTAAGGGGGATAACAATGTCCTCTTTCGAGCACTGAGGGAAGACTCCAGACTCTAGAACCAGATTATAAACCTTCAAACAGGCTACGATAAGATCTGGTGCAGGTTGTAACACTCTGGGAGGACAAGGATGATCTGGAGAACCAGATGGTATGTGTGAAAGAAGAGTTTTTATTTTCAGGGAGGAGATGGGGGAGAACGTGGACAAAATGCCATTAGTGTTCCTGTGATCTGCGGCAACGTGGTACATTGGGCATAGCCTCTCAATCTTGTAGTAGGAATCTTTCAGTCGAATTAGTCACAGGCATTGTCGCGACTGTCAGTTTTCTTGGAATGGGGGCACACGCCTGGTCATTAAACAGCTGAATTGGGAGAAAAGGCACCTCTGCTTTCTTGTGGAACTTTGAGTTTGCAGCTTAGTACTGATCACCGTATACACATGTGTACAAAAAAAGACACATCAGCAGTGCACTAGGTGAGCAGTAAGGGAGTGGTCAGGTCCATGCTTTTGACATAAAGAGACAGAGCCATCGTTTTGGTCCATCCATGGGAGATGTGCTGTGCTGGTCAGAGTAGGAACCCCACAATACAAACACATGAAAACTTGCCAGAGTTCAAGTTCTCTTTCTGGAAGAAGAGTTGTCTCTCTGCAGCGCAAACAAAAGCCCCATATCAACCTGCAAAACCGCAGTGAATGTTCTTCCAGTCAGTCAGTCAGTCAGTCATATTAGCTTTGTTTCGATAAAACATATCTTAAAAGCTATGATACATAAGTTAAAAACAGAATTATTATTAAAAGACAAAGCATCATTCTTCCACCATTCCTTCCCTTCTTGGAAAGGAGAATGTCATTGCCCCTTCAGGCGACGTCGACAGTCGTGCTAAAGTGCTGGACATAATGCACATGGTTACTCCTTAAGATTTTAAGTTTTATTCCTAGAAATGCCTTGCTTTGCTCAAAAGCCATGTCCGAAAGAAGTATCCATAGTGTAAGAAAGATGCAGAAGAGCAGGCGCCAAAGAATCTTCAGGTAAAAGTACAGTACAGAGGAGAACCCTTTCTGTGGACTCGAGACCAATTCTGTATTTATGGTTCATGAGCTTCAGGAATGTACAGAACCTCACCTGCGGGCATCTCGGCGAGTCCTCAAGTAAGCCTCTCATTGAATGGAAAGATGTCATTACCTCTTCTCCTCTCATGCCATATGGTGTGAGGGTGGAACAGATAAGGATTTCTCTCTGTAGGCCTTGGTTCTGAGCCTTGAATTACAAACTGTGGAAGACTGCAGTCCATTGTCCATGAGAAATTTACTCAATGCTAGCTACTCTGTTTTCTGTGTTGCAGTAAGAGTGGCTGGTGGGAACTGTGCTCAGTATTGTGGACCTGCGGGAGGGGGGCTGTGCTTAGGAACTGACTGCGGAGGTGCCACAAAATATGTCATTTAGGATCTACAGCCTGATAGAAAGGTTTATGAGGAATACGCGACCGTGCAGGAGAATGAACTGAGCAGGTAGGCATGGAGCCTCGAGACTTCAGGCACAACCTATGGTTAGCATCACTGAGGCAGCTTGTATCATCACGCATTACGTGACTTTGGCAATTTTTAAACAGAATTCAGCCTGACCCTTTGCTACATATATTGTGAAATTGATCAGTCCTACCTTGTGCCATAAGGTAATCCTCGCCTGATGCCTCCTAGGACATGCGGACTTGGAGTATCCATTATAAAAGAAGAGTGAGCATAACTGAGAAAAGGCTGCAAAACTCCTTCTATTGCTCCCCCCATGGTAGACTGTCAGCTGGAATCGCAGTATTGGATGCGCGGTAAAGTGGCCTGAATACATTATTTTATCATAAACTATCACATATCCAGGATAGAGTTACTTTGCATCACAATCGGCTTAAAGCTAGTGCCATCCAGAAACCACTGTGACGGAGTCCAGACGAAGGCCTAGCCGAAACGTGTTGTCTTCCAACAAGCCACCAGTCTCTGTGCATTTAGCTATCAGTAATTTAAGGGTTTTTTCATTAATTTCCTTTGACCAAAATAGCAAATGGAAAAGAGAGAAAATTATGCTTGTACAAATGAATTGACATCATGATAATTGTGTTACCTGAAATATAAAACCATGGAGTCATTTGATATGTATTGTGTGTCTAAGGAAGAGAATATATGTGGTTTATAAAATATCATTTAGACAGTGAATTTATTTATCTTTGTGTATTCTCTATTTATAAAAAACATTTTCTATAAAAAAGATATAAGAATATTAAAAAGAAAATAATAAACAACTTATATTGTGTATTAGTATTGGTGTTTTCAGTATAGATATTCTAATCTAGTCTAGAGTTAAGATGCCATTTAAGATATACACTGTGCCCGGTGCTTTGCGTTTTCCCAACAAATAGGATCACTGAGACGACCTTTCAAATCTTTTAATATTGGCAAAACGGGTATGGCCCCAACATGTAACCCCAAGACATTGTGGCACAGTCAGCCAGTATTTGATGTATAGATGTTTGGGGGAGCTGGAGGTAGTGACAATACAAAAATGTAGCTGAGGTCTTTGCCTGAAAGCGTGTAATGGAGATAGCAGCACCCCCTCTGTACCAATAAGTAGGCCTAGATAGGATCTACAAAGTGTTGCCCCACGATTAAAAGAGGCACCTAGCCACCATACCAAGCTCCCTGCCGGTCCAATGATCAGATCAGGGACACAACACAGTCTATCTTGGGGCTTTTTAAAGCTCAACACGCCTCCAAGCAGAGCCCTGCACATCCTGCTGCCAGGCGTTTGCAAGGACACTGCACGTGGGTCATGGAGAACATCATCTGCCTCCAGCATTGACGGCACTAATCGCAAACCTACGGTCAGACAGAGTGAATAAAATAGAGCTTCCAACACATGTAAGCTCTAGAGCGGAGGATAGTGCAGCGAAATATCACTGAATATTTACATTCAAAAACAGTCCAAAGTTCATCAACTCTACCGGACAAAGGGGGGAATAAATGTTTATCTCGCCAAATTGAAGATGGACAGAGATAGGTTTATCTCGCAAGGTATGACTACGCAAAGAACGGGCTGTGCAAAGACACAACAGACATCACAGTGGACATTAGGTCATTTGACCAGCAACTAGAATCAACTGAGATGCAAATAAAATCCTTCTTTGTAACAGACCAACTAATGACCGCTCCAGTCTGTTGCATGAAGACGCAGTACATGGCTGACATTGAAATGTGAGAATCCAGACAACAGATTGTGTAGAGAGAATATATGCATCAAGAATCTGAAAAAAGAAACAGAGAGGACCAATATAGTTGTCTATGTTATAGAACTTTTCCAAAGCATTCTTTGTGATGGTGCAAATGGAATGATATTTCTAGAGAGACCACACTGAGTGTGAAGAGGAAGAGGGGATGAAGCCACCAGACTAAGAGGCATGGGGGTGATATTGGTAAATTACCCTATGAAAGAAAGGACTACAGCAAGTGCAAGAAGACGTAAACACATCTCTTCAAGGGAAGCAATGTCCCTTTTCCAAGACATGGCAACTGCTAATTTGTAATGTCATAGCGACAACCGGGAAGTCAGGGGTAACTAATCAGCAAACAAATGGACAGAAGCTATGCACAAGCAGTGTGGGTCATTGGATGTCACACTAGTATATCATCTATTGATGTATGTCTTGCCTGTGCTCAGCCTTTCATGACCCCACTGCTTGGAAGTCACAGACAATGCAAAACAAATGAAAAGGAGCATACAGTCTAATCATGCATGTAGCTCAATTTAGAGCATTAGGAAAAGTTTAAAAAACAATGCAGCATCAGATAGAGTCCATAATCAAAGGTCAATTTTAAATTCCGCAGGAGTCTTGAACGTGTGTTCAAATCCACCTATATTGATGTTTTTTGGTCAAACACAGTTGCACATCAGCCCAGACAATGCGTTTCGTCCCTTAGGACTTCATCAGGGTTGGATAATTCATAAATCCCTTATTTCTTGTAGTGTAAGTTGTCATCCAAAAACCAACATCCGGAAGGTTCAAAACTGGGTGTAGGGCGGCGTAATACCCCCTATTTTATCTTCTTCTTATGTATCGAGGACCCAAATCAAAGTCAATCAGCCTGTTCCTGTCAATCAAACATAGATGAATATTCCCAGAACGTCTGCAGTTCTGATGGAATGGTTAGGAAACTGTATGACATCGGTGAAGGTCTGCGATTGCTTAATTCTGGAGAAGGCGGGGAAGAGTAATCTGATGAAGACCTGAGCACATCTCAGAAAGGCCCGTTTGACCTGGCATGGTAGGCTCAGCCTCCATGCTCCCAAGGACCCAGATCAGCAAAAAGAGCAGAAATACAAATGGCCATTGAAATGAAAATATAAATGGGAGAATGTGAAAATGATTACCTGTGTATTCCTAGCTGGAATTGGGAACCCAAAAGATAATAGACACTGTCTTGTCGCACAGGGATATACGTAATACAATAATAGATTAGATAGGGGACGGCACAGGGGGGCGGGGACACAGGGGAAAATAAATGTTATTTTCATCTGGAAAAGTTGGTGGAATGGACCTGGGGTTGGGTTTGTTAGCTGCCAAAGCCCATGCCGTGGATAAACCTGCAAATTATTGGCCACATTCCCAGAATTGGTTCTTGGAGGCGTAGGCTTGCCTCAAGGTGAAGCTTTACTTCTTATCTCTCTTTGTGTGTAGAGAATAGCTCTGAAGGATTCCAGGCCACGTAAAATCCACACATATAGTGACCCGTGTTTGCATGTCTTGAGCATTGAATCAATGGCATCTGAACGTTCACAATCATTTTGTTGAACAAGGGGGGCCTTAATATCCCCTATAAAAGGAGCACGGTTTGGAGGTATCTGACACTCGTAAACTCAGATAGAGCTGTTCTCCAGGAGAAACATCTAATTTTAGGCGACACAAATCGCACAAGCCACAAGTTGTATCCACAGCAGTTTTTGGTCATCGACAAAACCTTTTTTTTTTTAGTAATATATTTTATTTTTTATTATGGAGGTGCAATAAAACACATTAGAAAACACAGTAAACCACGCAATTCATTAATATTGCAGGAATAATAAATAAACCACATCAAATATGAAGGCACAGAGGCAAAGATCAGATAGATCCCGTATAGATGGTTTTCACCTACTATTTAAATCCAGATATGCAATTTTTATCTACAGCAATCAAAAAGCGACCTCATAGTTTATCAAATTATTTTGATCGGCCTGCCCTCTCTGGGAATATTATCTCTCTACATCTTACTTTGTGCATTTCCCTGAACCAATCAGCAAAGCATGGGACTGCTTTAGAACTCCAGTTTTGTAAGGTTACCAATCCTGCCCGACCTGCAGCGCATCTTCCAAAAATCCGAATTTGCAACTCCAAAAATTACCCAATTCAGTACAGTGTCAAATCATATGAAACCCCTTTCCGTTATCAATCGCGTCACACGTAAAACATAGATTCGAATGATCCTTATCTATTTTATTTTTAAATTGAGGAGTTCAATAGATTAACAACTTGGGAAAAAAACAGCATTTAGCGAAAATTTGAACTCCTCAATGTTTTAAAATTCAGTTTTATTTGTTCTTTCCCATCCTTTAACCGTTTTGCAGAGACCTGGCCCATCAGCCCCAATGGCAAGCAGTAATCTTCAAGTGGGCGCTCCAGATCATGCAGAGGGTCACTCCCTTTCATTTCGGAAGCCGCACTGCCCTTGCTATTGTCCCCTGAACGGCTGACGGAAGACCATCTTTCCTTGCTCCATCAGGAAGTAAAGGCTCTGCCGGACAACTGAGCCGTCGAGAGGGTACCAGCATCAGAAGCCGAGTGTGGTTGCTATTCCTAGTACTTTCTGGTGCTGAAAAGGTTTGGAGGCCTCCGCCTATTCTAGCTCTCCGCCCTCTTAATGACTTTCTGAGGAAAGAGAAACTCAAGATTTTCATCTCTGCCTTGGCCCCCGGAGACTGGAGGGTAGCGTTAGACCCCCAGGACGCTTATGTTCATATTCCCGTCCTGCGGGCCCACAGGCCTTGCCTGCGGTTCATGGTGGAGCAGTAGCATTATCAGTTTGCTGTGCTCCCCTTTAGCCTTACCAGTGCCCCTCAGGTGCTCACGGAAGTGATGGCGTGGTTGTGGGAGAATCACACAAATAGGGTGTAGGAAGCGAGTGGTGGTGATAGACACAGGAGCCCTTTTAAAGACATTAAGAGGCCGGCTGGTACACAGTCCCTGTGGATAGAAAGGGGAGTACAGTTTGACTGTGTTTGCTACTGAATGAGATGCATTGTAGCACCTGTGTGGTCCCTGGAGATGTGGACCTTGCATTCGAGTGCAGTATTTTTGCGTCTATCGCCTGCTGCGGTGCTGGATGTATAGAAACCTATACTGACAACAGCGCTTCTGCAGAACATCTCCCCGGGTCTGAGGGACCTTCCTGGGAATGGACAGTTTGCATGGACATGGCGCTCATGAAGGGCGGCAGATGGGTGAGGGGCGCTGCCAGTTGGGGAGACCTGGACTATGGAGGGCTTCCATGATTGCTTGAGCAAGAGTGTTTGAAGAATCGTCTCTGGTGAAGTGAAACGGCAGCTGGGATGTCCATGTCCCTGTCACAAACTCACACTCATGAATTTGTGTAGAAGAGAAGCACTGTGGGCACAAAGTTTTCGGGTTATGTATCCAACAATTTGCTTTCAGTACTGACACAACTGTTTCCAAATCCTTTACCCCTGTTTTTCAAATATATGATGCCTTTGGCACATCCAAAATCTTCATTGAGGCTCCCAATATTGTCGCTCTGGCAATATTTTGTGCGTGCCTTATAATCAGCCTTTTCAATAATACCAGTTGAGATATTGTTGTTTGCTTATACTTTTAGAAGGTAGGCCTTTTCTTGTTTAATCATTCTGTTTACCACTGCATGTTTGTGTATTGACTGTCTGGTTTTGGACTGACAGTGGCTGGGGAGGTGCATTCTCTCAGACAGCCCGCCAGGGGTGGGGGGGGGGGGGGTTGATGTGCATCCTGCCTTTCCTGGAGGAGTCAGGGCTGGGCTGAATAGACCTGGGCTGCATTCACAGTAGGGGGAGGAGTTCTTGCTAGCACCTGAATAGGCCCTGTCTACATTTAGAGTGTTGGGAGGAGATTTCCCTTGCACCTGAATTGGGCCTGTCTGCCTTACACAATGCTGTCTCCACCTCTTGCCAGGCAGCTGCACCAGAGAGGACAGAGCCGGTTTGGACTGGGTACAGAGAACCTTGCACAAAGTGAATAAAGACATTTTGGGGTATAAGTATTAGACCTAAAACCCCTGAACTTTAGACTACTTCTGGAATCAAGAGGAACCTTTGCCAAGGAGAAGAGCTGGTGAGACTGAGGCAAAGTACTGCCCTTGCTGTGTGTCTGGGGTTGGCTTGCAGTTGATGTTTCTGCTAGGGAAAGGAGAAGGACTCTGCTGTGTGCTTTGTCCCCTGCTTGAGGAAAGTCTCCAAGGGCTTGAGTAGAGCTTTGATGGAGCAAGGACACGTGAAAAAGAGACATGATTGTACGCAATCTTCTCATGTAACCTCTAACCCCGTACTAAACCTGTATTGTGGAAATTAATATGCACAACATTACATTTATGAGAAAGCGAAGCTTGCCTATGTGTTTTACTAATAAGTAACTCGAGTGAAGTTCTAAAATAGCAGCTGACCGCAAACCTTTAGTGCGCATGCGTCTACTGCGTCTCCATCGTATGACGTACTTTTGCTTGGAGGGAATTTTCTGCATTTGCGCAGTAGCTAACAAGATGGCCGCTTTGAAATTCACATGCTTGCCACTTGCTTGCAGAAAACTAAATTCAGCTATAGTACTAATGCTAATGCTGGGAGAGCATTGATAAGTAAATGGGATTAGAATAGAGATAGGTGTATACAGTGAAACCATTTACTTTTGATTTTAACATTTGTCTTTTGATTCTTCCAATAGTGCTTATTATGGGCCTAGAAACACGAGCCACAGTCTATTCCCTCTCGTTCTACCGCACATACATAGTACAATCAAGCTGGAAGTCGCGATGTCACCTTGAACATCGTCCAAGGTCGCGATAGGATACTTTCCTGAGAACCGGAACGACAGTCAACTGAAATGGATGAAAACCTGCAGACTTTTTTTTTATAATTTTTGACAATTATAATATGAATTCGGGTGGGAATAAAGATTTATGTATACAAAATTAAGGGGTGGGATTTTAAACAAAGAACTGAAAGAAAATATTGGGAAATAAGCATGGTGTGATGATCACCTCCCCTTGCCTGTCCAATCAGAGTTTGTAATTTCATAAGTTTGAAACATTAATGGGTGGTACAAGCATACAGAAAGGTATAATTGAGGTAGTTCTTAGGTAGTTAGTTCCAGGCAGGGATGCTGAAGCATGAGACCGGGATGCTGTAGGAGTGACGAGTGGTGCTATAGAATAATCGAATTGCTGAACCAATTATCTTAAGCAAATTAATTTAGAAGAAGATCGCGGAAGAATCTCGAGGAGGAAGAGAGCGTCGGAGAGGGGTGCTACGCAAGCATCGGTAATAGAGAGGTTGTCTGTCCTGATTCTTGTCCTGAAGCCTTTGTTCACCAGATCTTTCATGTGGGATTCCTTCCAATTCCTAGGCCTGGGAGTTGGTATTCACGTGTACACACTGGTTGGTAACTGTTCCTAAGAGAAAAAGATATAACCTACTTGATTACATAGAAGATGAGTTAGAAAAAGGTCTCTATCTGTGCTTCCAGTTTGATGAAGATGGGGGAATTTCTCCTTTAGAAATTAGTGCCCTCACACACTAGCGAGTGTCATGCGCCATCATTGGGCGTTTCTCCTCGTGGGGGTGGCGTTGCTGTCCTTCACGGGCCCCACAAGAGGGCTCTTTGTCGGAGATCTTTTAGGAGACGCCGCAGTTGTGCTTGTGGGTGTGTGGGCCTAAAAAGGGGGATAGTGCGAGTGTATTAAAATTGCCCGCCGGTACCCTGAAGTAAGTTTTATTCGTAGGTCCGTGGGGTCAAAGTAAAACGATAATTTGGGAAAGATAAACACATATAGTAGAGATCGAGGTGTTACTCTGCTGCTCTCAGTACCCGTGTGTATTCGTGGATGTGAAGCCTGCTCGACATGTTTCGCGCTAAAGGGAGGTCCCTAGTGGATCCTGGTGCACTTCGCCAGGACCGTGTGATGTGAATTGGTGCAATAAAAATCAATAAAAATAGGAGCCGGGAAAAAGGCACCGTATAGTCCCATGGTACCTCTATCAAGGCTCCGAATTAGTTAAAAGTACTCAATGGGAGTAACGCTGCTTCCTTGAAGTCAGGTGATGTGTCCCCTATGTGTCTTTTTATTAACTGTGCACGATTGAGAAGTACAATGTAAACCTTGAAAATGTCCAATGTTCACTTTTACTGACAATAAAAATTGTTTAAAAAAGTACTTAATGGAACAACTCAGTGGTGTTCCTGTTATTACCTGGAGGGAAACAAACCAAACAACAACAAAAATGGAGACAGACAAATAGATACAAACATGAGTTTACAGTGAATCAAGTTGTATCCACATTAAACTTAATTCCAGCAGCTGCTGCGTGTCAATCGCTCCATGCAATTGTGCGGCAATAGTGGTTGCAAGTGCCTTATTTTTCTTACATACAGCCACCGTAACACATTTAGACATTACAATCTGTCTATATCAGTGGGTCATGTGGAGGTCTCATGCGTGGACCTCATGTTGACAGTGCATCTTGTGCTACGGGCCATGCGAGTGACTCGAATTCATGATTTCCGGTATGAACAGGTCATTAGTGTTTAGTTGGTTTTCACACCATATTTGGTATCTATACTCATATCTGTGTATGCGCGTATGTACTTTTCTCTCTACCCTCTCCCTTCTATGCATTGTCATTGCAAAGTATAAATGAATGCATTATGATTTGATAATTGTTTTTATACCGATTTAATGAATTGGAAAGTCATTTTAATGTAATTCTCTTTTTTTTAAACTGTTGATATGTGTACTTTTTTGATGTTTTTTAAACTATCGAATAAAGAATTACTGACTGAATGCATTATGATTAATTGGTTGAATCTTCCTTCCTGTGAGAAACTGAGCCTGTTCTGTACTCGGTAAGTGGTTCACGTGAACATTAATCTGAGATAAAATTTCAAACATATCCCGACTCTGTGCTCATTTCTAGTGTGTAAGCAGATTGAGGTTTATGTCATTTCACCATCAACTCGTTCAACTAATGGTCCATTGACCAGAGGGAGAACTCTTTGATCGGTGAAAGGTTAGTTAGGAGCCAGTAATAACTAATCTTGATATTTACAAAACATGACCCCAGCAGTTATTGCCAGTATGTTGTGAATGAATTTATGGACCCAGGTGAGTATGTGGTGTTAGAGTACTTGTTGCTGGTAACCCGCAGGATCAGCTTGCCTCCTGTTTTGAAGTCTCAGGAAAAACAAAGACTTCACCCCCAGCTATCATGAACTTCCTTACTGGGAGATCTGACCTGCCAGGAGTGCCTGTAAATCCAGTAAATATAAATCCAGTACTTGTATAGCGCACGAATCACCCCCGAAGGGTTATCTCGGCACTGGGGGCCGTTGGGAAGATTAAGCAAGCTATTGCCCAGAGTCGCATGGTGCTGGGCAGACCCCTGCCGCCGGAGCCGGTGATTGAACCGTGATCCCCAGCGTCCAGCATCAGTCGCCCTGGCTGCGGTGCCGCACCTCTTCCCTGTGACTGTGTGGGGCCTCTGGAGGTTGTTTCTGTGTTCCATACAGGTTCTTCACCTGGCCTGTTGACATCCAAGATACCCAAAGAAATCTCCCTTGGAGTGAAGGAGTCTCTTCCATGCATCTGCAGGCACTTCAACAAAGCTGACTGGTCTGATGTTCCTGAGCTCCTACAGACTCCAACGGTTCAGTAACACAGGTGGTGGTTCTGCAAATCCCTTGAGGCCTGCACTATCTTCATAGGAAGTTGGAGGCTAGTATCCCTTGTCGGAACAGCTGGAGCAGTACCCATGTAAACTACGTCAACTTGCCATTGCCAAGGCTTATTGACTCTCTTCACCAGAGATCTTCGTGCTCAAAGAAGCTCCAGCCTCCAGCATCTCCTGCAGCCAAGATCCTCGCCTGCACTGCATCCTTTGCACCGTGGGCCTTCATCCTTTGGTGAGCTGCTAGATGTCCTCCTGTGCCTCCGTCCTGTGGGTCCTCTTGAAGGTCTTTTTTGGCTCCAGTGGACTCCCCTACTTGCTCGGGGCCTTCTTTGATATACCTACTCGTGATGAGTCACTTGGACCTTGCTGGTCCCGACACTACCTTTTTTCGACAGCTAAGTTGGCTGCCGCTGCCAATGCTTGTTGGTCCCCCTGCCGGACACTGACCTCTTGGCTCTCGACATCTGACATGGGACAACTCGTGCACAGCTTCTGGTTTTCCTCTGCGTTGCCTGGTCCGTACAGCTGCAACTTCAAGGGCACCGCTAATTCTCCTGCATTGGTGGGCATTCTTCATCCGTGCCTCCTGGTCACTCCTGAGTGGCATAGACTCTGTCCCCTCTGCTTGCAGGTACCTCTCACCTTGAATCCACCTTTGGGTTGCACCGGACTCTTCTCACCTTCTTCATCAGCGGCATCGTCCTGACGTCCTACATTGTGGTCTATGGCGGTTTCTGACGCCACTTCGCACCTATGCATCCAGTTTCCCTGGTGTAGGTATCCTGGTTTCCGGGGCATCCATGGGCCGAGTGGCTCTCCAACCTTCCGTTTTCCACAAGGTTTCTTCAGGGTCCGCTGGGAAGGGTCCTTCTTATTCAAAATTGCAACCAGGACTTACCCGTTGACTTGAATTGAGTACACAGTTGTGCTCCCACTCTGCAGACGACCCCCTTGGGGTTCCTAGATGCTTCCCTTGGGTGGTTCCTTGGGTCCCGACTCTTCTACGTCTTCTGGGCCCACTCTTGACTTGAGTCGTGGTTCTCATTCCACTATTTTAGTATATGGTTTGGTCTCCAACTGGGGACCATTGTGTATTTGTGCTGCTCGCTTATTCTATTGACAGGTTTTATGTGTATTGTGCATATATCTTTGGGTAGGAGATACTGTGTTGTGTTAGTGAGTGTTATTAATAAAAAAAAATCATGACTACACTGTGTGGTTCTTTTTCACTTAAACCTACACCATTAGATTGCATCCTGGTAAGACAAGCTGCTTTACACTTCTTATGGACTAAGCCTGAAAGCTGCTCTCCACGGCTACCAACTAGAGAGCTTTCTAAGGTTGTCTAAGACCACTAAAATCCCCATAAGGGTTATCTGGACTGGTGCAGGGTGCTCCACTTACATAAGTGAGCACCATATACTAAGCCAGCCTCCTACACACTTTTTCTAAAGTGACACCGACCCCCTTTGCGGCCACTGAAGAGTGCTTGAGTAAGCAGTTGAAGTACGCAAGCGGGGGCAGGGTTAAAATGTAGGTGAAGCCCAACCGGCTGTGAGGTACAACATTCCTGCCCAGAACCCTCCAGTCCCTGTCTGCATGGTGTCTAAATCTAGTCCTGCGGGCCATGTTCCTTTACGTCCCAAGTCTTGGTCATTAACAATATTTGAGTCACTGCTACACCCTCTCAAAGAAGCTCTGTTGAGATTTCTGCACAACCACCACCGCTGACAAGTCCCAGCCTCTCTCCGCTTTGCATGCGCCCTGTTCCCTCCTTTCCTTTCTTCTGCTTACAGTAGATGTGGACCTGAAGGTGTGTCTTGCTTGCTCCTCCATTCCATTGCACATGGCCTGGCTGTGTTTCCCTGTTCATGTCAGACAGCCTTTGTCTCATCATTCTGGATTCAAGCCATGGGAGAGTAAACAGCTTCTCTCAGCTGACCCACACCCCTCCAGCATCTCCTGTGAGCAAAGCAAGCTTCCGGGTCAGGCCTCACTCTGTGTGACAACGGTCACAAGATGTCTCAGCAACCAGCTGGCGTGTTTACAGAGCTATGGCCGCTCCATCACCATGAGACGTTCAGTTGTATGTTTAAGGAAAGACAGGTTTTGTGGTATGTTGTTGTTTTTAGAAGCCTCCTCTGGCAGTGGCAGCGACCAGCATCTGCCCGTGGCATTCCTGCCAGTGTGGGGGTTGGCATCGCTGGGCGCACAGCAGAGCTCTGGAAAGGTGGCGGCACCAGCAACTATCCTACCCCTGGTACCGGGTGCCTGGCTGACGCCACGTCCAGGAAAGGAATAAACCTCACTCAAGAGCAGGAACCCTTCAGGCAGGGTCTGTCCTTCCCCTGGCACCTCCTCCTGCCCATTGGTCGGATCTCACCCCCGCTCAGTGCAGGAGGTAGGTGAGACTTAGAGATAAGAAGGGGATCATTTCACTTCACCCCTCCCTTCCCATCCAGTAGCCCTCTGTGCCCCCCTGGTGTGCCACTGTCAGTGACCGCTTCACCCTCATATTCCAGTACTCCCCGAAAGAGAGGACATTAGGAACAGCAGAAATCCTGCCCCGCAAAGAGGAAGCCTCGAGTACAGTAGACAAGGCAAGCACCCTTCCCAGAGTGAGTAGGGGCTTTAGGGGTAGACTCATGGCATTTTGTTCCTGGGGAAAATGGTGCAGTGAGCTAAAAAACGGTGATGGATTAAAACCCTGATCTCTTGACTGGGTAGGAGTATTCTGCATCATTCAGAAACTCTGTCCATCACCACCCCCTTTTCCAAAATTGATTTTATCCACACTAAGTGTGGGAGGGTATACTCAGACGTGAGTCCCTTGCTCATTGCACCATCAGGATTCAAGCAAGCCGGGCCGACGAAGGCTGTGATGCCAGAAACCGGTCCCCGGAAGCTTGTTTCCTTCCCAGTATAAGAATTGGCTTGGTAGTTTGGTTTGCCCTGTTCCCATGATGCTCTGGGACAGGTACAGACTAATTTGCATATAGCCAGGTTCTGAGCTGGGATGGTGCAGTGAGCTAAAAAACGGTGATGGAAAAACCCTGATCTCTTGACTGGGTAGGAGTATTCTGCATCATTCAGAAACTCTGTCCATCACCACCCCCTTTTCCAAAATCGATTTTGTTCCTGGGGTCAATCTTATAAATATTTTATATTATCTATCAAACTTCAGGAGGTGTGTCCATGGCTCATCTTGAAATGTTGGATGAAGAAGAAACCCCACATTTTCCTGATTCTTATTATGTTAGGGTGAGAAATTGGGTGAGAGGAATAGGAGGGAGTTCCAAGACTGAATACCATAAAAGGTATTAAATTCCATATATAGACTCTGCTCGCTTTTTCTACAGTCAGCGTAATGTTATGACAACTGTTGCGCAACTCCTTGTCGGCTCCCATTGCATGCGCAGGGATGCGGAAGGGCGTGTAGGAAGCTGACCGTGAGCTGCAAACTTCTCCCTGCATGCACCATGGGGAAGGACCAGGTAAGACCTCTAGAAGAAATAGACGTCATCTGCCACCATCACAGTTACCTCACAGAGGAGGGAAACAGGGCCAGGTTTTAAGGGGACAGTGTTGCCAGAAGAGAAGGAATCTCCATTCTTAGCAGAATAATAATACATACATAAGACTCACACGCATTCTTTTAAGAAACCAAGGGGCAGATTTATGAGGCTGTTGTGCCTCTTTGCGCCGCAATTGCGTCACTTTATTTGACGCAACTGTGGCGCAAACAATGCGCCCTATTTACAACGTGACGCATCTAGGAGATGCGTCACGTTGTAAAGCACTGCGCCATAAGGAGGCGTTCCTGCGCAGGGGGGGGGGGGGGGGCGTTCCTGCGCAGGAACGCCTACTGAAAGTGGCTGAGTGAAATCTATGAGATTTCACTCAGTCACTTTCAGGGCAATGCTGCGCCAAAACCCTGCATGTGCTTCAAGCAGGCGTAGGTCTTGACGCAGCATTGTGCAGAATGTGTACCCCCGAGCCTTGCTGGAGCTGCGTCGCGCTTGCGACGCAACTCCAGCAATGCGCCACATTGCCGGCTCAGATGCGTCACGCATCTGTGCCGTTTTTGCACCATGGTGCGCCGCATTATAAATGTGGCGCACCAAGGGTGGCGTAGCTGTGGCGCACTGTGGCGCACGTTAACTGGCGCATCCCTCCGGATGCGCCAGTTAACGTAAATCTGCCCCCAAGTATTTACAGCAGCTTATAAAAATGAGACTTTGGCCAATGTTCGAGTATTTAAAAAAAAACATCTAACTGCAGAAAATGAGTCACTATAAATAACACTGACAACAAAATTCTATCACAAACTTATTTTAAAGGAAGGATGAAAGGAAATGGTGACAATGTAGTTCAATAGGCTAAAGCGTGAAAGGCTGGGTACCCCCGCTCCTCCAAGGAACAGCACAACAGCAAAATCTCATCATGCCCTGCCAGATTGCCTCGATCCTGCTGATTCCAACAGCAATCATCAATCTGAAGAGAGACAGAGGAGGGTTGGTCCTCGTCAATCCTCAGTGAGTATGGCAATTTGATTTGGTTGATCAAGCTACCTCCGTTTAGACCCAGCCGTATGCAAATCAGTCTGACCCTGTGCCTCATGGGAACAGTCCAGCCCGAACTGCCAGGCCAGGTCTTCCTTTAACCGAAACAAGCATCCAGGGACCGGTTTCAGGCTAACAGCACTCATCAGCCAGGCTAGCTTGAATCCAGTGACACAGAGAGCATGGGACCACATACGGGCATAGCCGGCGCACTTTGGACGATACATGAAATGCACAAAAGGTGATGGAAGGAATGTTTGAATATTGTTTAACCACTGGCAATTGCTCTGGGTAGCATCCCAACCCATCGTTCTTTTGCTCACCACGCCACCTCAGTATGGACCCAAGCATTTGCAAATCAGCCTTGACCCTGCTCCTTATGTGAACAGTCCCGCCCGAACTGCCAGGCCAGGTCCTCCCTGAACCAGAAACAAGCCTCCTGGGACCAGTTTCAGGGTATCCCAGGATGTTTGTTTACTAAGTTGGCAGGTTATGCCCCGATGTGGGTCCCTTGCTCACTTTGCCACTGGATTAAAGCTAGCCTGGCTGATGAGGGGTGTTACCCTGAAACCGATCCCATGATGTTTGTTTCCGGTCCAGGGAAGACCAGGCCTGGCAGTTTGGGTTGGACTGTAACCATGAGGAACAGAGTCAAGACTGATTTCCATATGGGTGGGTCTGAACTGGGGTGGCGAAATTAGCTAAAGAACGATGATGGATTCAACCCAGATCTGTGACTGGGGGTGAGTGTCTGATAAGTTTCAGCGCTCCGTCAATCGTCTCCGTGTGTTTGATTTGTTTGCCCCTAAGTTGGCAGGGTATGCCCAGACGTGGGCCCCTTGCTCACTTTTCCACTGGATTCAAGCTAGTCTGGCTGATGAGGGGTGTTACCTTAAACCGGTCCTAGGATGTTTGTTTCCGATCCAGGAAAGACCTGGCTTGGCAGTTCGGGCTGGACTGTTCCCATGAGGCACAGGGTCAGACTGATTTGCATATGGCTGGGTCTGAACTGGGATGGCGAAGGGAGCTAAAGAACGGTGAGGGATTCAACGCAGATCTAATAATGATGGGAGGTAGTGTCTGAAAAGTTTCAGCGCTCCGTCCATCATCTCCTTGTGTTTTCTTTGTTTCATACCAGACAGCATATGTTTCAGTGAAGCTATTATGTTGTTGGAAAACTTGTTTTGCCCAGCGCCTAGTATAAACCTTAAGAGGGCTTCCCTGCTCTCTTGCGATATATAGCAATAGAACTAGACCTCACAGGCGCATATCTGCTTATGTAGATAGGTCCTCACATTAAATAAAATGCACCCTGCCTGAGGGCTCAAGGCCTGCCGTAGGGGTGACGTGCACATATTAGAGGCAGTGACTATGGCCTGACACACAGGAGTGTGTCATGTCATGTTTTCACTCATGGTTTGCACCGTGTCATTCAGGCTGCACTGGCAGTCTGTGTGGAGTTTGTGTGTGGCTCGCTTGGGATGGCATGAGATAACCTGCAGCCTTAGGGACCCTCTTTAGTACCCCTGCCCTAGGTACCTGGAGCAGCATCTCCTAGGGGCTTACAGGGGTGCCAAAGTCGTTAGCCAATTGTAGCACAGTTAGACTATTCCTTGTTTCAGGGAAGGAGCACTGGCGCTGGGGCCTGGTTATCAGACTGTCGGAGTCAAAAAGAGTAAAAAACAGCATCTAGAAGCTATAATTCCAACCTACTGTCATTCCGAAAACAATTGAAGACTTATCTATTTGCCAGGCCCATCTAATCTCATTCTCCGCTGCCCCCCCTAGCTCTGCTCTCTGCACTCTAGCGCTTGGACGCCCGTCGGGCAGCAACCGCGCTTTACAAATTACAATACATACATAAAGGGAGGAAACCGTGTGTGTGGGTGGAAGGGGGGTTACTACAACGACATCCCTGTTCCCAACATGTACAAATTGCTTTTCATTTCATTTACATGGAGGTCGGACCATACTTTTGCAGGACATTATGGTCTCACCACAGATTGAGGAGCAGGTAGCCGAGCGAGTCAAACATGTCTGCAAATCTGTTTGGTCATAGTCATTTTAGTTCTTTTCTTCAAAAAGTGCCGGGACGCTCTTGTTGAGTAGCTGTGCGCTATAGAGGAATCCTGCATGCATTCATTCTTTCTTTTTGGCCCTTTTTCCACATACGTTAGGGCCTACTATTCTGTTCAGTGCTTATGTCCAAAGGTTTAGCTTTGGCAGCCAATCCACTGCCAACACTGCAGGGATGCTACCTCCACAGCAGTGGTGGCTTGGCAGCCAACCAGCCTAGGGTAAAATATGGCGCTTAGTCTAGAAGGTGGAGTCGTGTAGAAGTGCTGAGTCAGCCGGCACAGAAATAATTAACAGTACGTTTTATGGGGACTCTAACTTCTGAGCGGCGACAATAGTTTTGTGAAGGTTGCGTTTTTGAACAGAGCGCAGTTTATGACTGGGTGTGGCCCAGGTGCAGCATTTCTGGTTCACAGTTTAAGATCAGGATGTTCTGCCAGCTTTGCTTAATCAATCTGGTCTCTGTCTCTCACATACACACACATGAATGAACGCACACATATGTGCGCTCACACAATGTCAATCAATCAATCAATCGGCATTTGTAAAGCACAACGCTGTCACCCCTGGGGTATCTAGGCCCTGAGGGTGCTGCGTCCCTATTGTCCAGCATTCTGTCCATCAATTGTTTCTTTTGCATATGTTGCCGTAATTGGGAAGGGTATGCCCAGACGTGGATCTGGTGCTCACCACACCACTGGATTCAAGCTAGCCTGGCTGATGAGGGGTGATGCCCTGAAACCGGTCCCAGGATGCTTGTTTTCTGGTCCAGGGGGACCTGCCTTAGCAGTTCGGTCTGGACTGCTCCCATGGGGAACAGAGTAAAGGCTGATTTGCATATGGCTGGGTCTGAACTGGGGTGGCGTGGTGAGCAAAATAACGATAGATTAAACCCATATCTGTGACTGGGGGTGAATGTTTGACAATGTTCAACATTCCGTCCATCATCTTTTTGTGCGAACAGAACATGTACAGTTTCAACCAGTTTAATTAAATCTCAATTCTGGTAGGTGAGGTACATTAGTGATATGCATAGACCGGTTAATGAGCCAGATTTTTTTTAGTAGTAGTAATATAAGTTTATTGTATTAATCAAAAGATTCAAATAAAAGGTAGGAAACATCACAATCAGTACAAGTATCAGATTATCGACAACAATTATAGAAGCATATTATTATAAAATCAAAGCATGAAAGCAGTTGACTTAGACCTGGACACAGATGGGTTCAATTCAGAGTACAGACAATATATTTATATCACACAGTCAATGTTTTATATGCCTCATCTATGAATTTCATTGGCATTAATCTGACACTGTCACAGTTTCAAGCAGCTTAAACGGTAGTTCTTGTTTTGCCTTCACAAGAAACATTGGCTGGTACTTTTTCTTAAATACAAGATTTTGGGGCAGTGCACAAAAGTGCAGATACGTTTGGTCTTCAATCAATGTATAACAGCAATTGGCATAAATCTAGATAAAAATGCAATCAAAACAGAGTATAAAACAATTTACATGAATTACAGATTGAATGCTTTGTTAGCCTAATCTAAGGATATCGTTAGCATTATTGTTTCGCTGTGTCCCTGAGACTATTACGGTCTCGAGCAGCCTCTACAGTAGATCTTTTTTGGCCTTCTAAGAACCTACGGGAGACTTTACTTGAACTCGCAGATTTAGTGCAAATGAGCAAAATGTTCAAAAACATGTAATTTAACATCTCACATGTAAATCTCACATGTAAATTAATGTGTAAAAGCAACTTGCTTAAACCTAGATACAGATGGAATCAAGTCAAGGCATAGATATAAGTGCTAAAGTCATGACGTTAATGCTCTGTAAGTTTGATCTAGAAATGTCATTAGCATTACTATTCCTTAACACTAAAGCAGGATCTGACAGCCTCCACATTTGATCTTTATTTTGCCTTTTTAAAAATAGGTCACAAATACTTTTTCCTTAAATACAAGAGTGTAGGGCAGATACATGGAACGTGCAGAAGGGATTCCGTTGTGAGCCCACAAAGTCGACAAATGGTTTTGTCTTTGAAAACTGGTATCCAGTTCCCCTCAAATTCATAGAACTGGATATAAAACAATCTGAACCGTAACATTTTCATTTTAACATACCCAGGCAAACTTGACCCTAGATACTCTTAGCTCTGCCAGGAATAGGTAGCAAAGACTAAGTCCACGTGATTGTATTGTTTAGCCTGAGCCAAGTCGGAGTCCCTCTGTCTAAGAGTAAAAGTTCCACGGAGTAGATTTTCCGGGTCCGCCGATTTAACTCTGCCAGTGACTCCTGGTCGGGTGGATTATAGCTTTTTACGTTCGATGGTGAAGCATGCAACTCAGAGTCCTTGTGTGTAGATTTTCTTGCTTCCTGATGAATTTTGAATTTTAATGTGGTTGGATCCACTCTTACACAGTCACAGAAGTTGTTCACGGTGCTTTTGTAATGAAGTGATATTATGTTGGAAAGTGGGTTATTGGTAGGGGCAAATGTAGGTCTGCCACTGGCAATAAGGCCACTAACACATGTTAGGACCCAGCACAGGTCTTAGAAAATTATTCCTATGCTCAACCCTTGGTAACGTGGCTGCGAGCAGACAGGCTTAACTTCAAAGACAGGTATGTAAAGCATTTAAAAACACAATTTCAGTAAATACTTAAGACACAACACAAAATAAAAATCCAACACCAATTTATAAAAATAGGCAATATTTTTATCTTTTAAATGACATCAAAACGAAAATAAATCCAATGTAGGGAACTAGAGATATGAATTTTTAAAGATTAGTCACTTTCTAGTGCTTAGAAACCAGCAGTGCCCCTTTTAGTCATTTCGTTTTCTCTGACAGGGACACCTTTAAAATTATTCTGGAGAATCTCACCAAATGTGTTGTGCGCCTTCCCCAGCAGGCGGGGTCCAGTTAGAACTCCTTCCTGGCGTTCTGCTTGCGGGTCCCAAAGTATCCAACACAATCCAAGGTTCTGGAATCTCCAAGAGGGTCCTTGAAAGTGTGAAACTTCATTTACGCAAGCCACTTGAGCAAAACCCTTAAAAATCCAGGCTGGGAAAATATTTGTGGGGCTGTCCAGGTGAGCTCTTTTAACCTGTAGCTTGCAGGGAGTTTCCACTCTTGAGTCCTTATGCAGCAAGGTAATCCACAGGGCTGCAGTTTCAGTTGGTGCAATCTTCATAGGTCAGGCCTTAGAGTTCCTTGCACAGCAAAACTTCTCAGCAGGGCACTTCTTGCGTCAGTAAGTTTCAAGCAGCAGATCTGGAGGGCTATGCCCCTCTCAGATACTTATTCAAAACTATCTGGATCAAGCAGCTGGTCACTTCTGACCAATGAGAGCAGGGTAGCTCCTCATAGTTATGACCACATCCTGTGGAGTGTGGCATTATTTTGTCCCAGAGTGCATCAAATCTTCCAAATCCATAATGCCTGATTTTCCAACAAGGAGGTAAGAGCTGGCTGAACACACCCCCTGGGACATCTTATTTCCATGGAATCTCCCCCTACCATCTGCACATACCTTCCTTAAGCCTAGCCCGGACTCTGGGTCAAGAGTGTAAAAGTGTAACTGACACCCAGGCCTCCCCTCTGCCTTTGAAGAGCATGGTTTACGACACCACCCCCTGGCCTGGCATTCCTATGAACCAGCACACTGCCCTCCCAGCAGAGTTGGTAACCCCAGGGGCTCTTTTTCACCTCTTCAAAGCACCCTGGCTAATCCACTTAACTCTGACCAATCAGGGCAGTCCACTGGAAGGCTGAGTCTGGACTTACAAACAAGAAAGTTTTATAACTTCTTGTATGTACACTTTAGGGGAAATGCAAAATGTTCAAAAACATGTAATTTAACATCTCACATGTAAATCTCACATGTAAATTAATGTGTAAAAGCAACTTGCTTAAATCTAGATACAGATGGAATCAAGTCAAGGTATAGAAATTAGTGCTGAAATCATGACGTTAATGCTCTGTAAGCCTGATCTAAAAATGTCATTAGCATTACTATTCCTTAACACTAAAACAGTATCTGACAGCCTCCAAAGTTGATCTTAATTTTGCCTTTTTAAAAATAGGTTGCAAATATGTTTTCTTTAAATTCAAGAGTGTAGGGCAAATAGATAGAACATGCAGAAGGGATTCAGTCGAGAGCCCATAAAGTCGACAAATGGTTTTATCTTTGAAAACTGGTATCCATTTCCCCTCGATTTCAAAGAACAGGATATAAAACAATCTGAACCGTAACATTTTCATTTTAACATACCCAGGCAAACTTGACCCTAGATACTCTTAGCTCTGCCAGGAATAGGTAGCAAAGACTAAGTCCACGTGATTGTATTGTTTAGCCTGAGCCAAGTCAGAGTCCCTCTGTCTAAGAGTAAAAGTTCCGCGGAGGTGATGTGCTTGCTGGATGAGAAGACGGGGTCAAGCGTGTGGCCGGCGTAATGGGTGGGGGTGTTAACCAGTTGCTTGAGTCCGAGGTTGGCGAGGTTGTCCAGCAGGGCGGCGGTGTTGTGGTCGTTGTCGTTCTCCAGGTGGAAGTTGAGGTCCCCTAGGAGGATGTAGTCAGCGGAGGGGAGGGCGCGCGGGCTGATGAAGTCCGCGATGTCTTCGCTGAATTGTGTACGTGGTCCCGGGGGTCTGTAGATGAGGGTGCTTCTGAGGGTCATTTATGGGTCGGTGTGTATCTGGAAGTGGAGGTGCTCGGCGGCGATGAAGGTGTCGTCGGAGTCGGTCGTGATGCGGATGGTGTTCTTGTGTACGATGGCGATGCCTCCTCCAGTCTGGTTGACGCGATCCCTCTGGATGATCTGTATCCGTCCGGGATGGTGATGGCGATGTCGGGCGCTGAGGAGGCATTCATCCAGGTTTCTGTGAGGAAGGCGACGTCTGGTGATGTTGTGTCGAGCAGGTTCCAAAGTTCGATGGCGTGTCTGTGGACGGAGCGGGTGTTAAGCAGGATGCACTTGAGGTGGTTGTTGCTGGTGCTCGGCTTGGCGGGTGCGGTGCAGGTCCGGAGGCAGGTGAACTTGCAGGCTTGGCAGGTGAAGGGTCCGTGGGTGTGTTTCGGGGTGGCACGGTAGCAGGCGCGGTGCCGGTCGGGTTTGAGTGCGATGAGGGAGGTGGCATCGTAAGTCCGTCGTGTGGGCTGGCATCTTCGGGGGCCAGGGGTCCTGGCGCTGGGCGCGGTCCAGGGGCGGACGGGCGCAGACGGGCTTGCCTTCGGCGCACAATCAGAGAGGGGGGCCTGTCCTTTCTCTGTCTTGCTGCTAAATTGTGGAATTCTCTTCCTGTTTAGACTCGTGTGAGAAGTTGGCCTGATATATGATGTTTCCAATTCTGGAACCACCTTGTATCAGTCCAAACAATCCCTTATGGGGTCTGGTTGTAAGTCAACCTTATTAGACAAGCTATCCTAGGGGTAGCATGGACTAAGCAGCCTTAAAGGCTTAACTTAAGAGGTCGTGTTAAGCGAGCTGTTTTACCACGTACAATCCTGCAATATCAAATGAAAGGACACCACACAAGTATATATTATAAAAATATATGTGTTTATTTCTAAAATAATCCCCAGTACTCTTTATGAGCAAAGGGGCACAAGCGTTAAATCAAAAGCACAGTATAACATACAAAGTTGCACAATTATGGATGAGGGCGGGTGGCCACTCAAACCATATATTAAGAAAGTGGTATAAGAGATACCAATCGAACAGTGGTTAGGCCTAGGGCATAGGAAATCGCTGGGAGCAGTCTGGACTAGCAATGCTGAAGTCGGGAAAAGCCCGCGGGATTCGGGTGCAGCACGTGAAGTGCGGCTTGCACCAATGCACTGTCAATGGTGCGTAAAAGTTACACAAAGAGAGTTTAAAGATACTTCCGCTGAACCTAGAGGAACAAAACTTAAGACACAGGCCCTAGAGGTGTGTACCAGTGTGGAAACACCGGCGTTGCAATGTTACCTCACCCACAGGAAGCGAGTGCATAGGGTCGAAGTGGCATCGGGTTTTGACACGCAGGCTCTTGGTGCTTGGAGCTGTAGATGCTGCAGGCGATGGGAAGCAGAAGTGTCCGGTGGGATCCAAGGGTGGATCCAAGAAGAAAGGCACCTGAAAGCAGAGGGGACAGAGTCTGGGTCACTCAGCAGTGACCAGGGTGGAACCAGGACAGAACCAGGCAATGTCGGGCGCAATCAGGTGGTTGTCGAGGAGCTTCTCTCTGCTGTCACGTGGGCTCTGGAGCATCTGCGACGTCCAGGAGCGGGTCACGATCTGTCCCACGCAGTCTCTCGTCGTCGGCGTAGTCGGCTTCAAGATTGTAGCAAACAACACTTGGCAAGAGCAATCCACGCGGAACCGGGAGATTGCTTCTCACTCAAACCAGGAGGGTCAGAGCGGGGGCTCCTTTTCACAGGAGCTGGTGCAAATCTCGAGCAACCAGAAAAGCAAGTCGGTTTAAGGTTTTCGTCGGCACAGGGGCCACAAGCCAGCTGGCAAGTGACCAGGCCAATGCGTCGAGCCAACACAAGCAGAAGGGCCCCACGCAGCACTCGTCAAGTGTGGAGGAGTGGTCTTTGGTGCAAGAGTAGCTCAGGGTTGAGGCCTTTCAAATCCCAGTGTACAGCTTCGAGGGTCACTCGTGGGCTGCACAGTCAGCGTCTCGTGGCCTTTTCAAGATGGCGTGCCCCACGCTTCCGGTCACATCCACGGGTCTCAGCTCTGCAGGGACTGTGGATCGGGCTGGAGGAAGGCAGGCAAGCTTGATCTCGTTGATCTCTGTTGCTCGAGTTCTGGCGGGAACTGCAACAAAGCAAGGGTCAAGGTGCTGGATGGTGCCTGTTTGCACAGGGTGGTCACTCCTTGACCACAAGGGAGATTCTTCAGTCTTCTACGTTGAGTAGGATGTCGAAGGGTACAGAGTTTCGTTTCAAATGTTTCGTCAGGATAATCTGATGTGCTAGGGCACTGCTCCCACTCTTATTCCAATCTGAGGAGTGGATCTCCTGCTAGGTCCCTCCCTATGGGTGGGACCAGGAAGGGGGCCGGTTACACCCCCTTTCCTTTGTCCAGGTCACACTGGAGCTGGGGCTGGTGTGCCCCAGAACCGGTTTGACCGGATTATGCAAGGGGAAGCCCTGTGCTCCCCAGGCACTGTCTGGTTTCTTTCAAACCTCCCTGCTACTATCCACTATCTCCTGTCTGGGGTGGTGTGACACCTCCCTGCGACAGGAAAGCCTTTGTCCAGGCCTCCTCTGCTGAGTTTCGGTCAGCAGCAGGAGGTCAGACTTGTGTCTGTGGCAGAAGCATCCATTTTGTGGTGCTGAGGCTCCTTTTAAAATCAACCGCGTTTTAGCAAAGTAACATGTCGTCTCCCTCTAGAGGGGTGGAATGCTACCCCCGTTGCCAGGACTGGCGAGGGATTAGTATTCTAATTCGTATGACACCTTACACGACATGTTTTGATAAAGCCAAACCAAAGTTGACATATAACCGCGAGGATTATAATGCACTTAATATTATATGGTTTGGCATTATCCCGGAACAGCTAAGGGAATTGGTCCCGACAGCTGCAGACAGGCTCAGCTCATGCTAGAGCACCATCTCACATTAAACCATGCACTCTGCCTTCAGGATTGTTAAGGCCTGCCATAGGAGTGGCTCACAGGTTTATATGTGTCCAGATAGGTTTAGATATAGGCATACTATATCTAAGCAAGGAGTGATTACACCACCTTGCCCCAGCTGAGTGATCAGCCAGTTGTGTCAATTTTAGATAGCCAGCCAGGGGTGGCAAAAGATATGCTGCAGCCCCTGGTAGGCCTTGGATGCACCTATGCCCTGGGCACCTATGGTGCTCTGTAGAGGGGCTGATAAGGTGACCCAAGCCAATCTAGTTATGCACCTAGGGTACATGGAATCCATTTTACAGAGAGAGCAGATAGCCTGGGGCCCTGATTAGCAGGGAACAAGGCCAACTAAGTCGAAAACCAGCTAAACACAAGGCAGAAAATCTGGGGTAACCATAGTCAGGTAGCCACCTTCCTATAACTCGGCACTTAGATTGCCTGCTATCCTTCCGCAAGGCCATCAAAACTCATCTGTTTCCAACGTGCTAGCCCTGCTTTCTTCTGACATTGCAACTAGCGCCGGGACGCCCCTGCGCGGGGGCAGCTGAACGCTATACAAGTCTACCTAACAATAACAACAACAACAACAACAACAAAGCTGATGCCCGCTGGTTGCAGATAACCAGGTGGGAAAAGATGATGAACAGCACTCAGATCAAGAAAGAAATGCGAGCCATCTACCTCATAGTAATGCAGCATCGGTATGTACTTGGCTTAATGGTCCCAATGGTGGGAGGGGTCTGTGCCAATATAGGTGCTGCCTGCTGTACTTTCATCCAGGGAATGACACGGACAATGGAACTTTGACACTTAACATCCAAGCACTGCATAATCTACAAAGCATGCATGAAGGAGGTGGAGCAGGAGTGGTTTTCAAAATGGTTCACCTGACTTCCACAATGGATTTATGGTCTGTACAAATCACTGTTGCCAGTTGTCATTGTATTACTGTTGGTTTATGGGGGTATACAATTGGGAATCACCTGCTGTAAAAACGCAGTCCTCAAATCAGGTTGAATGCAAATAAGTAGAAAGATTGTCATAGTCAAAAGTGAGTAAAGGCATCAGTAGGAACCTAATAAAGTAATTGTACAGATGCATACGTTGATAGTGTAGTTGAGGTATCAGCTAGAGGGGGGAATCAACAAAACTAAATTGTTATCCTCATTAGTAGAATCCCCCCGTCCTGAACTCCACAGCTACCTCGACACGCAGGTATGTAGACAGGCAGGCCTTGCAACGTAGGCCCAGGATTACTGATTGATAGGCCACAGGTGGAAGGGTGCATAGTTGGCAGGCAAACATCCAGGCATAAAACTCTTGATCAATCACACTGATAGGCCCAGCAACATCAGAATGGTCAGGGGAGTTTGCTCACATGTTCCCAGAGGGTACACGTTCTTCAATAAACGTTATAAAGTCAGATGCCACATGAGCTAGGAACACTTAACCAATCAGGACCTAGCACACGTAGTTATCGTGTGCTCCACACGCCGAACATCCATACACATTCACCAGTGGACACAGTGTGCCCTCGCAAGGTCGAGATCCACCTTTAGCAACTGTTTGCTGCTGCCTTAGAGCCATAAATGAATGCTCAAACATTCCTCACCATATATGGGATTCCTGATATGTTTATGGTTTTTTGTGAGGACATTGAATATAGTGCGATGTGACGAGATAGTATAAAGATATAGAAAGTATTGAAAATGAGGAACGACTACTATTGTATGTTTTTTATTTTTAAAATCTGTTTTTGCTTAGGATTGTGATGTTTGTTTATTTCAGACAAGCGTGATTGTCTTTCCACACTCAGGGGCAGGTTCATTTTTATTTCATATCGCATTACAGCAAGCCACACTGCGGTGGTGAGCTGCATGAAAAGGAAAGTACAGGAATGTGCGTATTTAACATTATATGGCATATTTCTGTCCTTTCCTTGAGCTGCAGCACAGTGTGCTGCCTTGCGCCGACCCAGGCACCCTTGCGTCATAGTACGAGGGAGCCTGTGTTGCATGAAGTATTGCTTCGTGCAGAAAGGGGCACCTTCCTGCCCCAAAACAATCCTGAGGAGCATTCCCTCATTCTAAGTGAAACTAATGGGCGGTATGGGAAGGCGCCAAAATCCATGGGTGCGTGAGCGGAAAAACACACATTCAACCCATGGAACTCCCCCGTGGGGCGGGAGACATCCACTACCACGCGGGCATTGCATCGCAACGCCTTTACTTTGTGGGTATTACAATGCAAGTTGTTACAACGACTTGCGCTGGATGGCGCTCTAACATAAGGAATGGTATGATTTACTATTCCAACACCTTCCTTACTGTACATAGACTGGTGTTGGTGTTGCGTTGTAAAAACTGCGATGTAACGAACCGCGATCATTTTGATCGCGTTGTAACGTCACATATTCCAGTGAGGATTACTCTGCCTTGCGTTACTGCAGATGTATCAAGTCCCTCAGGGCCACGCAAGCTAGGCTTGCGTGCAGCGGCGTGGCGAGTGGGGATTACTCTGCCTTGCGTTACTGCAGATGTATCAAGTCCCTCAGGGCCACGCAAGCTAGGCTTGCGTGCAGTGGCGTGGCTAGACCTCTGGCTACCTGTTGGTGCATTTGTCGCCCCGTGACGGCCACAGGTAAGAGCGGTGAGTGGCGATGGTCCCTGCATATGGCTTGAGAAATCTTTGTTGTTGTGTCGCCCTTTCACCCTCTTGTGTGGCGTGAGGGCAGCACAACACAATGATAAAAGTGCCCCTTAGGAGCATCTTCATGAGAGGGAGCGCTGCTGTCGCAGTACACAGCATGGTGCATGCATGACACAAGCCCAAATGCGATTTGTGAAGCGACGCAAGGCTGCGTTCTGCACCACACATAGAAAAAGGAAAATGCCTGCGAGGAGTGTTTGTATGCATCGAACCCCTTTACAAAGCATGCCCTCTTGCACTATGGTGCAAAGGCGCCTGCTTTGCCGCTAGGCTGCCAAAACCGCATCAGCGCAGGCTCAAAGGTAGGAATGCGCGGTATTCCTTTAAATATGGAGCTTTAATGACCTTTCCCTGCGACACCGCGTAGCAAGGTGCGCTGCTGATCCTCATAAACAGACCCCTTAGTTTCCAGAATCTTCCTTTTTGTGTCTTAATAAGGAAAGGGTTGAGATGTTTTGTATTTAAATCTCAAATCTAATAATTCAACTCATGTGATGTGGGATCCTATCTTTTCAGACTGTAAGGCACTAGCAGAGGAGACCCCATTCCTTTTGTCTGGTTGCTTCATTATGCACAGCCCTGGCACGTGCCATGCATCTCGCTTTAGAATCATGCATTTTCTGTAAATGTCCTGCATTACGCCGATGCTTGAGATTGCCACACAAAGGTACTGTATCCTGAACTGATAGAAAACTATGGAGTTCCAGTTTCTCACTTTGCAGGGTGCATAAAAGCTAAACTCTGAGTACTGCTTATTATGGCCACAAGATGGTGCTGGTGTACAACGGGACGTACAGGATTCTCAATATGGTAGCAGAAATATCCCACTATCACAGGAACTCATATCCCAGCCAAGCCAACTGCAGAGATTTGAAGACCTAAAAAAAAAAAACACACACCCGCCTATGAATGTACAAAAGCACCCCCTGCTCAAACCCTTGACTCACACAGATGTGGCTGTCCAGAGGCAAAATAAAGCTTCTAAATAGATGCCCAAAACTGGGACGGTCTAAATTGCAGTGAGAGAGGGGCCTTATTGGAGAACTGATCCGGGAGAAGGAGGAAGAGACGGAACGAGATGTGGCCTAGCGGCCAGAACTGTCTACGTAGAACCATGGAAGCAAACCATATAACTTACTCGTGCTAAATAAAGACGTATCGGATTCTCATGTGAAGGGCCCCTGGGTCAATTGATGCCTGAAGGACCACCACATATGAGAAAAGGGCGTTAATTCTAAAAATAATTTTATGACATGGATGCAAATCTAATTTCACTCACAATAAAGTGTCACTCAAAGTGTCACACTTGAGGCGTGAAATGTCACACATAAAGGTACTACACACATGGGAATGCCACACATCAGCAAACTGAAAACATGGAGCGCTGATCAGCATTGTTTCCACCTTCATTTGCTAAGGGCCGGAGCGCAGAATTAAACTAATTAAGAGAAACTGGCCTCTCTTAGCGAGTTAAGAGGGTTATTAGGGAGACAGAGCAGCGCCCCCTACTGGCAGAGACCTGTGCTTTCTTTATTTGGCTTCTAACAAACTATAAGGATTCAGCAACTCTTTAACGGTCCAAGAGCGCCACCTACTGGTTTTGTTTAAAACTGAGCACGTATCCATTTTTATTTTCAAAGTTGTCTACTGACTGATTGATTGGTTAATCCTCAAGGAATCGATCAAAACGAATCCCATACCTCATTGTGAACTGTTAAAGAAAGTGAACCACAGAATGTTTTGGAAAGACTGCGATAGTCAATCGCGTTGACCTGCTAAAACACACGGGGGAACTGGAGCCTGACCTCAGTCAGAAGCAATTAAACATGAGCATCATCAACACGTTGGATTGAAGTTACAATTTTTTCTGCTTCATAGACACGTAATGATGAATATTTTCCCTACTTTTTTTCCTTTTTCCACATTTCACGAGTTACATGTGTTTTGTCAGTTTACACCCCTGTTGGGTTTTACGATTTTTATTGATCCTAATTCGGATTTTACTCCCAATTATCCAGTTAGGCCAAATTTGAAGCTGGTTTATTCTCATTTGAACTTGAACTCTGCCTTCTAAAAAATGTGCCCCCGCTATTGTGCGTTCTCCGATCCAGGGAGGGTGTAGTGAGGGCTGGGCCTTGTTACTCACACTGCTATGCCATTTTCCCTTTTTGCTGCTTTTGCACACAACACTACATAGGAATGTTGTTGTAAGTTAGGGTGCGTGAAATGCTTCACATGAGAAAGGCTTGTTTTCAGCATCCTAGACTTCCATTGAGACTCTAGGCTGCTCGCAGTGTTTTAAAAGCCTCCAAGGTTATCATAACAAGGTAGCTGTTGTTCGGACTGATGGGCTCACGTTCTAGCCATAACATATATGCAGCTGCAGCCAACGTGATTCTGGTGCCTTTAATAAAGCTCTGTAAGCATGATTTCACTGACTTGGAAGAAGCCCATTTTTCCAGAGAGACAGAGAACTTTTGCAGATCCTGCTGATGATCTTAGAGGTATGGGGTCCCCCAAACAAGCCTAAGAGACCTTCTATATTTTATAAAACAAAGTTCCTATCTAGGGAAGGTGTTATACTAGGAACTATAAGACCCGCTTTCATCATCATTGTGATGTGATTTCTCCTTTTGTGTTTTATGGAATTGTAACAATGCTGACCATATTATTTCTGATTGTATGTCTTCTTATGTTGGCAAAAATACTGCATCTTAGAGCACGTCATTAAAATAAATATTCTCTTATTACTCCTGTTGTGGACTGGTATGAGAGTATAACGAAAGAGTGTTCTTGCTTCCCCCCATTCCTGACTATAACCTAAGCCGCATGTTCTGGGTTGTCTAATCATTGGTTCCTTTGCTATAGGACGGAGAGCTAATGTGACACTGATGCCAGCTGGTTAGGGTTTCAAGGCACTAAGGTGAGTTTTTTGGTACACCACAATTCACTGAGGTCCTGGGTCTCTGTGCACAGTTCTGTGTAAGAGCAGAATCCCTGCCACAGGGTTCTAGCATGTTGTTTCCCATACTATATTTGCTGATGCTGGGTTTGTGGTTAGTGCCTGTTATCTAAACCTTTCTTACTTAGTGTGCTGATGGTGTTGGGATATTTTGTTCTCATACCATTTGAGGGGGTGCATTGTATTTTTTGGGTGTTGAGTAAGATGCCCAAAACTGGGACGGTCTAAACTGTACTTTAATTCTTGCATTTCACACCTTGGCACTGGGGAAATAGGACAGGAAGGAATTTTACATAATTGAAAGTGAATGGAGTTAAATAAACAGAAAGTGAGGAGTATGAACGAAACAAAAGCAGTGGGAGGAAGCAAAAACGTTCCAGAAGGAAGAACGACTGGCTAATGCAGTGAGTAAACAGGAGATGATTGAGCCTGCTGCTGTCCTCCCAGGGTGGATATAGGAAATCAGCGTGGATGTTGGCATGTCTCCTGTTTGAGTTATAGAAATAAATAATTTAATGAACAAAAACAAAAAAAATGCACCCAGAAAAGGGAATGGAGCTGGGAGGGAGGGAGATGGTGAACACGGACAATGTGAGGGGGTGGGAGCAAAGGCACACAGACAACGGGCAGCGATCGGAGATTGTAGCAGATTGTAAATCTACATAAAGGGAATGAGAGCAGCCATGGCCAATCAAGAAACGGCGTGGGCCCATTCAATGCAAAGAAAAGAGTGCACCGGACAAATGATAAATGAATCCAAGTGTAAGGGCACTTCTATCAGGGATAGTTGCCACTAAAGAGAAATCACACCCAATGGTGGGACAAAGAGCAGCGTTTCACCAATAAATAAAAAACAATTTAGAAAGGGCACGCAAAGCAACAAATGGAAAGCGTGAGCATGGTCTATGACCTCAGAGGGATTACAGCATGCCTCACAGAGCAGGGCTTGTACAATGCCTCTTAGCTGAGATGAGGGGCAGAAAAGTTTTAAAGGAAGAGGATAAAAAAGATTAAAGAGTGCAGGAAAGTAGGATCTGATTTCATGGTTACTGTAGGAAGGTGGAATCTGACTACATGGGGCCCCCAGTTCGTTCCTCGTGTTTTGATGGTTTTTTACTTACTTTGGCTGGGATCCTGCTATTCCTCTCGAAATTGATTCCACTCCAGTTTGGTTACTGGGGTACCCTTATGAGTCCCTAGTATATGGTACACTAGGTACTAAGGTCATAGGTAGCCCAGAGGCCACCCAGGGGCTGCAGCATGTATCGTGCCACCCCTTGGAAGACTTCCAAAATGACACCACAGGACGGCTACTGCAGCCTGGGTAAGGTGGTGCATGCACCCCTTACTAAGATATAGGTTACCTACATCTACCTTAAATCACTGCACATAGAAACCTATCAGTCACCCCTATGGCAGGCCTTATCAATCCTGAAGGCAGGGTGCTTGGATTTGTGTGAGAGGGTGCCTTCGGAATCTCTTCTCCAGGGCTGTTCTTTGATGCATCCAGACCATATACTGTTAAGTCCATTATAACCTTGTGGTAAATGCTTACTTTGGAAACATGTCGTGTTTGGTGTCAAACACTTTGGAATCCTACCCCCCTCCCACCAGTCCTGGCGGCGGGGGTTAGAATTCCACCCTTCTAGAGGGAGAGACATGTACACACCGGTCTACCCGGTAACAGTTTAAAAGAGCCCTGGCATCACAAAATGGATGCTGCAGCCACAGACACGAGTCTGGCCTCCTGCTGCTGACCAAAACTCTGGCAGGGCAGGCTTGGACAATAGGTTTCCTGTCACAGGGAGGTGTAACCAACTCCCAGACAGGCTTTAGTGTATTGGGTCTGGGTGGGGGCACTCTGAAAGTGCTTTGAAGTCTTCACTGGGGGCACATTTGGTGTCCCTGTGCGTAGTCCAGTTTAAACCAGTTGCAGGGGTACCAGCCCCTGCTGCGGCGTGAAACTGGACAAAGGAAATGGGTGTAGCCACCCCTCTTTCCAGACCCTCCCATAGGTGGGTCCCCAGAGTACGTCCAACCCCTTTCTTGAGTCTAAGTAAGGAATCCCTGGCAACAGGACTTTAGATTACACCTGGACGAAACTCTGCTACAGAAATCCCGGAAATGCAACACTCTATTAAAGACTAGATGATGGAAGAATCTCCCTTGGGCTTAAGGAGTGACTCCCCTGCTTTGCAGAAGCTCCCGCCGGGCTCAACGTATATTGTGCTAATTTACTTTGTGTTAATATGTTTACTGTATGTACTTTTGCCTCTAGCCTTATAAAGAGACTAGTGGGATACATATATTTTATATATATACCTGATGTGGTTCTCCTTTCATTTGGTAATTTACGAGATTATAGACTGGTAAAACAAGCTGCTTTACATTCCTTCAAGACTTAGCCTTAGGGCCTAGGTACACCAGGGGTCCCCCATGGGCTGCAGCATGTGTTATGCCACCCATAAGAGACCCTACAAACCTTGACTACAAGCCTGCCATTGCAGCCTGTGTGAGGTGGTGCTTGCACCTCTCACAAAAGATATAAGGTTCCTTGGGCCTTATTTATGAAGGACTTGCGCCGCCGGTGCGTCACTTTTCAAATGGGAATTTGTGACGTACCAGTGGCGCAAGGCCTTCGTAAATGAGGCCCCTTATATCTAGCGTCACTACTCTCAAAACCCCTAAGTCAACCCTCTAGTAGCCCTTTCAGTCCCAAAGACAGGGTGCTCAGTAATAAGTGTGAGGGTGCCCCTGCATGAGTGGGACACCCCTATAACCTTCGGAGTCCATTCTCCAAGGGTGTAAGTGCATCAGCTGTTGTGATACATAGAGGACCCATGCATCATTATGCGATGACCATCTCTAAACTGGCTGTAATGAACCCCGTCATGTTTAGAAACCAAACCCTGGCAGGAGATACAGGCTCACATCCTTCACTAGTACAAAAAGAAGCAAGAAAAGAATAGAGAAAAACAGAAGCAGGCCTAAGGAGACACCACAAAACTGGCTTGAAAAAAGACTGCCATCAAGGGGGTAGCGATGGCCACAACCGTACAGATGGCACCAGTCTCCAGAGGGGCTGTACAGCAAAACACCAAAGGGTTCCATGCAGGCTAAGGCAGTGGAGGCCAGGGAGATTGGCCCTAAGGAGCTCTACTATTGCCATAGGCCAGAGCAGCTGGCAGAAAGATGCCAGTTAAAGACATACCATGTCCTGCAAAAGCAGCAGAGACCAATGAGCCAGAGCCAGCCACGAATGGCCCTCTTCAGCATCAAGATCAGGGGAATCTGGATGCACCCTACATCCAGTCACAGGGAGGTCTGGATCGAGCGATTGGGCGAGCACGTGGCTTCAGCAGCCATACGGGGAATCCAACACAACAGGGATCGGGGCCACAGCACCAGTAGACAGGGGTGACAGTGTGGGAAGGGAGCGCCTTCACATAATCACAGAGCCAAACTACGCAGTAAAGTTAAAAATGCCCTGCACAAGTAGGAATTACCCCAACAGCTTAAAACACAGTGATTAGAAACCAACACTTCAAACTAGTGCCGGATCAAGAGAAATTAAAGACTAAAAGACAACAGTGGGAGGACAAAATGTTTCACTTGTGTCCAGAAATTCAGAGCAGCTAAGTGCTGTGAGAAGTTAGCCTGGCATATGATGCCCACTATTCTAGTGGGCACCTTGCACCCGTCTAAAACGACCCTTATTGATGGTGGTTGTAAAGTCAACCTTATAGACAAGCTATCCTAGTGGTAGCATGGACCAGCAGTCATAAGGCTAAGACTTCAGAGAGCATGTAAAGCACGCTGTTTTACCAATTATAATCCCTTGAGTACCAAATGAAAGGACACCACACAAGGTATATATCAAATATATATGTATTCATTTCTAACACAACCCCTCTGCACTCTTTATGAGGTCAGAGATCAAAATACATCACAAGTTACTCATTAAGCATACTATAAGTTGCACGAATACAGATCTGCCGTAGGGGCCTCACAAACCATACACTAAGTAAGTGGTATAAGAACCACTTCAGAAATAGTGAATAGGCCTAGGGAATCGCTGGGGCTACACTAGACAACCAAAGGTTAGGATGTAGGAGACCCACGGGAGAGGCGTGCAGTGTCTAAACACAGCCGCGAGTTACCATTGACTTATAATGGAAAACGTAGAAGTTACAAAGTTACTGATTAAGGACACTACGGTAAAACCCCTTTAAAATAGGACACTTCGAGAGTCAACACCCACGGGAGCACCGGAGTACTCGAGTTACCTCACCCAGGGAAGCCGGGTGCATAGGTGTCTTTTCGTGTCGGGTTTCGTCGATGTTTACTATGGAGATCTGCAAAGAAGTGCTGCAGGCGACTAGAGGAAGAGTGTCCGGGTGGGTTCAAGGGTAGATCGGAGATGAGAAGAACCTGAAAGCAGAGGGGACAGAGTCTGGGTCACTAGCCAGTGACCAGGAAGGAACCAGGCGATGTCAAGTTGGTTCAGGTGAAGAGGTGAAGCTTGTCTCTGCAGCCACGAGGACCAGGAGGCGTCGACGATGGCCAGGAGCTGGATTCAAGCTGTCCCACGAAGGATCTAGTTGACTGTGGTGTCGGTATCTGGACTGGACCCAACAAGCCTTGGTAACCGCAATCCACGCAGGAAGTGAAGATTGGCTTTGAGTCAGACCAGCAAGGTCTGGGGAGCTCCTCCTCCCTCCTATGGGTGGACCTGAGAAGGGGGTGGTTACACCCCTTTCCCTTTGTCCAGTTTCACGCCAGAGCGGGGCTGGAGTTCCCCAACAACTGGTTTGAACCGGGCTATGCATGGAGCACCTTGTGTGCCCCAGGCAGTGTCTGGAAAAGCATCTTTCCATTCAACCCACCCTGCCCCAATACACTACAGGCTGTCTGGGGAGGTGCTGGCACCTCCCTCGACAGGAAACCTATTGTCCAAGCCTCCCTTTCTGGAGTTTCCCCAGCTGCAGGAGGTCAGACTCGCGTCTGTGGCAGCAGCATTGTTAAATTCATTAAAATAAAGATGATGGGTCCTTGTTTTAATGTTCATGTAGTATATTTATTCTTGGGATTAGATAGTCAGGTACAGCATTCAAGCAGGAATGTAATATGGTAAGAAACCCCACCGGGAGCAGATAACTTCCTGCTCAGCCTCCAGGTAACTGATAAATCCCTTGAATAGCAACAGGTAGAATCATGGATGACATCACAGAGACATGACATAGACAAGCAGACACTAACACTAAGGAGGGACAAAGAGAGAGGAAGAGCAGGATATAACACACCTCCCTCCTTTAATTGAAAACATGGATAAGATGAAACAGAAGATGGCAGAAGCAGAAAGGCAGAAGAAAGAAAGAACATAAATGCACCAGAAATAAACACCCTCTTCACCAAGATGGAAAGAAGAGGTAATATCAAAGGGGAGCAGGTACAAAGGTTGTACAAGCACCGTAAGCTAACAAAAGAATGCCAGCTTAAATTAAATGAAAACTGAACATCTCAATACAAATGAGCAAAGGTACAGTATGGCTCAGTACCGTAGATAGAAAATGAAATAACTCCTCAAATTCGAATATTTTCGATTCCTCTAAAATAAAGCACAATAAAAATGAGCCCAACTCCTCAAAGTAAACACATGAACTCCTCTAAACATAGAGCACAGTAAAAGTGGTTCATGACAAAACGGCTCTTCACAGAAAATGCACAACTTCTCTATCAATAGAATAAAACTGAGACCATGCAGCTCCTCACAGTAAGTAACAGAAAATCAGCAATAAAACAGAGCCCTGCGGCTCCTGACAGTAAGTAACAGAAAATCACCAATAAAACTGAGCCCTGCGGCTCCTGACAGTAAATAGATGAACTCCTCTAACCGTAGAGCACTATAAGTGGTTCATCTGAAATGACAATGAAATTGAGCCCCTAGGGCTTCTAATAGCAAGCGCATGAACACCTCTAACAATAGAGCACTATAAAGTGGTTCATAACAGAAATAAACATCAAAATTGAGCATCACTCTATCTCATCATCACTAAGAATGAAAACAAACTGGAGCAACTCAACATAGTTGAGCACATAAATGACCCCAATAAGCATAACGCCTACAAATCATCACCAAATTGAAAGCAAATGAGCACCTCAACAAAGGTTGAGCACAAACGTGGCTCCAGTAAAGTAGGCAATAATAGAATAAATTATTTCAAAATGCATCACTTGCAAATCCACACTGAAAAGAACATGTAACAGCATACATACATAACGTAGAAACAGAGTTCTAAGCATTGAGCATATAAATCGATATTTAGCACACCACAGTATTTAGAAGAAATGCACTCAAGGGTAAATTACAGCGCTAACTACACATTGCATAAATTAGGAAATATGCAAAATTGTTCACAACATCTTAAACATAACAAATCAAAATAATAAAAGTAGTCACCGTTGTCATTTGAATGAAGGGAGACACAAACAGCTCTGTAGAAATGTCCATGGGAAAATGTAAAGAAAACCAAACAGTACCTTGATGGAGAACACAATTTTTTTCAAGGAAAATAAATAAATAAATAAATAAATCATGAAACGGCAAACACCGGGGAGCGATCTCTCACCCGGATTACAGATCCAAACGTAGTGTAATGTCAGAAGTTAATGGTGTGCAGATCAAGTTCCAATTCTCGAAGTCAGGAATGTAGACAGACTCCCAAATGGTGTAGAGCCAAGCGCTGGCATGTGAATTCCAGCACAGTTTGCAGAGTATGCTCAGGACCTGGATGGCAGAAATAGGCATCAGGTCTCAGCGTAGGCCACACGGCAAGCCAAATAACAAAGTAGAATAGCCGTCTCTTCACTCAAACTGCTAGTGCACAACCTCCAAGGTACTGAAACACGGAGTTCACACAGATTGATGCAGGCAGACTTTAATTTTAATTGCAGGTTGTAACGGTCCCAGTTAGTAGCGCTTTTGTAAACAGGAGACCTTTAAACAGCAGGTTGGCACAAGTTGCGCAGGCAATAAACTGAAGTCACAAAGTGAGCTGACAATCTTTTAAACAGCAGATTCCTGAAATAGCAGAAGCCCACTTTCATTTAAACAGGAGGTTGCAGAAGTTGCACAGGCACACCTAGGACATACAGCAGCAGCAACGGTACTCACGTAAAACGCTGACTCACTAGATGAAAACAGGGAGTCCTTTAAGTTTGCTCTAGTGCCAGATGATTTAGTAGTAGTATTACTTCAGCAAAGGTTATTCCAATGCTCTGGGTTGAGGCTGTCAGTTGGATTCAGACACCGGTGGGGTACCCAGAAGCCGGAATGTAATATGGTAAGAAACCCCACCGGGAGCAGATAACTTCCTGCTCAGCCTCCAGGTAACTGATAAATCCCTTGGGTCCTTTTTACCTCGTCGCCAGTGTTAAATTCAATAAAATAAAGATGATGGGTCCTTGTTGTAATGTTCATGTAGTATATTTATTCTTGGGATTAGATAGTCAGGTACAGCATTCAAGCAGGAATGTAATATGGTAAGAAACCCCACCGGGAGCAGATAACTTCCTGCTCAGCCTCCAGGTAACTGATAAATCCCTTGAATAGCAACAGGTAGAATCATGGATGACATCACAGAGACATGACATAGACAAGCAGACACTAACACTAAGGAGGGACAAAGAGGGAGGAAGAGCTGGATATAACACAGCATCCATTTTGTGATTCTGGGGCTCTGTTTAACTTTAACCGGGTAAAACAGTAACTACATGTCTTCTCCCTCTAGAAGGGTGGAATGCTACCCTCGCCGCCAGGACTGGTGGGGGGGGGGGGGGTAGTATTCCAAAGTGTTTGACACCTTACACGACATGTTTTGATAAAGCCAAATCAAAGTTAGCATTAACTGCGAGGATTATAATTAGGGCTCCCGGTTTTCCGTTTTTACGGATTTTTACATATAAATACAGACGGAAAACAAGTTTTCCTTTATCTGTATTTATATATAAAAACAGGAAAATACTAGTGGGCTAAGAGGAGTCAGCCCGGGCTGAGACAGCTTCCGGGCACACACAGAGCTGCCAGCCGCACCCGAGTACTTCACAGGCCTATAAAAGACCATTTACTTGTTGATGAGTCCTTGTTGTTCTTTCACCCCTTCTAAGAGGCCCAGCCAGAGTCAGATTAGGAGCCTCCATTTACACCATTGTTGCGAGACTGAAGAAACGCAGCTCGCTCCAGGAAGTCTCTTGGAGGGAGTGCGTTATACCCTGGGACACCATGAACACCCGCGTGGAAAGCCTGAGACCGCTGCGGTGGAGGATAAAGACTGCGTGACATCATGGATTGTAATAATGTGCTAAAAAATATTTTCTATTTACTTACCCTTTTCTTACACTCTCCCTGTGTCCCATTAGAGTTTTTTCTGATCTCGCTCCTCGGGGGCTGCACAACGAAGTCTGTTAAAATGCTCTAGTAGGCACTTCACTCCCGTGGCTGGCAGCAGAGGTGTGATTAAACGGGAGGGCAGCAGAGGTGTGATTATTAGCATCCTTCTCTGATCTTAGCAAGCCGAGGGACCACATAGAGAGGGGGCAGGGGGAGAGTGGGGCGGAGAAGGGGGGGGCTCTCTCTGCAATTACCTCACCATGAGGAGTCAGAGACAACACGCTGACACCTGGCACGTGACCTGCTTGGCAACCCGTGGCAGTCTGGAAACATGATCACACCTGGCGTGCCCAATTTAAGGCAGTTACGATTGGCAGAAGGCAGGACAATTGCAACGGGGCAAGCCCCCTTCAAGCTGGCCACACATTTTATCCGGGGAACAAGGTAAACCCTGTTGATGTAACCTCCAACAAGGCTACACATGGCAGTCAGACAACACGATCACACATGGCATGTGCCATACTAAGCAGCACCTGGTCCTCACGCAATAAGACCAGCTTCCAGCCGGGGCAGCAGAAAGCATAACATACAGGCATCTGCACTGTGATGGATCCTTTGTTGTCAAATTCAATGGCTTGAATCGACCTCACTCAGATGAAAGGCTGAGTGGACCAGCCAGGATAGGAACCCGTAATAGCAGTGTGAACATAGATTTCAGCAGCTGGCGCTTAACCGTATGAGCTATTTCAGCAGCAAGGACGTGAGGGAATCAGAGGCTATTTTAATAATGTATTATCCTTGGCTGCAGATATCTGCATGGCAGCCGAAGAATGCAGCCATTTTTCACCACGGCGTTCTCAATCCCCAGAACGGGCTGGGCAGGGTAAAAAGTGAACAAGATCACACCTGGCTAGGTCCTACTGACTGCATCTGTCATCCACAGTTCAAAACTACACCTGGTCAGACTACGATTCTGTCACTTCACTTGCAGTCCAGCTATTTACTGCAACATATAACGTTGAAGGAAAACAAGCACTGGCAAAGTCAATAGGTCTGACTCTGGCAAACTGGTGCAACAGATTTTTTTTTATTTTTTAATACAAATATATATGCCACAAAAACTTAAAAAAAACAAAAAACTTGCTAACACTGAAGGATGATCATATGCTTGTTACTATATTGGCGTTACTCAATTCTCTCCCTGTGTAGTTAGAGTGCAGTGTCACTTTAAATAAATGTGGAAAAATACTAGCTGTACCGTTGTATTTTGCTTGTAGCAAAAATAAATGTGGATAAATACAGAAATAATGTCCCAAAAATAAATATGGATAAATACATACAGAAATGGCAAAAAATAAATACCATAAAACCGCGAGCCCTAATTATAATGCACTTAAGAGTATATGGTATGGCTATATCATAGAACAGCTATAAGGAGATGGTTCCGAAAGCTGCAGACAGGCTCAGCTCATGCTAGGGCACCCTCTCACATAAAACCAAGCACTCTGCCTCCAGGATTGTCAAGGCCTGCCATAGGAGTGACTTATAGGTGTATATGTGTCTATATATAAGGGTAGATATAGGAATACTATATCTAAGTAAGGGGTGATTACACCACCTTACCCAAGCTGAGTGATCAGCCTGTGGTGTCAGTTTGGAGGGTGTTAGAAATGGGATCCCTGGCTGGCCAGGGCTTGCGCCAAAGTCAGTCAGAGACCACCACTTCCATGTCAGGGCAAGGGAGTTATACGCCAAGATAACCCCTGCTCACCCCCTTGGTAATGTAGCACGAGCAGTAAGGCTAAACTCTGAGGCAATATGAGTAAAGTGTTTGCGCACGCACCTCTAGCAACAACACCCAAGGCCCACCACAAAGGAAACTCCACACAAGGTTATATGTAAAAATAGCCTTTGTATTACACCAAAACACATTAGATGAAAACACACACTTTACAATGTGCCAACAGGCACGGGCAGAATTTACAGGGGATATGTACAAGACAGGGCCACCTGGACCACTGTCAGGAATCAGCACTTTTAGAACTTAGAATATAAAATCACTGTAGCACAAATTAGAACATAAAGTACACAACCAGTAACTACTGGTAACGGTTAAGTACCCCCCTACGCAATCCTAACCACCTTAGGAACAGGTCACGCAGGGAACCAGGACCTCATTAGCACCACCTGCACTAGGAGAAAAACAACCACCTAAGTATTACAATACCTGTAGGGGTATAAGCACATAACACATGATGCATAACATACATTCAGAGGTGTAAGGAACAAGGCACATGATGCATAAACAACACATTCAGAGGTGCAGGGGAGGAAAACACATGATGCCTAAAAACATTCAGAGGTGTATCAAAGAACACAATTGCGCAAAAATCACCTTAGCAAGTAAATCACAAGTTGCGCAAACTCACATTAGTCACCACCTGTGACTGTCCCTAGGCCAACTGGCCTTGTTGGGGCTAAGACGCCCTGTGTCCCAATGTCAGGGGCCTAAACGTGGCAGCTGCCCACGAAGTGCTAGGCAGCTGTAGATAATGTTGGGGACAACGTTGGAGCCTTCCAGGCCCTGAACAAATAAAAGGTCCCCCTGAGCCTCTCAGGGCTCTAAACAAATGACTGGCCCCTGTGAGCCTCGCTGGACTCTTAACCAACAATGGGGGCACTCAAGAGCCTCTCAGGGCTCGTCACCACTTTGCCCCCTGAGCCCCACTGGGCTCTAAGTAAAGAAACACCGCCTCGAGACTCGCAGGCTCGTAAATACAAATGGGCGGTTTGGAGCCTCCCGTGGGCTCTCTCACACTGGTGCCCTCTTGGAGCCACGGGGCTCCGTGAACAAATAGCGCCTTGAGCCCCTCGTGGGTTTGGCAACAAATGCGGCGCTGTGAGCCTCTCGGGGCTCTAACAACCAAAATGCTGCCGGAGCCTCTCGGGCTCTGTAACAACTGTGGCCCCCTGAGCCTCTCTCTGGGCTCGAACTACTGATGCGGGGAGCCTCGCAGGGCTCAACAACTATGCCCCCGTTGTAGGAGTCTCCCACTGGGGACTCTGAACCCGCGATTGCCCGTGAGCCTCCAAATAAACAAAAAATGCAGCCACGAGCCTCTCTAGGCTCCTCACAATGGGGGCTCTTGACACAGGGTGCCCCGGAATGCAGGGGCAGCCCGCTGCCACGTGGGGCGGCCCGAGGGAACTCTAGGCAACAACCCCAAGCCCCCACCTTACCGGGCTCCTGTCTCAGGCGGCTGCTTCTCTGCTCCCGGGACACAGGAGAGCTCCCGCACCTCGGGGCTCTCCTTCTCAGTCGTCGGGGACCGGCTTCCTCCTTCGTCTGTGGGCAGCGCGGGGCTCTCTGTCAGGCACCGGAGCCCCGCCTGCACCTGCAGCCACTCTGCTTCTCGCGCTGCTGCTCTTCCGTGGGAGGCGGGGTAGCTCCCGCCCTCCTACTTCCGGTTCCAGTTGTCCCGGAGGCCTGCCCCCGGCCTGCCTGACTTCCTGGTCGCGGGCCGGGCGGCGATGATCGGTTGTCCCGGGCTGCGGCGGTGATCTCGAGGTGGGCACTCGCTTGGGGCAGCAAACCAGTGGGGCAATGCCGGGTGGGCACCGGCTGGGAAAGTGCGGCAATGAGCGGTGTGGCACCTGCGCCGCTCTGCTCCGCCACGCAGCACGCAGGCAAATGCCGGGTAGGTACCTGCTTTTACAAACAAAGCGCTCCCAAGCGCTGTAAGTGGCAAATAAAGCACTTCCAGGCGCTTAGGCAAAGATAAAGCAAATAAAGAGCTCCCAAGCGCTTTTGGACAATCAACAGCGCTTCCAGGCGCTATAGGGAAAGTCCAGCAACAAAGTCCTTGTAAGAATGCAGCAAGATGGGGGGGGCAAGGCTGGGCCAGGGGCCAGCTCACTGGGCCCTCCAGGCAGGAAGGCAGTCCCAAGTGGCGGTTCCTCCTGGCGCCAGCAGCAGCAGCAGCCCCCCTCAAGTAGGACCAGGAAAGAACAGATTGTAAGGGGACACAGCCCCTTCTTATACTGAAAAACCCTTTGTCTGTAGGTGCAGGGTGGGGGAGAAACCAGTCGCAGCTGGTTTTGGAGCACCCTTGATGGCTCAACCACCCCTTTCATTCACTAGGGAGGCTAGGGTCGTTAGACGCACCACAGGGGGCGGAGCCAGCATTGTGTGGGGAAAGCCCAGCCCCATCCAGGAACCAGGTGCACACCTCCTTAGCCATCAGCATGCTAATCTCCACACTCACCACCGGGCAGACCCATCATGACTCATGGAGCCTGGCATCCCAGCCAGCTCCAGCCAATCACAAGCCAGCACCTTCACTGCACAGACACAAACATGCCAACTTGTAGAAGTGGCGCTTCTACACTAGACACAATCATGCATCATACATCATTGCGCAGCATTTAATCACACAAGTCCGCACATACCAGACTCGACTCTGCACACCCCACGCATCAGGAACTACCAGGGACACTTACATTCCCCATGCATTCCTATGGGAGGGCAGGCCTATCTCACCACTTGCACTCAGAGTGCGCACGAACTTTCCACTGGGACACAGTAAAAGTGCGCAGAACACAAAAATCACCATCACCAGGTCACCATCAAAAGCAAAAAGTTTAGGGGTGAACCTGCCAGAAGGGCCAAGTCCAACAGAGGGCCAGCCAGGGGTGGCATAATACATGCTGCAGCCCCTGGTAGGCCTGGGTACCTAGGGCACACTATACAGGGGCTCACAAAAGTGGCCAAATTCCCAATTAGGTATGTACCTAAAGTACATGGTATCAATTTAGAGAGAGAACAGCTGGGCTGGGGGTCTGATTAGCAGGCCCACAGCCACACTAAAGTCGAAAAAACAGAAAATCACAGCAAGAAGTGGGGATGACCATAGGAAGCAGACCCAACTCTCCTTCAAGTGCTATGTTGATTGGGGCTCTCACCAAGTTTGTCATCAAGAGGTGGACTCAAGGGGTGGTCTCAAGGGGTCCACTTTGTGGCTGAGCCCCCAGGGTAGGGGTGGCTAGCTACACCACAGAGACAGGGCCGTCTGACGAGGGGGCATCACCGAAAACTGTTTAAAAAGAGCCACCCATGTCCCACATCCAAAGTCAAATAGTAGGCATTTCAATGGCCAAGTCAAAAGTTTACCATTCTCGTGCACCATGTCCAGGGCCAATGTTTCCTTCATGGCATGAAGTCCCAAAGGGGCCACAGAAGACAAAAGCCTCCACACCAATGGAAGCCCACTTTCAGTTCCAAAATGAAGCTATCCTTGGTGGTGGGAACCAGGATTCCCGTGCACCTGGGATGGTAAATCCCTAAAAGACTCCTCAGCACACACGCAGGGATCCAATAAGCGGCGAGGCCTCAGCATGATGTTGAGTCCAGATATCTCCCTTGGGGTTTCCCCTGGGTGACCTGGTGTCCTGGATTCGCTGAGACAGATCTGGTTTTTCATTGTCATCCAGGAGACCTTTGCAATTTTTGGTCAAAAGTCAGGGGTTTTTAAATGTTTGATGTCACAAGGCGAATACTTGTGTAGCTAGCCTTCTTGTCCCATTTTTTGATTTCTGCAGTCTGATCACCTTGTCACACTCCTCAAAAATTTGACAAGAGATGCACCAGTTCATTAAGCAGCACACAACCATAGAGACCCCGGCTACGAGCTAGAGTCAGTGGGCCCACCAGTACACTTTGGGGCATATTCTCAAGAACTTATCACCAAGTTAACGGCACTTTATTGCAGCCAAAGTGCCGATAATTCTATTGCAACATTTGTAGGAGAGTAGGGTCTGCTTCCTATGGTTACCCCCACTTTTTGCTGTGATTCACTGTTCTTTCGACTTTAGTGTGGCTGTGGTCCTGCTAATCAGCCCAGCTGTTCTCTCTCTAAATTGATACCATGTACTTTAGGTACATACCAGATTGGTTACTGAGCACCCTTGTGAGCCGCTGTATATGGTACCCTAGGTACCCAGGGCATAGATTTGATTGATTTTATTTATTATTTTATAAAGTGCACGATTGCCCGTGGGCGTCTTGGCGCTGATTCTGATTTCAAAGACACATGGTCCGGCTTAGGGACCCCAGAGCCTCAGCATGTATTGTGCCACCCCTGGTTAGCCTTCCAAACTGACACCACAGGTCTGCACCTGCAGCCTGGGTAAGGTGGTTTAATCACCCCTTACTTAGATACAGTATACCTTTATCTATATATATATATATATATAGGTAGGCACATATTAACCTATAAGTCACTCCTATGGCAGGCCTTGACAATCCTGGAGGTAGAGTGCTTGGTTTTGTGTGAGAGGGTGCCCTAACATGAGCTGAGCCCTCTGCAGCTTTCAGAACCATCTCTTTATAGCTGTTATATGATAAAGCCATACCATATACTCTTAAGTGCATTATAATCCTCACAGTTAATGCTAACTTTGGTTTGGCTTTATCAAAACATGGAGTGTAAGGTGTCAAACACTTTGGAATACTACCCCCCACCAGTTATGGCGGCAGAGGTAGCATTCCACCCTTCTAGAGGGAGAAGACATGTAGTTACTGGTAAACCGGGTTAAAGTTAAACAGAGCCCCAGCATCACAAAATGGATGCTGCTGCCACAGACATGAGTCTGCCCTCCTGCTGCTGGATGAAACTCCGGCAGGGGAGGCCTGTAACATAGGTTTCCTGTCCAGGGAGGTGCTGGCACCTCCCCAGACAGGCTTTAGTGTATTGGGGCAGGGAGGATTGCATTCAGTGAATGCTTTTCAGACACTGCCTGGGGCACACTGGGTGCTCCATGCATTTCACAGTTCAAACCGGTTGCTGGGGCACTCAGCCCCAGGTCTGGCACAAAACTGGACAAAGGGGAAGGGGTGTCACCACCCCCTCCACAGGTCCACCCATAGGAGGGACCTTAGAGATAGCCCAACCCCTAATCTTGCTATAAGAATAGGATCGCAGTCCCTAGGACTTTAGATTACCCTGAACGAAACTCTGCAACATACATCTTGGACCCTCGACTTTCCATATCGACTCCAAGATGGAAGAAATCTCCCTTGTTGTCAAGGAGTGGCCACCCTGCCCAAACAGGCACCAACTGCATCTTTGCCAGTCTGCATTTTCAGGCTCCCACCGGTTCCCGAAGAATCTGCGACACAGGATACAGACTTCCAGACATCTCTGATGGTAACCCGAGCTCCCAGCAAAGCTGAGACCCGTAGCAGACACGAGAGACGTGGGACTAGAACTCCTGGACATCCTGCATCTTTGCAACTGCACCTACTTCCCGAGGTATCCCGAAGTTGTGCATAGGTGTATTTTTAGCCCCTTCCCCGAGCAACTTTTGCACTGAAGCGCAGAGGCCTACACTTCACGAGTGTCCTGTGGGGCTGCTTTGTGCATTTCAGCTTGAGGTGCCTTCACAGATCCTAGTCCATTGGCTAATGAGCTCCCTCGAAGGCCAATCTTTGATTTACTAAGCTTTCCTCATTGCTCCAGGCTTGTTCCCACTCCTCTCCAAAGGAGGAGTTCCTCAAACCTTGCTGGTCTGCATCAAAGCCAATCTTGGCATCTTCCATGGATTGCTGTTGCCAAGGCTTGTTGGGTCCAATCAGGATTCCGACACCGCAGTCAGCTAGATCCTTTGTGGGACAGCTCGAATCCAGCTCTTGGTTCTTGTCAACACCTCCTGGACTTCGTGGCTGACTTTTCAGTCTTGGTGTACGGCGCAAGGGTGGTCTGTTTGGAGGTGGATCCAGTGCATGTCTTGGAGTTTTTGAAGGACGGGCTTGACTTGGGTCTGGCTGTGTCCTCCCTGAGGGCTCAGTGGGCTGCTGTTCGGATCTTTCGGGGTTCGGTCTGTGATCGAGTGGTTTCCCTGGTGTCCTAATTGTTGAGGAGTTGCTTCCTTCAGAAGCCTGTCATTCGGTCCTTTGCTCTTAGTTGGGATCTGCCTCTGGTTTTGGGGGCTTTGCAGGGGGCTCCCTTGAGCCTCTGCAGGAGGTGTCTTTGAGGTTTCTGACGTTTAAGGTGCTGTTCCTTGTGGCTATTACCTTGGCTCGGCGGATTGGGGAGTTGGGCTCCTTGCTTTGTTCGGTCCCTTTTTTACGTTTTTTTCCTGCTCGGGTAGGACTGCGGCCTGATCCTTCCTTTGTTCCAAAGGTCCCTTCCTCTTTTCACTGCTCTGTGGATCTGGTTTTGCCTGTTTTCTGTCCTGGTCCTCTTTCGGAAGTTGAGGTGCGGCTGCACTGTTTGGACGTTCAGAAAGCTCTGGAGATCTATTTGATGCGTAGTGAGCCATTTCGTGAGGTAGAATCCCTTTTTGTGTCTTTTGGACTGGCTGATCATGGTCTGAAGCCTTCTGGGGTTACCCTCAGTTGTTGGCTGCGATGGGCTGTGGGTGCTGCATATGAGGCCTGTGGTGTGTTGGCTCCAGGGTCTGTTCAGGGGAGATCGACTCGGGGGTGGCGGCTTCCTGGGCTTGTTTTCAGGGGGCTTCCATGGCTGAGATCTGCAGGGCTGCTACCTGGAGTTCTCCACACATCTTTATATCCAATTATCGTTTAGTGGTTGGGGGACTGATTCTGCAGGGTTTGGGGATGCTGTGCTACTCCGGTGGTGTGACTTTTTATGTGCTTTAATAAAGTCTGTTTTTGCTACTGAGTGAAGCCGATTATTGCTTTGGTATCTGCTCATGTAGTTAGGACTGGGACGGGAAGGGCTGACGAGGAGGTAATGACCAACCAAATTGTGGCTTTTACTTGGAGTCCTACAGCAGCGCTAATTTCTGCCATAGTCCCTTTGCCCAGTGGCTAAGAGTCCAGTTGCTGTGCAGAACCTTCCCACGGTTATTTTCCTCAGCTGGGACTACATGTTTTGATTCTGCCCTTGGTTGTGTTTGTTATGCCCTGTTTATTGCTATAGGTGAGTGGAACACGTGGGAATAGGGGCAGCATAGCCTCTGGAGTTGCTAATATGTACCTCATGCCTTGGCCATGTTTTGTTGCATATGCACTTCTTTGGTCCCTGCACGTGGTGTATAACATGGTATATCGTGTCTTCCAGGTACCTAGCTTTGCCTTATCTTGACCCCAACTTTGTATCCGGAACCTTCTTTTTGGGCTAGCTTTGGGTAGCTTTCTTTAGTTTTGGGCCTTTCTGTGAATCTCATGTGATCTATTGCATCACTTGGCCTGTAGGGAAGAGGGCCATCTGATTTCGCTTGATGGTACCTGCAAGGTTAGAGCACCGTTAGTCACTATGCCTGGTATGGAGGAGAGCACAACCGGCGCCCTACGTTCATTTGGAGTGAATATTTGAGATCCCCCTTCCAGGGCAACCCCTCTAACCTCTAAGGGGGTGTATTCTCAAGAAATTGTGTGAAAATTCGCAAGAGTTACTTAACGCAACTCTGCTTATCACAGTCCATCGCGGGAAAATAATGCGGTGTGTACAATTCACAACACAGCGGTACCATGAGATAGTCCCACAATAAAGCATAAAAGGTCCACGTAAAAGGCAAAGAGATGGCGATAATAAAACAAACCACAAAGTGAAAAAAGTCACGATGGCATAACCGCAAAACGAAATCTGCGACAATCTTTGCCAGGCCTGCAATTCACACATGTCAGGCAGCAAAATGCACTATAAAAGCAACAGAAACAACACACCAAAAACAAAACCAACTGCGTAGCACCATGGATGCACAGAGACTGAGTGCTGAGGACAAGACGAACCCCACAAGCCCCACGGAGGACCAGCCAGGAACCCAGTGTAAGGGGAAGGGCAAGAAGAAGAGGAAGCGGATGAAGGGGTTCAGTCCGCAGGAAGACTGGATCATCGTCACGGAGGTGACAAAACCAACAACTGTTCGTCACCCCCACTGCATTATTGGCAACACAAACGGAAATATGGCAGTCCATCGTCAACGACGTGGATGCAATCCGAGTGTCGAGGAGGTCGATGGAGGAGGTCAAGAGGCGCTGGCATGATGTGAAAAGACAAATTAAGCAGAAACTCGCTTCCAACCGGAAGGCAGCAACGGCGACTGGAGGTGGGAGTCCTGCGTCACAGCACGAGCTGGATGAGCTGGAGGAAATGGTGGCCACAGTCATCACTGTGGAGACGGTGCAAGGATTCGGGATCCTAGACACAGCTCAATATGACCTGATCTAACAGAAACAGGGTGAGTAACGACCAATGACTGTGGGGACGGAGGGAGATGGGCACAATGGCACACATGCACAATCAAGTGTAGCACACTGCACACCCACAATGAATGTTACCCTCGGCACACGGCAGAACACATCGAAACACCAAGTAAGACCCCATCTCCAATATGCCCAAAGGGGCCCCTCTACCCATCACCAATCCCACAACCTACATACGCACATGTCTTGAAACCAGCAAAGCTGCGGGTCAGTGAGCCACACTGACAATGCAAGTTAAAATGCATGACGGATTGCATGGCCTCCAGCCAAGAAACCAGACATGGTTCACGACACGACACTGAGGTGGCACAGTGTGGATCACATCCTCAAAGGAGCAGGTCACACTCTGACACATCCACGTACAACCCCTGACGCCAACAAAAATCCAGCAGACAAACAATGCACAAGAGTACAAAATCCGCCGAAGAGCACAAATGAGCCAAGTCTGCCCCACCACAGCACCCAAAAAGCACACAAGTCACAGTCCCACCATCTCAAAGGGATAAGGGGCCGCTAAATCAGAGCTGCAGGGGCGACTCTCCCACAATGCAGCAAAAACACATAACAATCACAGCACATCAACAGTGACAACAATGTGTTACAAAGTGCAACACTTGCACCACAGGATAGAGGACACAACTGGTGGCGTTTGTGCGTAGAACCAGGCCAAAAGTGAGATGAAAATGTACGTGTACAACCGCATACCCGGCATGTAGTCAAAATCGTCACTGTCTCCCATTAAATAGCCAGCTGAACAAAAACAGACACAATGTACAATGTCATGCTGTCTGTCTGGAAACATGTACAATGTGTCAACATACATGGAAGACACTGTTAACCTGCAAAGCTCCTCCCATCAGAAACTCCCAAGCAACTTAAAACCCATCCCTTCCCTCCAGGCCACACCCATACCCTGAGGCATATAACCCTGTGACCTGCCAATCAACAACCTGTACCTAACAAGCAAAGAAGACGAACAGGGAGGGAGGGACGGGAACCTGGACTGGGACGGGGAGGGCTACAACTCGGAGTAATAAATATTACCAGTGAGTAACCATAAGACCACCCCACAAACATATTTACCCCCAATTTAGGCATCCAGCTAGGCTTGGAGGGGTGGCTCATAAAAAGATGTGAACCCTCTAGATAAATATTAATCACCATTACTTGCCGAAATCCAATATTGTGCCCCACTAGGGCGCAACTGGTGGAGTGGAATTCACTCCCCAGGGTCAAAATACAGGCATTTCAAAACCCATTAATTACAGACCTTATGTAATGTTAAGTTAACAACCAACAAAGTTCTTTCAAATCCAGGAAACAGAAAAGACAATGTAACGTATTGTCAACTTTCACCAAGCAAGAAAGAGCAAAGAAAAACAATTTCCACACTTACGCCAATGGAAGGAGGAAAAAACACAGCCTGCCTAACGCCCGAGTGGGTGCATCATTCCTTTTTGTAGTCAAGCCCCTCAATTGCGATGATATGATGGACTAAACTTTGTGAACTTTTTCCAATTGGGCGGGAGAAACACAGTCACCGTAAGAGCACAGATGGGTCCGAAAGGAATCCCACTTCGAACGACCATATCTCAACAAAAGTTATGTATATATCTGTGCATATGTACCCTCTGTCTACTATGGATAACCCCACACTTACTTACCACTGAGGAACTGCCAAGTCATAAGAGAGCCACTAATGACAAAATACAGCCCTGACATATGGAGACCTTCCGTATGTCACCTATTACTACACTAAACCGAACACTAGCATCCGAAACGCATCACATAGGGCTCTCTTACATAACACTTGGTACCAACGCATGACCTCAGTTGTCTCCCAAGTATAAGCCAGGTCATGTTATGTCTGTTTGCTAATCTAACAAGCAGTAGGTGTAGATAGGCTTTACTAGTCCCAAGAGGTAGTCACAGAAAGGGGTGCAAGTACCTTGTTCACCTTTACTTAATCTAGCCCAACAAGATAGAAGCTCACAGGGTAGTTGTAAACCTGAACGATACAACACCGACCCAACAGTGTTATACCTCTTCACTGAACCCAATGATATCCAAACCGAGCTGGACAGGATGCGTAGAAAAGGCACCATAGGGGAAGATACTGTTTGGCCCAGAGACTTCCTAGAGAACAGATTAATGGAGGTAGCAAAACCCCCAACTCATTGCACAAACACGTACACTCCTGCATAAATCATTGGTCTGATGGGTGGCCCTTAGCATATCTAAGGCGGTCTTTTTTAACAACAAGTGGTTTCCCAACATGGTGTTCCTGTTTAGGGCCATCCAGCTCAGGGATAAAAATGGTAACGAGTCACACTGGGGAGGATATAACGAAAGAATGGCTAACCCATGTCAGAAAATCTGGGACACCGAGGTGGGTGGATACATTTGTCTAGAAGCGAGAGGTCAACTAATGATTACACAGAAATTTACCCTGCATTTGTTATGATTCCGAGGAAAAAGAACGCTTCCAAAGGGCACAAATGCCAACTGCGGCGTGATATTGCACAACCCGGATATGCAATGGGGCACCTCCACGCTTATGGATTTCTACTGGCAGTGCGGCAAACACGGCTATACCCATCTGGTTCCCAGTTGAAGGGGAATATGCTCCCTGGTGACCATGAACTCCTCAGCCCTGGTCATTCCTGGAGAAGAACTAACAAAGCTGTACCAGCATGGGTAAAGAAAAAGACCACCTTGCTGCACCAAGCTTGTGAGAAGAAAGCGTCTGACTTTTTTAGGCTAGACTCAGTTTAAGGACAGCCAACAAGAGTTCAGCTTGTTCATAGAGGCACAGCCGAGGAAGGGGGCGGTAGCCTTCTACACCCCACATACAAAAGATGATGCCCGCTGGTTGCAGATAACCAGGTGGGAAAAGATGATGAATAGCACTTCAATCAAGAAAGAAATGCGAGCCATCTACCTCATGGTAATGCAGCATGTACTGGGCTTAAT